>NC_142127.1:52742500-53055000 GCF_024610735.1 Ursus americanus
AGCATTATTTGTAATAGCCACAACCTGGAAACAAGCCAAATGTCTACCGACAGGAGAATGGATATATCAGTTGTGGAATAGTTGCACTATGGAACATAAGAAAATAGTGAAAGTGAATGAACTTTAGCCATATTAAAAAACAACAACTACATGGTTAGCTTTTAAATCCACTGTTGAGGGGGAAAAAAACAATTCTCAGAAGAATACATACAGTGCGATACCATTTTTGTAAAGGAATAAAACGAGCAAATTAAAAAACATCTTGTTTAGAAATAGAGCCATGTGAGGTCAAATTATTTTCAAATAAGAAGGGGATGATAAACTCAGAATTCAGATTGTAGTGACTCTTGTGGGGGGCAGGGTGTAGCCAGGTGTGTGGGGGCGGTGCTCTGAGATGAGTATATTCATAGATTTAACATTATGAACAATGTTCTGGTTCCTTTATTGGATGGTGGGGTCACAGATGTCAATTATTATAAATTAATTTTCATAACATATATATTACATATCATCTTTTTGTGAACATCAAATGCTATGTAGTGCCCATTAAAAAGCCCTATCTAGTGCAACTCTAGGTCTTTTGAGGAATTCTCCCCCCTGCTCCCCCTGTCCTCAGCATCTTGTCTAGAAGTAGACACACAGAGTAGATGCCCAGGAAGGCTTTATCACTTAAACTAATAATACTTGGCTAAAAAGAAATTTCAAAGGCACAGTATTCATGAAGGGCTTTGCAAATGAAAAATGAGACACAAACAATAGGTATGATTAAAAGGGAAAACTTACGGTGATACCATTTAGTTCCCACTCCCTCAAGACTGAATTGCTTTAATTAATGATCTTGCGAGGAAATGCCTGTCAACACTTCCACTGTAGATGCATAATGCATTGAATCGGTGCCTTCCAACCCACTAGTTTCTGATGGAACACCGAAGTAAGAGTTTATTTCCAACCTGTTTCTTCTCTTAGGTTTTAAGAGAAGAGTGAATGTTTTCTTTAGTCGTGGTTGGGGGTGTTGGCGGTGCAAGGAATACTTGTCAGTCTGAAAATACTGAAAATGATGAGGAAAGAAGAAACACACACTCTTTTTCAAAAACACTTTTCTACATCCCTACGGGAAAAACCCAAGGTGGCTGTTAAAGCAATCCACGTTATTTAGAGACAAAGAGGAAAGCTCTAAGTGTGCGGTATGCAAAGGCAAATGGCGTGCATTTATCATGTGTTGTGTACCTAAACTTTGTCATTCACCCACGCCGCAAAGTGCGATGAGATGGCCCTTTGTTTTTTCCCACTAACGGCCCACTCTCTGTGATGTTATTATTTCCTGTATATTTCCTGTAGCTTTTACTTAGCTTTTACTTCTCTTTTCTTTCTGACGATCTCTTTTCCTTGTGCATCTGGACATTGCTCCTTTCTCAAAAATAAAGAGGGAAGACTCAGATAGAAATTCTTCGTATGATTATCAGATAACAATTAGAGGTTTGTGTGTGTGTGCCTTTCAATGCCGTACTGTATTTTCCTTCCTCCAAACAGAGGCAGCCCTGAAGTGCAGTTATAAGTCTGTTTACACCACCCAGATATCAAATTGACTTGCTAATGGTAACTCTTCCTTGGTATCCATGGGTTACTGTGTCATGTGATTTGACATCAAGTACAGACAGTGCTGATTAGGAGCGCCCAGCTCTGTCCATCTCCGTGCATCACTGAACCATCTGGTCATTTATTCACTAATAAGCCCCTAATGGCCCAAATATTCACCGGCCTGTCATTGTGACATGGCATAAAATGCCTACATCTTTCAACTCGCTTTGACATGTTGCTTGTTTCACATCAAAACCCGTCATTTACAGGAAAAGAGCTCAGAGGGGTAAAAACTTGACCTAATCTGCAGTGTTAACACAAAGACAGAGGCTTGGTATCTAGTAGCCTGACGGAAAGCATGTAAATGGGCAGGAATTCATTTTGTACATTTTTTTTTCCATTCTCATTTTACAACATTCTTTAAGTTTGGTATCAATCCTAATATGGGATTTTATGTGGGCTCTGCGTCGAAATATCTATCCTGTATCTGTTTAAATAGTAAAGAGTGCTTTAAAAGGAAAGAGCTTTCTGGAGACAGGGAGCTTGCCTGTTTACATTTAAATGGGTAGGGGAAAAAATAACATAATATGGATCCAAAACGCAAGTGTCTATGATTCTCAGAAGACGATGGTTTGTTATTTTAACACTCTGATTCTCCATCCACCTCCAGCTTAATATGCTGTTTTTATACATTATATCTGGCTATCATAGGAAATGGGAGATTACCCATGTTTGGAGCATTTGATATGACCACCGGATAAATAGTGAAAGGTTGTAATCCTTACTTTCAGTCACAACCAGTAGGAAAGAGAGGCCAAAGCTCTGCAAACAGACTGGCAGAAGCAGGGTTAAGATACTAAAAATTAGAAGGGGTTACGGAGGAGGAAATGCAGCATTCTATCACATTCAGTTCTGTTGAACTCTTGGTCCTTAAGTGGAATGAAAACATCTTACAACCGAGGTTCACTAGCTGATTTTAAGTGGTTCATATTTTACAGACATTATTAAAACGGACATTTTTCTCAAAAATCTCCCTATCCCATGTGTCTCCTTTTATTACCTTGTTTTAAAAAAGATAAGTTTCTAAAAATCACATGCTGGCATAATTCAGGTATAGAGTATCATTTTCCCATTGTCCTCCCTCACCCTTCACTGAGGCCCAGTATCCCACCTTTCCCCACAGCAGCAGGCTGAGAGAACACAGCACCGTTCCGAAGATTTCTCACAACCGGTACCCAAGGAAACCTAGCAAAGTGGGGCCGGTGGAGAAGGCTGATCTAGGGCTTTCCAATTTGGCACGAAAGGTGGCTTGGGCACACCGGTTTACTTGTAGCTGGCTGGCTTTCTTTGTGGGCATGGCTGAGCCTGGATATAGTGTTGTTGGTCCCAAAAAGCCCATCAGAAGGTCGGCTCACACACCTGATGGGCCCAGCTGACCTGGAGTTGAGCCCAAACCAGCACCCCTTTGCTCCTCTTTGCTTCCCACGGGAGGAAGCCAGAACCGGAGCCTCCTCCGAAGGATGACAAGCGAGCTAAAACTCACCAAGGAGCCTTCCCAAGTGCTCTCTTCAGTCTGGTTTTCTGATTTATTGATGTAGACCTTTTCAAAAAGAGCAGCTTTCAATGCTGATTTGAAAATAACCCAAATGCACTACTCCTCAGCAGCAGCTTTTCAAAATTGAATTTTCTTCGCCCCTCTATTTAGAAAAAGGTGACTATGTTGGCCATTAACTTCCTCATCCTCTTGTGACCACTCATTCTCCCTTCGTAGCTTTATGAAAGTTTCAGCGCAGATAATGCACGGTCTTTATATCACTCTAGAAGACTACAGCAAAGCCTTACCTCCTCTCTACACTGTGAACCCACATTTCTAAACTGAAGGGAAACTCAAAAGTCCCCTTTTTCTTTTGCGATCTAATAGTCCTGATTTCCTGTGATACTCCTCACTTAAAATATTCCTTCCTGTCATGCCCTTAATCAGCCTTGCATGAAACCAACCTCAAGGCTTAGTGCTTTGTTCAGACAACTCACATTTATTTGTTTACCCATTCGGTTGACAGACACGAACTGAGCGTCCAGCATTTTTCTAGACACCAGGGATACAAAGATGACTAACATGATACTCCAGCCCTTAAGGAGCTTACAGTGTAGTAGTTTTTTCAGAATATGGGATTTGGGTGCAGGTGGGCAGACATCAATAAATGAGGGTATTGGGGAGGACAAAGTTGGGAATTACCAAGGCTTGGTCATGCAGAAACAAGTAACTACAAAACAATAAAAGAAGAAAGAACAGCTGAAGGTAGTATGGGAATGTAGGAGAGGGTGGAATATCTGTGTGCTCTTAAACCTTATCCTCTTCTACACAAAGACCCACATATCCCACTTAGTCACCTCCCTACTTTCTCTCCCTCCTGTTCGTACCCTCTCCTCTCAGCACCAGTAAGGGAAAAGTGTCTTCAAAATAGAAAAGTATTCTAGCACGGAAAGGAAAGACAAGGAAGGAGGGAGGGAGAAAAGAGGGGGGAGGGGAGGGGTGGGGAAGGAGGAAGACAACAACAACAGAGAAGTAAGGGGGGGAGGGAAACTCTTGGAGGAGTGCCAAGCCCTCTGAACCCCAAAGCCTCTGAATTAAATATCTGAAAGTCCCTTACCTTACAAAAATAATCAGTGGCTTTCTCCAGTAGGTGCTTATTGGTCAGCCCTATGCTGGGTTCACTGGGATAAGAGGAAGGCCTGGCATAGGAGACAAGCTCCTCCCTTCTCTGTCTCATCATACACACACCTTTTCACCTCTCCTCAGTCCTTTCTAATATCTATTCATTTACCTTTCTCTTGATCTCCCACCCATATTTTCCTCCATGATGTGTCCTCCATGCTTTTCTGAAGAGTTGGGGAGGGGTGGGATGGATGCCATCAGGAGTGGTTGTCCTTGGTTCTGTACAGTCTTCCAGTGAAGGGGAAGGATTAGAGAGTCATTCATCACTGGGATTCCAAGATTCTCACAAGATTGCTTGGGGTTACAAAAGTGATTACTAGAATGTACTATTTTGTTTGTTTGTTATTCCTGATACATAGGATAGTAAGTGACTAGGAGTCAGGAGACCTATTTTGTTCATCTAAGTGTTTGACTGTGAGTAGCTGGTCACTGTCCTCCCATTGGACTGCCTGGGTGCTTGGAGAACCACTAATAGAACATTCCTGTGAAAACTTTTACATTTCAGAAAACTTACAGAAAATAGAAACTGAAATTATGGGTACACACAATAAGGTTACCTAGGTAAGCAAAAAAATCCAATTTTTTTTTACTCAGGTAAATATATAATATAAAATTTACCATTTTTACCACTTTTAAGTGTGTAACTCACTGGCATTTATTAAAATCACAGTGTTGTGCTGCCATCACCACTATCTATTTCTAGAACCTTTCATCAGCTTAAACAGAAACTCCGTATCCATTAAGCAATAGCTCCCCATTATTAACTCCCCCTAGTTGCTGATAACCTCTAATCTACTTTCTGTCTCTATAAATTTGCCTGTTCTCGGTGTTTCATGTAAGTGGAATCCTGTAACATTTGTCCTTTTCCTTCTGGTTTATTTCACTCAGCGTAATGTTTTCAAGATCCACTCATGTTGTAGTGTGTATCAGAACTTCATTCATTTTTATGGCCTAATAATATTCCATTGTATGTATAGATCACATTTTGTTTACCAGTTCATTTGCTGATGGACACTTGGGTTACGTCCACCCGATTTCTTTGATTTTGTTTAGAAGGTCATCAAATGATGATACTCAAAACTGGGGGGGGGGGGGGAAGAGGCATCACCTAATTAGAAAGCAGTAGAGGATATAGATAAAGAACTTGAGTCCTAGTGTTAGACTTGGATTCAAATCCTGTGACCTTCCTACCAAATGCTCAGTTTTACATTTACCTTGGGTAAGTCAACATCACTTCTCTGCCCCTTAATTTCTTCATTTTTAAAATGGGAATCATAATACCTATTCCACTGAGTTCTTGTGAGACTGAAACACAATAATGTAAAGCACTTTGTACATTTTTGGCATATAGTTAGCAGTCAATAAATAGAAGCCATTTTTCTTCCTTAAATGAAATCTGAAAGGCGAGCATCTCTCACAATATGGGGTTTAAAGGAGGTAACTAAAGAACAATAAAGGAGAGCCTCAGTGATAAAAAGTTTGGGAACTATTGAGGCTTAGCGGTCTCTAAGGTTATTTCTAAGCTCTAAAGTTCTATAATTTGGTTAAATTTTCAGCTTGCCTCCAATGACCTAGAGGAAAGAAATAAAATGCAATAAAAAATTAGAGAGGCACGTTCTATTGCATCATTGACTCCTCTGGAACTGCCTTTAGCATATGATTTAGAGGCAGTGAACAAGCAGATTGCCTTAAGATTAACATCATTAAAACAAATTTGTGAATGCCCATCTATTTGTGTGGTACTTATCAAAACACTGTAGATCTGTTCATTCACTCTGTGCTAATTATTGAAAGTTAGCTCAAAGTCTCTCTTCTAAAGGGACTCTCCTTTGGGTGAAAAACATGAAAAGTTAAGGAATCATATAAAGCAAAATATGATGAAAATCAAATGAGCAGAAAAGAAAATGATTCCTCTAGGATCTCAGAGAAAGACTGGTTTACTGGAAAAAGATTCGTGAAGGATGCCAGATTTTATAAGCACCTTGAAAATAGGGTAGGATTTGGAAAGACAGAGATGACAGTATGGATATTCAAAATGGAGCTAGGGTAAAAAAATGCATAAAAATAGAAATGAGCAGAAATATATTTAAAGGACCATAAGAGTAAGAAATCACGACAATTAAGTGGACGGAATTTGAAATTTACTTAATATCCATTAAAAATATTTATTGATCATGTGGGTCAGATACTGAATTAAGCACTGGAGAATAGAAACAGTCCTTACCTTTGTAGAATTTACAGTCTTTGTATATTTGCATAGACAGATCTATATGCAAATGTATCTCCACCAATTAATAGCTGTTTGAACATGAGCAAGTCACTCAATTTTTGGTAATTCTTAGTTTCCTCATCTATATAATGAGTATGGTAATAGTTCTACAAGGTTGTTGTGAGGATTAAATGAGACGATGAGTTTGAGGCACTTAACATAGTGCCTAACATACAGTAAACCCTCACTAAATGTTAACTGCTCTTGTTTGGTGTGAGGGTGTGGTGGTAATCATAGTAGGACCACTTGGAGAGATGGGGAGAGATTGTGTTGGCAATAGTGGGGGTTGAGGTTAGAAATGGAATTTTGGCCAAATCCGTGAAGTCTCTTTAATGTCCGACCAAAGACTTTGGATTTTATCTCTAGGCAATGGACAACCATTGAGGATTTTTGAGCAAGGAAGTGAAATGGCAACACTAAACAGAACAGATCTGGATTGGGGGCATAGAAAAAGAACAAAGGTAAATGAGTCTGTTAGGATATCATTGCAACCAAAGCTGCAATGGACAAGAGAAGTGAAAATGGAAACTGATAAAACTCTAAGTTTTCCAAGTTTGGTTACTGAAAAGGGAAGCTGGCATGATGGGCTCAAGCAGGAGAAGAACAAGTTTGATTTTACAAAATGTTGAATTTGAAGAAATCCGAAAGCATTCAATTGGAAACAGTCATCAGATCATTGACTCTATGGATTTGAGGTTTGGAAGAAGTTAAGAACTACAAATATAATTTTGTGAATCATTTAAATAGAGATGATAGTCAAATGGATGACTTCTCCAAAACAGAGTGTATATGGGTAAATGACTGAAATCTAATGAAACCTTGGGAAAGATTCGCAGTGAAGCATAG
The DNA here is from genome assembly GCF_024610735.1 of Ursus americanus. Taxonomy (NCBI): domain Eukaryota; kingdom Metazoa; phylum Chordata; class Mammalia; order Carnivora; family Ursidae; genus Ursus; species Ursus americanus. The sequence continues at coordinate 52,749,910 of NC_142127.1, forward strand.
GATGAGAAAGAGCCAGCATAAACCTGGTCAGTGTAGGAAGAAAATCACCATCACAGAGGTCAAGGGAAGAGAAATTTGAGGGAAGGTAGAAGTGGGCACTTCCAACAACTCTATTAGAGTTTAGTGAAAGGAGGCAAGTCCATCTGAAGTCAACTGCAGAGGATGCTGTGCCTGGTGATGGCCTTTCAGGGTCTCCTTGTGTTAATGGTACCCTAATGAGAAAAAGCAAATATGAATAAAGTAAAGCATTATTAGGAATGGAGCAGCCTGTGATGATCTAGACAGCTCCACCTTCTCTGAAGTTCTGGGAAAGAGTTTGAGAGAGGTTTGTGCAGAGAATGAAGGATAAGAGCAAAAAAAAAGACTGACTTGGGTTATAAATAGACGTGATTATATTGAGTGTAGAAACTAAAGATTTTCTGAAGTAATGTGTATCGGTTGTTTTTGCCACCATTGTGGTTGTGGTCAGGGAAAATAAACTGTACATTCGAGAATCCACATTGTTTAACCTGTACCACCTGGTAGCCAGTGCTGTTATGAAAGGAAAACCACAGCTGTGAATAATAGAGCTTTTGTGAATTAGCTTGGCTTAGGAGCAGCAGGGGAGCTTGCTGTCTGGATTGCTCTCTCTACCTCTTGCTATGACAGAGAGAGTCAAACTTCCCAAAGCAAATTAGCTTAGGACACTGGTTCTCAAACTTGAGTGGGCATCAGAAGCACCTGAAGTACTTTTTAAAACACAGATTGCTAAGTCCCACCCACCAGAGTCTCTGACATAGTAGGGGTCAGGGAGGCCCAAAAATACGAATTCCTAACATGGTCCTAGGCAATGCTGCTGCTGCTGGTCCTGGCATCACACTTTGAGAAGCACTGGCTTAGGTAGAAGAAGGAGATAACATTGCAAAAAAAAGTCAGGGAAAGTGAAAACTAAGAAAAAGCAACTCATTGGCTTTAATAATTGCCTTTTGGTAACTTTTCAGATGGAATTTATTAGGGTTATGAAAATTACAAAGAGCTTCCAGTACAGAGCTGGTGAAGAAATAAGAGTAACACATATATACCATTGTTCAGTAAGTCAGTTTCACATTGGGTACATAATTCTAGTGGGAAATTAAAAAAAAAAAATGTTATCCATTGAACCAAACTTGAATATGTCATTCATTCACTCATACGTTTGTTCAACTTATTCATTTATTTAGTATCCGGTATGTGCTAGGCACTGTGTTAGATTCTGAGTGATCACAATAGACATTGTCCCTGACATTTCACTGAACCTATAGTTAGAGGAAATTTACAAAAAAAAAAAAAAAAGCAAATAAGCATACGTATTCATACGAGAAGTACAGACTTCAGCGAGTTCATATAAAGAGCATCCAAATAGCAATTATTTGGGAAGATAGGAATAGGAAGCTTCCTAGAGTAAGTAATAATTAAATGGAGCATTGAAGATATGTGGGATTACCAAATAGAAAGTTGGGGGGATTGGTCTGGATAGGAGGGCAGAGGAAACAAGTGCAATAATCCTGAGGCAAGATGAGGATGCCAAATTTAAGAGGCCCAATGAACCATCTTTAACCAAGATGGTTAGAGTACATAGGCATAAGGTCTGAATAAGGCTGGGGCTAAGGGTAAATCATGTAAAGCATCACAGACCATGTCAAAAATCTCAAATTTTATATGAAGAGCAACTGGGAGCCATTGCAAAGTTAACAAAACAAAACAAAACAAAAACAACCACTGTTTTGAAGATATAATTCGTGTACCATATGATTCACCTACTCAGAGTGGACACTTGATGGTTTTTTAGTCTATTCAGCATTGTCCAACTACCAACACCATCAAATTTAGAATATTTTCATCATCTCCCAAAGAAACCCCGTACCCACTAGTAGTTACCACCCATTTCCCTCCAACCCTCCTAGTTGTAGGCAGCCACTAATCCATGTTCTGCCTCTATAAATAGAATCCACAACATGTGGTCTTTCATTGAGATGCTTTAAGCCAGGGAGTGGCACCCTTAGATTGGCTGAGTAGGGAAATCAATCTGGTGGCATGCGTAGCCTGGATTAGATGGGGGTAGGGGAGAGGATGGTGAGTCTAGAAGCAGAGAGATCCATTGGGAAGTTGCAGAAGGAGTCAGATGAGAGAATCTGGTAGTCTGGACCAGGGCGGCGGTTGTACAGATGGAGAAAAGATAGTACTGGCTGGGCTTGGGGTGTGGTATTTAAGGGAGAGTGAGCAGAGATGGCTCTCAACTGTCATCCTTGACAGTGGGTAGATGGTGGTACTTGTCACTAAGATGGGATCCCTCATGAGAAGATTAGGTCTTGATGAGATGGGGAAGATGATGGGTCAGTGTTTACTATGATATACCACTGCCCACACTCAGGATGGGATCAGTGTGTCATAACCATGGTGACACGGATCCTTAGGAAAAGAGGAAGATGGTATTTTTTTTCAGTCTTTCATACGATCCCAGAGCAACTTATATACAGATTTCATACTGATTCGATAAAATTAAAAGTTTATTTAAATTTTAATGGAAGTATATTGGTATCAAAGGGGAAAATTTAACCACTTTGCCTTGAATAATTTTGCTGTGTCAATAATCTGTCACCTTTCAACATCATCACCAAAGGTCCTTCAGGCCACATGGGCTTTGTGAGGCCATAGAGTGTATTCCCTTGGCCCTGGTGAGGAATTCACCTGAATTAAATCAAAGAAATGGGGACTGATTTCAGAGTCAATTTTCAATTACCTGTACTAATAGAGCGGTGGTGTGGGTAATCCCAAACTGTGGTTAACCAAAAGTCATTTATATTTGCTTTTGGACTGCATTATTTAAAATATTTATAGCAGTTGGGATCCTAACTACATTTTTCTTTTGTGATTACTAGCATTAATTTGCACCCCCCGATTTCATGTGAATTTTTGGCAAATGGAAGCGGCCCAAATATGAGAAGTGAGAAAGATACATCATTTGGGGAGTTTATATATTCCACACATCATCAACAAATTTAATAATTCACATATATAGATTTTTCTAAAGGTCTGCAAGGATGGAGATTACAAATCTCCCTTGATAACCCGTTTCTCCATTTAAGAACACTTACCATTGGGAAATGATTTTCCAATGCTATTCTCGATCCTTCTGCTGAAATACAAACTGATCTTTCCTTCTTTCCTCAGTGGGGAAAAAAATGAATAAACAGGCCCTGTCCTCTGTGGACTTGACTCCGATAATGCTGAAAACTCCTCTTGACTCTTTTTTAAGTGGAACCAGCACCGTTCTATTTGTGTGCCTTATTTCCTAGCCCATCATGAGCGGCTCCCAGAAATCAGAAATCATTAAAAACCATGAAGAACATAACATGTTCTGTTATGCAGAAAATGCATATAATCTGCATTTTACCAATAAAAACCAAAAAGATTCTGTAGTAAGGAATCAGTGAGGAATTCTTACCTGAATTTTTTTTTTCAATAGAGAAAATAAGACTAAAGAAGCACAAAGGAGGGAATTGAAAGCTCCTGTGATTCCAGCAGCTGGAAGCAACCACCGGATCTCTGAATCCTCCAACTTCAGTACAGCCCTCAGAGACCGGAGGAACCCTGCAGGGCAGGCATTCTAAGCAAGACTACTCTATTCCGCATTACAATGCTTAAAAGCTACACCCTCATTTAGAACCTGAGGACCTAGGTAGAGTCACATGGAGACCACAAAGGCTCCTTCCGCCTTTAATCCAAAGTCTACACTTAAAGCATGTGAGAACAGCCTCCTTAGTCCATCTCTCCCCTGTGCACATACCCTGCTCTGCCTCCTGTGCCTCAGGTGTTAGCCACAGCCCAGCAGCACTGGCATCTTCCAGGAGCTTACTAGAGTTGCGCAATCTCAGGCCCCACCTCAGGCCTAACCTAATCAGAATTTGTGTTTGATCACGATCCCCAGGCGTGACCAGGTGGGGACTCACTGGTAAGGCAGCTCAGAGAAGCCTTGCTGGATCTTATCCATTGGCTGGTGAGTGAAGGCGAACAATAAGCAAAGAAGAGCACATGGGAGAACATGACGAAGAAGAGAAATTCTTAGCAAAGCCTCAAGCTGAGCTGCTCCAGGTGGCTCTGCCCTGGGCCTTCCGGCACAGGAGGCCTTTCTCATTTTATTGCACCAAATGCACGTCAAAACATCAGGAAATGAGTTCAAGATTAAGTCATGGTCCACAGAAACTGGTTTAAACTCTTCCTTCCTTGCTTTGAAGAACAACGCTCTGGCACCAGGGCCCAGTATTCATTCTGTGGCCTCTGTTGGATTCCTTTAGGGGAACGAATGGCCCTAGGGTATGAGGGGTCTTGGGCACCCCCTAAGGGCTAACAACGGGCCTGCACGCTCAGTCTCTTCTGTTAAGATGCTGTACTTGGTGCTTGAGTCTATCAGAGGTTTGCAATAAAGAAACACAGTGTCAATATCTGCATGTCTAACTTTAGCCCACTGCACGCTCATTGTTTCTCTCCTCTCCCTCCTTCTCCACCATGTAAATTAAATTACTCTCTTTGCTTATTTTTCCCCCTTTTCCTTTGTTCTTTCCTGTACTTCTCTGTTTTCTGACAACAGGAACTACGGCAGTTGCAAAAAGACTTAACTTTGGCAGGAAATGGAAATAAACCATGGACTGGGGGTACAGGAAGTCTGGAAAGAGGGAAGGCCAGGAGAACTCACTGACACATACACACATACCCCCAGCAGACACATGTATGTGCACATAACTATACTTTTATTCCTTCAAAACTTGGATCATACCAAATTGTTTTATATCCATTTTTTTTTACTTAACAATATTTTACAAGGATTTCCCCAGCTCAGTAAATATTCTTATAAAACATGTTTAATAGTCTCATAGTATTCCAATGTGAACACATCACAAATCACTCAGTGAGTCCCCTGTTGTTGGGCATTCAGGTTGTCTCCCACTTCTTTCATGTTTGTAAGTAATGCTGCAATGAACATCCTTGTACATAAATCTGTTCCTGCATCTCTGGTTATTCTTGCAGGGTAAATTCTGCTTGACTTTGATAACAACAATAAACAACCTGACCTTGGACTGAAATATCTTTGTTTGTCCAGTACTCAATTATATTGTGGCTTTTCTCCAAAAGAAAACACATGGTAGGTTCTGAATGTCAGGTTTTTTAATAAGCAGGTTTCACAAGATTGACTCTCTTGCATTTACCTGAAATTTTAGCCACAGTGAATTGCAGTAAAAAATAACTGCATTCTAAAACTCACCTAGGACAAATTTACTCCAGAGTATCTCAGGATTGGGACATATTGCAGGATGATGACTCTCAACTCAAAAGGTGGCATTCTATCTCATGTCATTTCCATAAAGGCTGCTCTTTCAGAAGGCTTAATGTTCATTATTTAGGTTGAAACATTGGCCACAAATTTGCAAAGGCTCTTTGTGGTCCCAAACCTTTATTTGGAAGCATAGAGAGAAGGAGAGTGATTAAATTATCAGTATGTAATCTTCATGTGCACAAAGCCATTAACAGCAATAACAGCCATCCTTTATAGAGAATGTACTATATGCCAGGTACTGTACTGAGCACTTTACAACCTGTACTAATTGTCTAATGTTGCATAACAAAATGATTCTAAATTTAGCAGCTTAAAACAACATTTATTGTCTCGGTTTTGGTGGATCAGGAATTTTTGTATGACTAAGTGCCTCTCATAGATTAAAATCAAGATATCCACTCTATTACCTTAAGGCTCAACTGGGAACAATACATCTAAGCTCACTCGTGTGGTTGTTGGCCCAACTCCATTCATCCTGGACTGTTGGACCAAGAGCCTCAGCTCCTTGCTGGTTGTTGGCTGGAGGTCCCCCTCAGTGGTTTGCCCCTACATCTCTCATAGACAGTTCACAACATGAGAGCTGGCTTTTATCAAAGTGAGCAAGAAAGGGCAAGCAAGACAGTACTAAGAGTCTCTTTATAAATAAATCTTGGAAGTGACTCTACTTTTGTAATACTTTGTACACTAGAAGAGAGTCACGTGGTTCAGTCCATACTTAGGAGGAGCACATGAATCCCAAGAGGTGGGGATCATTGGGAATGATCTTGGAGGCCGCTACCACACAACAATTATCTTATTAATTCAAACAACGCCTCTTTGAAGTAGATATTGCTAATCCCCATTTATAGATAAGAAAATAGGCACACGCAGCCAGTGAAGTGAAGAGTTTGAGATTCAAACTTCTTACTCTGACTTCAATGCACATTTGCTCTTTCCCTGCACTATGCTCTCAGTAGGACATTTTATCTGTAAAGGCCATAGGGTCCTCCATAGTTCAGCAGAAATTTGAGTCAACTCAGCCTCTTCGGTTTACTCTGGCATTCTTGATGTATTTTCTCACTATCTTCCAATGTTTAAGTGAAATTGCTTAGCTTATACTAACAAGAGAGGGAGCATAACCCAAGGGTGTTAACTTAGAGATGGAAGATCCAGGTGTGTTGAGATGCCTGCCTTTTGGGGGGTTCTGGTGGAAAGTGAACTGGCTTCCAAATCTCTACCCAGAATTCTTGTACATCTTTTTTATTATCAGTTTACATTGCACATTAGCATTGAAGATGATTTGTAAGATAAATATCATTGGGGAAAAATCCCCACGGTCAAGAATTAAACACATATGCGTGGTTCTCAACACGTTCTCTAGCAGTTGTCTATTCATTTTCCCTAACCAGTGGAGCTATAAATCTGGCCTGTGCTCAGCACACTGTATGTGTTTTGCTTTATGAAGGCATAAATCACCAAGATACAATTTGTGTTTGATTTTTTGGACACTTAATTTGCTTAAATGTTCAGCAGTTCATAGACGTAAATTGTGCTGGGCATAGCTCCAAGTAGAGTAAGCTGAGTGCAAGAAGCTCTACATATTAGGATGTAATTCAGAAGAAAAATCATCTTGGCTGGTCAAGTAAGTCCTCTTTATAAGTTACTTATAAATAATTTTTCTCCATAGGCAATATAAACACTTAGTAAATACTTCTAGGGGAGGAAGCATTGTAGTAAATTTAAAGAAAACTCACATATAATATGCTTCTACACTGTTGGTGAGGGAGTGATGAGCAGGGGATGTGCACACCTGTTTGGCATAAGGTGCCCATATAAAAAGTGACCGTATCAACGGATTATGGTTTCGTGTTAGGAGAATGCCTCAGTGAGAGTCAAGATGTGGATTTTCACCCCGTCTGTCACTAACTAAATGTGTGACTTGAGCAAGTCATTTAACTTCCCTGTGCCTCAGTTTTCTCATCTGGAAATGAGGGGTTGGATTAAATCATTTCTTCATTCCCTTCCAGTTCTAAAATGTTGTGGTTCTAAATACTTGCCGGACACCTACAAAACATCCGTCTCGGCGCCATGGAGAAGAGAGTGGAAAATAGGGAGGAGCCAGGAAACAAGACACAAGGAAGTTTTGAAAATTATATACCAGTAGAAGAGCTGCTTAATAGTTAGAGTGTGATCTCAGAGAGAAATCTCTATCAATTTGTAGAGGCTGGTGTTTGCCAAAGCGTGCAGCAGCCCCTCTGGTATGGTGCCCTGAGCAGGAATACCTAAGGTGGCCCTGGGAGCTGCCTCTGAATGGCCCCCACGAGAAGCCAGCTGGGATTGTGGAGTGCCTCCTTCTACTCGAGTATGAAGCTACACTCAAACTTCTCAACTTTCCATGGGATTGATGGCTTCTTTTCCCTGGAAGGAAGGGATACAACTTCCCATATATGCTGTGCGGCTGGTTTTCCTGGACAATTCCTGGAAATAGCTGGTCCCCAAATCTTAGCCTGTCAGGTTTGCTCTCATGCTTGCCTTTTAAGAAGGAAGAACAAGGGGGAAGGTCCCTCCACTCACCACAGGCCCACTGCGTGTCCAGCAGCAGCTGCCCCAACACCTCTGTGTGAGACAATGTGTATAATGGGGTTTCTTCTCACTGACCCTTAGGTATGAATTTCCCCCAACAAAATCTATCTCATAACCCACTGGTTTTCAAACTTTTGCATGCATCAGAATGGAGGACTTAACACATAAATTGCACGGTCCTGCCCCTAGAATTTCTGATGCAGTATGCCTGGAGTGGGCCTGAGAATTTGCATTTTTAACAAATTTCCAATGCTGCTTCTCCAGGGCCCACACTTGAGAATCCATGCCATATGACATTATAGAATTTGTCCTGAACTCTATCACAAGACAATTGGTAGTACGCAAGATCACTGAAAGTGCTCCTGGATAAAAACTTTCAGAACTTAAGTAGTTACATATTTATGTTAATGTGTATTAACATGTTTTTGCCAGATGCTGATTTTTCCATTTATAGTATCAATGTCAAGTTCACTTAAAATGTATTTATTTTGGGGAAAAGGGACTCAAGTTAAAGAAAATACCTAAGTATTCCTGTAAGTCACAGAACAGGAGGTATACCATAACAAAGTCCGTAAAGGTGGTAATATAAAGTTGGGTGGAATTTGGGAAACACTGGCATAAACAATGAACACACTAGAAATTGCTAAAGCAGAACCACTGCATCAGAGTAGGCAGAGCGGCTCAGCAGAGGACAGGTCCTTGAGTGAGTCTTAATGTGGTTGGATGTAGATAAGCCAAGAGGCAGTGAGAATGTGAGTGGGTGGATGGAGAGGGTCTGGAAAGAGCCATAAGATGCATGTATGCGTGCCCATGTCAAACAGTGAGTTGAACAGAAGAAAATCTCTGCTTAGCCTGGTGTTTGGTGTGTAAGACAACAAACAACCATTATAGCAGATTTCCATTCTTGACTTGTTATTCTGGTAACGGACATGGGCCGTAACCAGTCTCAGTCATTGGCCCTGTCTTTGAGAGTCAGGGCTTAACAGGCATTTTGTTCACTTTGTTTTCACTTGCCATTTGCTTATCTTTACCTGGCGAGTCTACCAAGGCAGGGTTTATGGCTGTAGGTTTCTTATTGGATCATCTTTAGAGGTCAGCAGCCCAAATGAAGACACTCACAGACTGATAGCAATGTACAGCCAGTATTGTAAACCATCAGATACTACTTCGGAGATCTCTTAGGAATAGAACTGTTTCTGCTTTCAATTAGCTGAGCTTGCACATTTAAAAATTGCTACTAGAAGAGGATGCCATGAAGAAGTGACCATGTAGCCCATTTCATTTTGCTAGACTTTAATTTAATCTTCGGAAATAATAAGTCATTGTTATAGCTGAATATAAACTAAAAGTGTTATTTGCCATTTTCCACAAACTTGTCATATAAAGAGCAATAAAACCATTCTACCATTGATGCGTCAGGCAAATTCATTTTCTTCCCATAATGTCCTACAATGAGTGGGCATTTCTGGGCCCCATGCAGGTCACAAACAAGCGTTTGGAAACCATTTGTTCTGCTGTGCCTTATAAATGGTCATTGATTTGTTTTAAAACAAATGCCGGAGACTAAGTTTGGTAAAAGACTTACAAAATTGCTTTTAAGAAAATTCCATTGTCCTGGCAATCTGAGACCATTTGCTGTACTTAGGCAACAGCGTAGGGAAAACCAAACCAAACCAAACCTGTCGAGCCTTCTGTGACTCCTGACTACTTATGACCCAAGACCACTGGTCCTCACTCAGGCTCATGCAGAGGGATGGTTAACCTCTAGATGGCTGGGCCCCATCACAGAGTTTCTGATTCAGTAGGTGTTGGTAGGGATCAAGTATTACATTGCTATGAAGTTCCCAGGTGGTGTTAATACTGCTGGTACAGGGACTACACGTTGGAAACCAGGGTCTTGGAGGCTCCTGTCTCCTTCCCTCTTTGTACCATCTGATCTGGCCACGACAAATTTGTAGCTCCTAAGCAGCACCGAATTTCACGATCCTTCTGTTTGATTGCCTTCCTCCTCTTTTTCTGCATGTCAAAATCCTACTCATTCTTCCAGGCTTGTTTTAGGGTTACCTCTCTTGAAAAACCTCTTCTGACCTCATTAGAATTGAGCATGCCCTGTCTGTGGTTTACGTATCTAGCATAATAGATCTACCAGAGGATGCAATGATCTCTTTACGATTGTAGATTTTCTGCTATCGTGACTTGTGAGCTCCTTGAGGAGTCTTACCTCAATGTTTTAATCCCCAACTCCTTGCAATTTTTTTTTTTAAAGATTTTATTTTTATTATTTATGTGACAGAGAGACAGCCAGCGAGAGAGGGAACACAGCAGGCGAGTGAGAGAGGAAGAAGCAGGCTCCTAGCGGAGGAGCCCGATGTGGGACTCGATCCCGGAACGCCGGGATCACGCCCTGAGCCGAAGGCAGACGCTTTAACGACTGCGCTACCCAGGCGCCCCATCCTTGCAATTTTTTAATCCCCAAATCCCCAATTTAGATACTAAGTAAAGTTTCCTGAATAAATGAATTAAAATCTTTAATAAGCTATGATACTTAATGCAAATCCAATTTAGAGGAAGTACAGCACTGTGCTTCAGTGCACAAGCTTTTGGGGTCAGACAGACCCGGATAGGTATCCCAGCTGTGGGACATTGGGCAAATCACTTAACCACTGTGAGTCATAATTGCCTTATCTGTAAATTGAGGACAACTCTAGTGTTCATTAGTAGGATTAAATGAGATTATGCAGGTGGAGTACTTAGCATAATGGATCACAAAATGCTAAACAAATTATCATTATCATTATTAGTGGTTAGTATATAAATCAAATTTACATGCTGAATTTCAGAGAAAACATAGAAGATTTTGGTTACTATTATCTTCATTGATAGGGCACTTTGCATATGCAGAGACTTTTGTATGATGTTTCTGGTAATTTAGAGAACTGGATAGCTATTCACACATGAAATTGCTTACTATTGCCATTCAGGCAAGAATTATTCATTCATAATTTTTTAGTTTTTTAATGCCTGCTGTGTGCCCACCATACTGTGCCAGGTCAAGGCAGTATCCAGTCCCTGCCCTCAGGAAGCTCAGAGTGCAGCAGGGAGCCTGACACTAAACACATCATTAGTGAATTAATGAAATTCAACCGTGATCAATACTGAGGCAAAGGTAGTAAATGTTTAATTTGTATGTTCCCTTCCTGCATAACTCCCTCTTCCTCAACTGGGCTCTGAAGCTTTGTCTATAACAATCCACACAGGTCAATTTCATCGCGCGAATCTCCCAAATCACAGAGGCTGAATCTAGGAAGACTTTCCTCAGTAAGTGCAAGAAGCCAGACCATTTCGACTCAGTATACAGATGACATGTTTTGGGCAAGGCTTCCCCTGGAATATGCTGGGCCTATCTGAATCCAGTGACTGTGTAAGGGAGTCTTTGTTACGAAAAAGTCACAACAGGCAGTACTGAAAGGAAGAAATGGGGAAGGATGATCTTATCTTTGTGTCTAAAGAATGAGAAGCATATTTTTGTTTTGTTTTGTTTTGTTTTGTTTTTTGGTCTGGTTTTATTTTGTTTGTTTGTTTGTTTTGTTTTGTTCTTGGTGGATAAGAGCCAAAGGAGAGATCTCTTTCCTTATTGCTTTTGCAAGGTCTCTGCTCAGCACCAAGAAGATCTAAGAGCAGGCCTGTGGCCTCACGTGGTTCTTCTTCCCACCTGAAGATGGCTGGTTATGACCCACTTAGGGAAACCTGTCCTTCACAGATGGGAGTGTCTGACAGCTGATCGGCAGGGCACCCTGTTCAGGAGATGAAAACTCAGGTAGGACTGTTTAAAATCAACTCAGGAAATCAGACTGAATGAACAAAGGGGAACAAAATCCCTGCCAGGTGGGAACTTTGCCAATCTCTGTCTTCCAAGTGACCCAAACAAAGTTGCAGTATCTGTATAATTTTCTAGCCCAAGTCAAATGTTATCATTGTTTTGCTCTGTGAAGCTCAAGCCCAGGGAAAGTGGACTTCAGCGTTTCTATATGCCTTCTTTCAAAACACTATTGATGTATCTATAGGGATTTTACCCCTCTTTTAACACGAGCTATGTGTGTGTTTTATGTGGTGATAGTTCCCTGTGGTGACTGTGGTTACTGATTATAAGTAAGAGCTGGGTAAGCTACATTCGTATTTCAACATATGTTTTACCTTCTCCATGAAATTATCAACAAATAGAAAATATAAAATTTGAAAATCATCTGTTATTCCATCTCCTAGAGCTAACCATTTTAACTGATTCACAATTTTTGGTAGAATTTATTTAATAGATTCTTAGATAAAATGGCAATAATGCAGTGTACATAATGTGTGTGTACTTGTGTGTGCGGGTGTAGTCTTTTTCTTTGTCCTTAAGTTTTCTTTAAGAAATACAATTTTAATGGCTAAAACCATTTCACTGTATGAAACTACTTAAGTATTTTTGAAAGTAAAAAATAAGCTGGAATTCAGCCAAACTTCTCTTTCCTTAGACAGCGGTAAAAATACGCCAGGTAAAATTCATTGTGGAATCCTAGGCTCCTGGAGCTGGGAAGGACCTCCAAGGTCATGCATGAACATGAGAAGGCTCCAGAGAAATGTGTGAATTTAGTTATCTCCTTCTCAGTGGTATAACCATTATAACAACCAACTTCCTTTCAGTACTAAAGGTAATTAACCCTGGCGGTAGCCAAAACTTTTTTTGTATCTTGCATGATGGGTGACTGATTTTAAGCAAATGTACATTTATCCCAGATAGAAGTCCTAATTAGGAATTTTGCCTAAAGAAGTTCAGGTTTGTGAACATTTTACAACGAAGCAATTACTACCAAACAGTAAAAAAGGAACCATGGGTTATTTCTCATTAGACCTTTCCTTCAAAGTTTGAGAAATTTGAATTCATACTAAAATTTAATTATAAAAGTATCTCATAACTTCCGCAGTTACTTCCTTCCCTCATAGGAACTGCCTGAAACTCTTTCGCAAGCATGCCTACGATTTTCTACTATCCTACAAACCTCACCACCACCTGGTATACCTTTTATTATATGGTTTGCTGAGAGAAAGCAAAGTAATAGAAACAATTTCTATACAATCTGAAGCAGGTTCATTTTACTGCCTTGAAATCAGTCTCATGTCTACGGCCATACCACCCTGAACGCGCCTGATCTCGTCTGAAATCAGTCTCATGTAAAGAGCTACAGGCCCAACGAAGTTTTTATTAAAAAAATGTTGGATCTATCTGCATGACAGTGATATTTAATAGTATTAATTAGACATTATAATTAATATTATAACTGTATTATAATTAATAGAATTAATTGAATTAAGTATCTTAGTAATATTAATAACTAATAGGTAGATATGAATGTCATTAAATAATAATAATTCACACAATAATATTATTGCTCAGTGGTCTTAAATATTATCACATTTACTATCACAATAAACTGGAGAGGTCTGGAATTTGTGTTTGCCCAGTCCTTCATGAAGAAAGCTATGAAAGATGAAGGGAGAGTTTTAGGCATTTTTAAATCTTCTGAGGAGGAAATCTCAGCCTCCCAGTCCTGACCAGCTGTTTATAAGACCACGCAGCCTCACTGGTGGGGCAGATGAATGAGTTTCATTTTATTTTTTTCTTTAAAGGCATGAAACGTATTCAAGAATATCATTTGAAAACCTTGCTCTTTTTTAACAGTTTAATACCAAATTTACTCTCAGGGGTAGGATTTTTTTTTCTACTTCAAAGGTTAGGCTGGACAGATAACTTCATGTTCCAGCTCAGCCATGTTGTTGGATAAGAAGGGTGGGCAGCCTTACTGAACTATTCTGTAACAACGCCAGCCTAACGTTTGATGTCTGATCTGCACCACGTACCTGTGTATGCATACGTTAGTCTAAGTGGATGAGGAGCATTTGATTTTCACTCCACAAAGTGGCTCCTCTTTGGGGGTGTTCTTTCCTTACCCTTTCTCCTTAATGTTCTTCAAGGTTTTTGTCTTTGGTCCTCCTCTTTCTTTCCATGTGCTCTCTTTGGTGAATCAACATCTCTCAAAGCATCAGTGATCCCCTAATGCAGATGGTTCAAAACTCAGTAATTTTAGCTTAGCTCTCTCTATATGGTACAGAACTTGCTCCTGGCATTTCAGACTCAGTATTTCCCGAATTGAACTTTTCTTCCTTAAATTTGCTTCTTCTCCTGGCTTCTCTATTTCTATAAACGGTACAGCCAATCTCCCAGTCACTCCATCTTGAAAGAGGTCTTTGAGATTTTGATTCTCTCCTCTCCTTCGTCCCCTACCTCCTGCCCATTCTGCTTCCACAGTCTCTCCCAAGTTTATCTTCTTTTCCATCACCACAGTCCCAGTTGAGTCACATCAGGGGTTTTCAACAGTGGCTACACATTACATCATGTAGTAAGCTTCAACAACAACAAAATCAGGTCAGCAACCCATCCCAGACCAACTGATTTGGTAGTTCTGGGAGAGGAACCCAGATTTCAGTATTTTTTTTAAAACCTCCTCAGGGGAGTATAATGCGAACACATTCTTGATAGCCCCCTAGTCAGATTCTTTGTACACATTTTCCCCACCTCTGCCTTTCTCTTCCTCTACATATCTGCCTGAGCCTTGATTTTCCTATTGCCCTTATCTGTAAGGGCAGTAACTTGCTTAAATGCTTTTCATGTCCCCCCACCATTGCCTTTAGAGTAAAGTCATGTACCTTATCCTAGTCATGGCATTCTTCTAGAACTTGGCCTGTACTTCCCAGCCTTGTTTCATGTTAGTTCTCTTTGTATTCTATAAGCATTTTCCAAAATAAGCATGATCTATGTGGCCTTACCTCATTTCTTTGCTCATTATGTTCTCCCTTTCTGAATGGATTTCCATAATCTTTGCATATCACTTCAGATGCTTTCAGCAGCAGGTTACAGAATATCCAACTAAAAGTGGCCTAATGAGTAAAAAATTCTTACTGCATGTAAAAAAAGTTTAAAAATAGAGAATTCTGGGATTGGTTATGTCTAGGATGAAGATTTGCTTATCTGTGATTCTCTTGCTTTCTCCCCACATACCAAGATGGTAGCCTCAACTCCAAGCATTACATCCTTGGGAGACAATGTTCAAGCCAGGAAGGAAGACAGTTCCTGTTCATTTTTTTAAAAAAATCAAAATATAAAATTTTTCCCAAGGGCCCCCAGCTGAGTTTTCTTCAGTGCCATTAGCCAACACTGAATTAAAAGACCACATTCTTGCTTCAGGGAAGACTGGAAAAGTGAATATCTGGCATTGTCTGTCTCTAAACTGTGAGGTTGGCTCTTCTAGGAAAGAAGTGAATTGGGAAGGTAACCAACACAAGGAGACAAACACCAGGGTCTCCCATATTTGTCTTTTGAAATATATTAGTACTTTCAAATTTCAATTCAAATGCCCCCTCCATGAAGCCCTTCCCAATCTCTGACCAGACAGAAGTCTTTTCTCTCTGAATGCCTATGGTATTTTTGTTTAAATGTCTCTCCTTGATCTTTGTGTGCTTCAGGTTTTTGTAACACTTGTGTAGGAGTCTTATTTCTCATATTGAATTATAAGTTCCTTGAGGGCAGGGGCCATGCCTTGGCCATCTTGGCATAACCTGTAGTACCAAGTCAGCTGAAAAATAGTTTGTTGCAAGAATGATATTCTGGCACTTACTGCCTTCACATTGTTGTTCAGCTAGCGGCCTTTCCAAACTTGTTTTCAGTACTCGTGTTTGGTGGCCAGTTAGCCAATGGAGATCAAGTTATAATGATATCAAGGATTTGATTGATGTCTTCTCCCCTGGCTATTTCCTTTCTACCTAGTCATCCGAGTGAAGTGGTCTCCCCTTTCCCATTTCTGCCAGTTTCGGACAAAGACGATTCAGTAGTAATAAACTAGTTGTCACCCTCTGAGCACCTCTAACTAATTTCTAGTAAAATATTTGAAGTTCTTTCCTTACAGCCTAAGGCTGACCAGGCTGGAATACACGCTGCCTGCAGGGCTAATGAGGAAAGTCCCACCAGGGGGTAACTCACTCACACTGGACCTCTCCAGGAAGGGTCAGCCCAGCAGAGCAGGGTGCTACATCTCCACCTGCGCAGGGAAGTGCTGGCTTCAAAGACCGGACTCCGACAGGAAAACGAATAGAAACCCGTGGGAGGAGGGAGCAGGGAGGCAATGCGGGCTCATTAAAATAACAGTAATAATAATAATTTTCAAAGCTTTATTTCTTTGAGAGTGAAAGGACAGGGATTTCATTGGCCCGAAATGCATGAAGCTTGGTTGCTTTCGCCCACTCCCGTGGTGCTTCAACACAACCCACGGGGAGTGTTACGTGTAGCAGCTTCTGGGAAAGAGGGCGCTGCCTCAGATCCTTCTCTGCTTCAACTTTGGCTTTTCCGCTTGGGCTAGCTGGGGGCCCAATGACTGTTCCCTTTTCAGCACAAATAGTGATTGCCGCCTGAGATCCGTCTTCTGGTGACTAAGGGACAGGGACAGGGTCAGGGCCTAATGAGGGAAACAGGATTCATGCTTGACAGGGCCACGTTACAAGGACTTTGCAAGGATAGGGCTTAGCTGGGTGAACTTGGAACCTTAGATGAACCAAAGGAAATTCTTGCATGAGTAACCCAAATGCACCATGGGAGGACGCCGATATTGGAAATAGTCTCCAAAAGCCAATTCCAGCCAAAGGCAGCAAAACAAAATATATTCACCCTTCAATAATTTTACTGAATATGCATGAGGTTCTGGACTAAGCACTATGCACACATCATCTAATTTTATATTTGGAACAGCCTTTGAGGTTGTTACTATTAGATTTATTTTATGGGTGAGGGAACTGAGATTGGAAAGTTTGTCAGTGGTTCTTGAACTTTAGTGGACATCAGAATCACCTGGAAGCTTTGTTAGAACACAGATTTCTCAGATCCCTCCTCTCCTGACTTGTCTTGGAACTGGAACATTGGCTTTGTTTCCCCGCCTTGGTACTCGAGCCACAACATCAGTTCTTCCTGGGTCCCCAGCCTCCTGGCCTCTGGATGGGAAGTCCACCATCAGGGCTCCAGCCTGCTGACTCACCCTGCAGATCTTGGAACCTTGTCAGCCTCCGCAGTCGTGTGAGCCAATTTCTTGTAATAAATCTCCTCTCTCTCACTAAACATCCTATTGATTCTGTTTCTCTGGAGAAGCCCGACTAATACAAATTTTCTGATTCAGTAGGTCTGGGGCCAGGCCTGAGAACATGCATTTTTAGAGTTCCCAACTTCAGAGACCACACCTTGATGACTCTGCCTTCAGTTAAGGAAAGGCAAACAACCTGCCTCTGTAATTCCCCCAACCCAGATCCTATGGTCCAGGTTCTCCCACGAGGCTCAAATTTCTTTAAACACACATTTAACTTGCTGTGTACACAAGATGAATGAGATACAGGCCTTTCTTTCAAAGGGCTCACAGTCCTGAGCTGACAGCAGGAGACAGGACACAATGTGTAATAAGCGTCTCTACAGAGTTCCGTGAGGGCGAAAAAAAAAAAAAAAGAGTTTGCCCAAGGGCAAAGGATGTCTGAAGTCTTCATGTGGAAGGAAGACCTGGGCAAGAGGTGAGGGATGTGAGGACCCAAAGCTCGGAAAAGTGTGGCCAGTCCCTTCTCACATCTCCTTTCTTTTCAGTTCAACCTCATTTCTCTCAGCTCTGCTGGGGCTGATGGCTCTGGGTGGTGCTTTCTGCATCCAGCCCGAGGCACGAGGGTCCCCTCCCCGACAGTTCTGTGACCCACACTTGGTCTGCTCAGGCCCATCCGGGGGACACTCAGGAGGAACATTCACCGAGCTCCTTGCTCGTCAGTTGTTCTGGGGATTGAAAGAGGCTCCATGAGCTTTACAGCCAGTGAAAATTGTCGCCAGCTTCACAATTCCGGCCAACATGTCTATGCTTTGAAGTCTGGTTGCTGCCTTTTACAATTCTATTTTTAAAATGTATTAAAGATGTTTAAACGTGGCAGAGACTTCCAATAAAAGCCAGGCTGCTTGAGAATCAGGATGCTGGTCTCAATTTACAGTGCCTGTTAAATAATAGGATACCCATGTAAAAGGGCCTCCACAAGCCTGATCCACTGGTTCTCATGGAAACCAAGCTCACTGCCCAATGCCTCTGAAAGGATTCCAGAGGTTATCAGACCCTCTATCTATCCCCCGTTTATGCCACAAGAGTGTCTTTTAATACAAAGTGATTGAATTTTTGTTTGAATCAGTCACTAAAATAAAGGCACTCAACAAAAACAGGAAAAGGTCTCTAATAAAATACTTCGGCATACATTTTGGCTAAAAATCAAGCAAGGGCTAATAGGTAGTTCCCATTGTTCTGCAAGGCCTGGCTCCCTGAAGAGGAGTTTGGGGGTCATGCTATATGCCCAAAGAATCACAACACTGAACATCATTTGGGGGCCAATCTTTGACAGTCCATTTTATCTTGAGGACTTTATTAGACCCTTCAGGAGGCTACTAAAAATATAAGACATGGTTCCTGAGCTATGCCCTCCCCATCACCACCCACCCTCAGTTACTCAAAGAACATTGTTGCCTCCAGCTTCAGTCTTGTCTACATTTAATCATCCTTGTTGCTATTGCCCTTGGTTCAGGTCTCTGCTTGTGTGCCAAACAGGATGGGTTGATTTATCCCACACCTACTACTACAACATTTTTCAGTGTCTCCTTATACTTTAGATTCTAGAAAGCTAAAATTCCTATTCCCAGACTCTCTTGAAATTAGGAGTAGCCATGTGGCATAGTCTGGCCCATAACGTGTAAACCAAAGGTGGCTAGGGAGTTCTGGGATGCTCTTGCTTTCCTGAAACCAGCACGGACACTTCCTTCTTCCCATTCTTTCCTCCTGGCTACTGTCTGAAATGTGATATGCCAGCTAGATCTGAAAGTGCTGTATCGTGACTATTAAAGAAATGCCCAGAGAAATGTGGAGCCCTTGGCTCTGCCAAATTGAGCTATGAACCAATGTCTGCAGTTGCTAACTTTTGGACTTCTTATGGAAGAAAAATTAAAATTCTAATTTGTTTAAGCTATTATTTTTCAGTTCTTTATTACTTAGAGCCACGGATACTTTCTAACTGAGCTATTGCATGGGCTCAGAGTGATCAAGTTCCTTGCTTGAGCACACACAGCTGCTAAATAGCAGAACCATGATTAAATCTGGTGGATATAAGGCTAACTCTAAAAATTCTCTCCATTGAATTTCTTCTGTGAATTCCTTGCATAGTGTCTAGCTTGGAATGATAATATTTTTTTCTTTCCTTCAGGAGAAGACAGCTTCTAAAATCTGCTACAGCAATTAGTGGCTATGGTAAGTTCCCCCGCAACTTGTTCTGGGAGAGTCACTGGGAAGACTCCTCTCAGTGATGTAACTGTTGAGAAACTGGGCCTTGCTGCCCCAGGGGGAAAGTAATAGGCCCTTCCTGTGGCTTGATAATGACAGCCCCTCCAAATAACAACCTGGCATGTAGATCTGATCATTGTGGGAAAAATGAGGACATTTCCATAGACATCAAGAAGGCTTGTAAAAGGAAAATGGCATTGCTATCTCTACCGTGTTCCCAGCTCTTTTGAGATTTAACATCTTTAGATGCTTCTGCCAGATTCAGAGTCTCAACTGAGGTCTACTGGTAGAAGAAGAAAGTGAAGACCACCCAAGAGGGAAATCCCCATGAGGGAAAGCAGTCTAGAGTAGGACTTCTAGCTCATGGGCAACACCTAGACTCAGAGAAGGGCTGGTTCTGACACAATGTAGACCTGCTTTGAGAATAAGAGCTGAACATGTCACTGTGAACCAATTTTTGTTATACCAAGCAATGATAAGGTCTGTACACCAATCTGAACCAACAAGAGAAACACTGAACAAAGATGTATCAACACATGGGACCAACAACAGCAGGGAGTCATTTTCAAGCTGCCTTGTCTGGTAGCCCAGTCTGATTCTCCAGCTGCTCTCTGAGAGGCATCCAGAAGCAGGGCTATGCTTCTCTAGAATGAGGGAATGTCTGGGGTCCTTAGACAATGGATGACCCTGAAAGATCCTGGATTCTTGTTACTCTGATGAATGGGGGATCAAGCTATTTTCATTTGAAGACTGCAAGATGTGATCAAATTTGTGTTCTGAGCTGGTGAACTAGGTCATAACAGCCGCACAAGTAATAGAGTTAACAGATAGAAATCAAGAAAATATTGTAACTAGGGTGCCCTGGTGGCTCAGTCGGTTGAATGTCCAACTCTTGATTTTGGCTCAGGTCATGACCTTAGGATAGTAAGACTGAGCCCTGACTCTGTACTGGGCATGAGCCTGCTTAAGAGTCTCTCTTCCTCTGCTCCACCTCCCTCTCCCCCCCCACTGCCACTTGCGTGCGCACTCTCTCTCTAAAAAAAAAAAAAAAAAGAAAAGAAAAGAAAACATTATAACTGAGATGACCAAAATATGGTTACCTAAATGGGTGGACATTGTTAGTGAAGTATAAACATCTATTTGAATTCAGAGCATAATGAGTCAGCTAACTTGCATTTCAGACACTTCTCTTATGTTGAATTTTTCCTCCAATGGTCAAGAGTCTCCATAATCAAGAATTATACTAAAGAGGGTGTAGGTCACCAGGAAAGTCTGTACTGTTTTCAGTTCCATGTTATTAAATATGACTTTATAAGCCAATAAATATTCATGCCAGCTAGAATAAAAAATAGTATTAACCTGCAATATCTAGGAGGGAAGCTTTGGCTCTAAGGTTAATGGCTTTTGCATTATTTTATCAAGATCTGGAAATTTTGGATCATTCTGAATCATAGTACTGGAGAGTCAACATTGTTATATTAAAAGTGTAAATTGCTTATACAGGATAGTAGCAGATAAGCCCAGCAAGGGCAGATTAGATGACTTAATTGGTGCTTGGCATTATTGGTAATACTGGTAATAGTAAACATTTAGAATTCTACTAACAGTGCCAGATTTAGAGTTACAGCTTGCGATCTATCCCAGATATGTAAGGAAAAAACTGAACTATAATCATCTTAAAATTTTCCAAAAGGACTTAAGTTGTTAACTCACCAAAAACACACCATGCCAGCTTCATTTCATGAGAGCGCCTCCAGAATCAATGGGCAAGGAGGGACTTAATGGGTTTGAACAGTTATGAAGTTGTACCAGGCCCTCTGCTAAGCACTTCATATTCCTTTATTTAATCCCCAAAATAATCACATGAAATAGTTGCTATTATTATTTTTACATTATATGAGGAAACAAAGGCACAGAAGAATTTCACGGATTGACCCAAATCACACCGTCTCTAAGAATCAAAGTTAAGGTTAAATTCTGATCATCAAGTTGTATGTACCCAGTACCATCCTCCATCTTCACATATCCTCCTCTCCCCTCCTCCCGTCAGATACTTCTCAGTCGGGATTAAGGAATCACCTTTTAATCCACACTTTGAAGCCTCAATTGGAGAGGAAAATTTCAGGCATATATGGTTTCCCTGACATTCCCACTGTAGTGTCTCAAAGAAAATATCTGCTGAAATTTTGATGATTGGGCTTTATCATATAGTAGGAAATCCATATGCATTTCTACCACTATTGCAGGTTCCTTGACGCTAGGGCCTTACTAATCTTGAATTTCCTTAGGAACTGACATATGGCATATGGCAACTGACATAGTGTTCTAGAAGACACTTGACAAATGTGCTGAATTTAATGATTGATACAAGGTACAGACAAAGCAGGAAATCAAACTTACTTGGTGTGGCCAGAGACCTTCTCAGGCAAAGGGTCACAGACAAAGTCTGGGGGCCTTGCCTGCTGGGGGACATGCTGATGGTTGTTTCCACGTCCTCATGATGGGAAGACAGCTATGCATCAATCTTGGCTCTCATCAAATGGAAGTGAGAATTTGGAACTCTCTGAAGAGAGTGCATTAAACTACTTCCACAAATTTAGTTTTACTTGATCATCATGTAGTTAGCATTAAATTGTTGCTTAGAAAAGCACTCTGGTTTTCAGTTATATTAGTTTTTTTTCTTTTATTTGAATGCCAGTATAGCTAACATACAGTGTTAGTTTCAGATGCACAATATAGTGATTTGACAATGGCATACAGTTATATTAATTTTTTTATTCCTGCCATAACAAATTCTTTTTATATAAAATGGATTCATAGAAATGTAGCATTTTGTGTCAGTCTTCTTTCACTTAGCATATTTTCAAGGTTCATTTATATTGTAGCATGGATTAATAGTTCATTCATTTCTATGGCTGAATAATATTTCGTTGTATGGATATAGCATTATTTTGTTTATTCATTCATTAGTTGATGGACATTTGGTTGTTTTCACATTTTAACTGTTACGAGTAATGCTGGTATGAACATTTGTATACACATTTTTAGGGGGAACATATGCGTAAATCTCTTGGGTATATACCTAGGAGTGGAATTGGTGGGTCATGTAGTAACCCTATGTTTAATTTTTTAAGAGACTGCCGACTATTTTCCATAGTAGCCCCACTATTTCATCCTTATTAGCAAGATCTAAAGCAATTTCTCCACATCTGGCCAGTACTTGTTATTGTCTGACTTTTTAATTATAGTCATAGTGGTAGAGGTTAAGTGGTATCTTGTTGTTTTGCATTTTCCTAATGACTAATGATGTTGAGCATCTTTACATGTGTTTCTTGCCTTTGAAGCACAGAAGTTTTTAACTTTGACGAAGTCAAATTTATCTATTTTTCTTTTGTTGTGTTTTAGGTGTCATATCTATGAAAATGTTGTTTTTTAGTCCATGGTCAGGCAGAATTATACGTATGTTTACATCTAAGAGTTTTATAGTTTTCCATTGAAGTCTTTGATACATTTTAAGTTCATTTCTGCATAAGGTATGAGATAGAGGTCCAACTTCATTCTTTTGCTTGTAGATATCCAGTTCTAGCATCATTTGTTGAAATGACTTCTTTCCCTGGGGCACCTGGGTGGCTCAGTCAGTTGAGCATCTGACTCTTGGTTTTGTCTCAGGTCATGGTCTTGTGGGTGGTAGGATTGAGCCCCATGTTTGGCTCTGTGCTCAGTGCGGAGTCTGCTTGTAAGATTCTCCCCTTCTGCCTCCCCCCTCAAGTCTCTCTCTCTCAAATAAACAAATCTTTTTTTTAAAATGACTTTTTCCCTATCAAATGGTCCTGGCTCTGTTGTCAAAAATCAGTTGACCATAAATGTACAGGCTTATTTCTGAACACTCAGCTTTAGGACATTGATCTGTAAGTCCATCCTAATGGCAGTAAAACCTGGTTTTGATTACTGTAGCTTTGTAGTACATTTTGCAATTGGGAATTATGATGGCTTGATTTTGTCCTTTTTCAATATTGTTTTGGCTATTCTGAATCTCATGCATTTTTCCCATATTTTAGGATCAGTTTGTAAATTTCTGCAAAAATGACAGCTTAAGTTATGATTGGTATTGCATTTAATTTGTAGATCACATTGAAGGGTGTTGCCTTCTTACATTGTTAAGTTTTCTAATCTATTATCATGGATGTTTTTCCATTTATTTATTTCTTCTTCAATTTCTTTCAATAATGTTTAGTTTTAAGTATTAAGCTTATTCCTAAGTATTTTATTCTGTTTGGTGCTATTATTAAAGGAATTGTTTTCTTAATTTGATTTTTGGATTATTCATTGTTGGTATAGAAATACAACTAATTTTTGCAGAGTGGTCTTGTATTCTGCCAAACTGCTGAACTTGTTTATTGGCTATAATATTTTTTTGTTATTCCTTGGAGTGTTCCAGATGCAATATTATGTCATCTGCAAATAGGGATAGTTTTACTTCTTCCCTTCCAATTGGGATGCCTTTTAAATTCCTTTTTCTTGCCTAATTGCTCTAGCTAGGACATACACTACAATGTTGAATAAAAGTGGCAAAAGCAAAAGTGAGCATCCTTGACTTGATTCTGACATTAGGAAGAAAGCATTCAGTCTTTCCACCTTAAGTGTGATGACAGCTGTGAATTTCTCATAGATGTCTTTTATCAGGTTTAGGAATTTCCCCTCTATTTCTAATTTACTGAGCCTTTTTATCATGAAAAAGTGTTAGATTCTGTCCCATTCTTTTTCTGTGTCTATTGAGATAATCACATGGGTTTTGAGCTTTATTCTATTAATATGGTGTATTATGCTGATTGACTTTCACATGTTGAACCAACCTTGCATTCCTGGGATAAATCCCACTTAGTCATGGCATATAATCCTCTTTGTATGTTTCTGAATCACTTTGCTAGTATTTACTTGAGGATTTTCATAAAGGATATTGATCTGTAGTTTCTGTTTCTTGTGATGTGTTTGGCCTTACAGAATAAAATGGGAAGTGTTTCTTCTTGCCTGTATTTTGGAAGAGTTTGAAAAGAATTTGTGTTAATTCCTTAACATTTAATAGAATCCATCAGTGAAGACATTTTGTTCTGGACTTTTCTTTGTGGGAAACTTTTGGATTACTAATTACATTATCTTGTTATTGGTCTATTCAGATTTTCTACTCCTTCTTGAATCAGTTTTGTTAATTTCTTGCCTTTCTAGGATTCTGTCCATATCATCTAAGTTATCTAATTTATTGGCATACGTGTGTTCAGAGTAGTCCCTTATCTTTTTATTTCTGTAAAGTCAGTAGTAATGTTTCCTTTTTTAGTAATTTGAGTCCACTTTTTTCCTTGGTCAATATAGCTAATTGTTTGTCAATTTTGTTGATCTCTTCAAAGAACCAACAATTCAGTTTTATTGATTTTCTCTATTGTTTTCTATTCTTTATTTTTCTGCTCTAATTACTTCCTTTATTCCATTTGCTTTGGGTTTTTTAAAAAGATTTTATTTATTTAATTTATTTATTTGAGAGAGAGCAAGAGTGAGAGAGAAGGAGGGGAAGAGGGAGAAGCAGACTCACTGCTGAGCAGGGAGCCCAGTGCACGGCTTGATCCCAGGATCCTGAGATCATGACCTGAGCTGAAGGCAGACACTTAACTAACTGAGCCACTCAGGAGCCCCTGCTTTGGGTTTTAATTTGCTCTTCTTTTTCTAGTTTCTTAAAGTAGAAGGTTAGGCTATTCATTTGAGAGTTTTCTTTTTTAAAATTAGGTGTTTACAGTTATAAATTCCCCTCTAACCACTGTTTTCATTGCAAATCATGAATTTTGATATGCTATGTTTTCATTTTCACTCATCTTGTTTTATAATTTCCCTTATGATTTCCTCTTTGATCCACTGATTACTTAGAAATGTGTTAATTTTCACATATTTGTGAATTACTCAAATTTCCTTCTGCAATGGATTTTTACTTCATTCCATTGTTTGCAGAATACACTTTGAATGATTTCAATATTTTTAGGTGTATTGAAACTTGTTTTATGACGTAATATATGATCTATTTTGGAGAAATTTCCATATGCACTTGAGAAGAAGAATTTGTGTTCTGCACTCATCGGGCAGAATGTTTTATAGATGTTTGTTCTAGCTGGTTTATAGTTTTGGGCAAGTCTTCTACTTCCTTGCTGATGTTCTGTCTAGTTGTTCTATCCATTAATGAAAGTGGGATATTACAGTCTTCAACTGTTATCGTTGCATTGTCTATTTCTCCCTTCAATTTTGTCAGTTTTTGCTTCCTGTATTTTGGGGCTCTATTGTTAGATGCATATATGTTTATAATTATATCTTCTTGATGGCTGGACTCTTTAACATTATAAAATGTAATTTTTTTGTCTCTAGTAACAATTCTTGTCTTAAAGTCTATTTTGTATGATATTGTGTAGCCACTCTAGCTTTCTTTGGATTATTGTTTACATGGTATATCTTGTTTCAACATTTCACTTTGAACACACTTGTGTATTTGAATCTAAAGTGTGTCTCTTTTAGACAGCATGTAGTTGGATCATGCTATTTTTAATCCATTCTGCCAAAATCTGGTTTTTAATTAGAGAGTTTGATCATTCACATTGAATGTAATTACTGGTAAAAGGGATTTATGTTTGTCATTTTCTTATTCTCTGTATGTCTTATGTCTTTTTTGTTTGTATATTCCTCCCTTACTGTCTTCTTTTGTGTTAAATAGATATTTTCTATTGTACCATTTCAACTACCTTTTCTTATTATATATATTTTAAAGTTATTTTTTTAGTGATTGCCCTGGGGATTACAATTAATATCTTAATTTATAACAATCTAGTTCTAGTTCTAGTTCTGACTAATACCAATTAAACTTTGCTCCAGATAGTTCCATTACTCCTCTCCTTGATACTGATTTTGCCAGAAATTACATCTTCATACACGTTGTACACATCAACATCAATTTATACAATTGATTTACGAAGGTGTCTTTTAAGTCAGATAGAGGGAAAACAGTAGTGAGAAACACAAAGTATATTATTACTGTCCTTTATATTTGCCTATATAGTTACCTTTACTAGTGTTCTTTATTTCTTCAGGTTGAGTTGAGTTACCATCTAGTGTCCTTTCATTTCAACCTGAAGAATTCCCTTTAGTATTTCTTGTAAGGCAGACCTGCTATCAAAAAACTCTCTCAGTTTTTATCAATAGCAATAGACTCAGAATTTGTTTATTTAGAAATTCTTAGTTAAAAAAAAGAAATTCTTCGTTTTGGTTTGTCTATTGTTTATCTTTTTCACCTTATTTTTTTATCTTAATTTATTATCTTATTTTCCCCTTCATTTTTATAGGATAGTTTTATTGGATATGAAATTCTTGATTGAAAGCTTTTTTTCCTTCAGCAGTGCATGTTATCCCACTGCCTTTTGGATTCCATGGTTTCTGATGAGAAATCAGCTGCTAATAGTATTAATGACCACTTACACACGGTAAGTCACTTCTCTCTTGCTGCTTTCAAGATCTTCTCTTTGCCTTTGAAGAATTTGTTAGGCATGAATTTCTTGAGTTTATTCTAGTTGGAATTCATTGAATTTCTTGGATTTATAGATTAATACTTTTAATCAAATTTGGGGAGTTTGCTGCTATTATTAATTCACATATTCTTTCTACCCCTTTCTCATTATTTTCTTCTGAGTCTACCATTATGTGTATGTTTCTGTGCTTCATGAAGTTCTAGGAGTTTCTGAGGCCTTGGTCACTTTTTAAAATTCATTTTTCTTTCTTTTCTTCAGACTGGATAATCTCAATTGACCTGTATTCAAGTTTGCCGATTCTTTCTTCTGTCTGCCCAAATCTGATTTTGAGTCCCTCTTATGAATTTTTCATTTTTTACACTCTTCAACCCCAGATTTCTATTTTTTAATTTTTATAATTTCTCTCTCTTCATTAATATTATGTACTTAGTGAGACATTGTTCTTATACTTTTTTAAGACATGGTTTACTTCTGTTTTTTGAATATATTTAAAGTGCCTAACTTAAAGTCTTTGTAAAATAAGTCCAACAACTAAGTTTTTTCAGAGACAGTTTCTGTTGATTTCTTTGTTGTTGTTGTATATTGGTCGTACTTTTTTGTTTCTCTGCATGTATTTTCATTTTTACTTGGAAACTGGACATTTTATATACTATATTGTTCTTTAGAAATCAGATTTTTCCCTCACTCCAGCGCTTGTTGATGTTGCTGCTTGATGTAATTGTTGTCATCTGTTTAGTGACATCTGACTTATGCTGTAAAGTCTATGTTATTTGTCACGTGTGGCTATTGAAATCTCTGCTCAGTTTTCTCAGTGGTCAGCTAATGACCGGAGAGAGATTTTCTTAAACGCCTAGATCAACTAGACTTTCCATCTTTGCTGAGGACTCTGCATGTGTTTGGGGCATATCTTCAACACAGAGCCAGGCAGTTGACAACTCTGCCTTAGCCTTCACTTCCTGCTTGTGCAGACCCTCAAGGTTAGACAGAAGTGAGTGGTTAGGACCTTCTCAGGTTGTTCCTGAGCATGTGCACAGTCCTATACTTGTACAGGGACTTATAGGACTCCCAGGAATATGTTGGAGCTTTTCAAAGCCCTAGCGACATTTCATTACCCTTTTAAGAATCCATTAGGGAGGGTTGGACCAGGTCCCACCTGCCTATCTCTTTGCTCCTCTTTTCTCTTCATCTTACTTTCATGGCTTAGCATTATCTCCTCAGCCCCAACTTGTCATAGTGGGACTGGCTCTGCTTTCTCTGGGATACAAACTCCAGGTGGCCTCTGCCTTCTTCTGGACATCATGCCCAGAAGACTAGTGCCTTCAGCCCTACTGACTGCATGTGTTTCTGTTTTTTTTTTTTTTTTTAAAGATTTTATTTATTTATTTGACAGAGAGAGACAGGCAGCGAGAGAGGGAACACAAGCAGGGGGAGTGGGAGAGGAAGAAGCAGGCTCCCACCAGAGCAGATGAGCCTGATGTGGGGCTCGATCCCATAACGCCGGGATCACGCCCTGAGCCGAAGGCAGACGTTTAACCACTGTGCCACCCAGGCGCCCCTGTTTGGTTTTGATCTGCATATATTTGTTGTGATTTTTTTTAATGTCATGAATTTTTAAATATATTTTATCTGTTATTGCTATGTTTGGCATGTTGGCAAGGGAAGAAGAAGGACAAAACATGAAATTATGATGCCATATTGACTAGAAGGTCTCTGAGTTTTTCAAGTTTGTCTCCTATATCAGTGATTTAATTTTCTGCAAGTTATTGTGCTTTACTCCCCAAAAGGGGATTTTTAATTCTATCATTGTTCTTTCCACTTCCATGAAAGCTGATTTTATCGTCTTCTTTGTGATCTTAAGATGTTCTCTACTCATAGATTTTTTGTTCCTGTTTTATAGAAGCTTTTTTCTCCTTCTCCTCCTTCATCATCCCCTTCTTCTAGACCTTTGTTTTCATCTTCTTGTCCTCTTCTTCCTACTCATTCTTCTTTCTTTTTAAAAAAAAATTTAGCAGAAAGGAGCTTGCTTCTGATGCTGGGAGTAAATTGTCTCCATAGATCTGATCTTTACCTTGATCATCCAAATTGCAATTTTTATTGTTTTGTAATAATCTTTTCGATGGCCTCATGTAGCTTTTTCTGTTCATTCAGCCTTAAACAGAAGAAATCTTTCAGGTTTGGTGTTTGTCAAGAGTTTTGTTATTAGAAAACATTTGGCTCCATTATTAGCTCCTGTGAAGCTGAATACACACAACTAGACCAATTTCTACTGTTAAGCATTCATCTTGTCTGGCAATGCTGGGCACATACAGGATCTTTTTCTCTCTCCATTTCCCGATTCTTTTATACTATTAAGATATTTAACACATTAAAAACTATTTTCTTTTCTTTTTTTTTTTTTTAAAAGATTTTATTTATTTATGTGACAGAGAGACAGCCAGCGAGAGAGGGAACACAGCAGGGGAGTGGGAGAGGAAGAAGCAGGCTCCCAGCGGAGAAGCCCGATGTGGGATTCGATCCCGGAACACCGGGATCACGCCCTGAGCCGAAGGCAGATGCTTAATGACTGCGCTACCCAGGCGCCCCTAAAAACTATTTTCTTAAAAAAAAAATTCTTTCACACCGCTTCCAGTATTCTTTTACTTGGTTTGATCTGTAAACTTTATTCTTTCTTTCTTTTTTTTTCTTTTTTTGTACTGTGCCTTCAAACATGCAAAACACTACTTCCAGTCTTCCTTAATTTTCACTAATCATTTTCTAGAAGTTGAAGTCTCAAAATACACATCAGGGAAAGTGGACAGAAGGACAGGAGTACAGCACACCAGTTGACTTAAAAAGTGGCATCCATTTAATGAAGGGATGGCTGCTGAGTGTTTTGATTGGTGTAGTTTTTTAGTTTCTCAGCCACAGGGCAGACAGATGGAGAGGAATATATTATTTCCCTATTTACCTTTTTGATGGCAGGTGTCATTGGTTTTCAGCTGCATAGCACTGCCAGGTCTTTGGTTTTGTTTTTCATTGTAGCATCATTTGGGGAGGGGGGCACAGGTTTGAGGATATTATTCCCACATGCTAGAAATAATCATCACTATCTTTCCTAATATTTGTGACGTATTATAAATTTTTGTCCTTTTTCGTTCTCTTCATGAATAATCTTAGAGAAATGTTGGGAGAAGACATATCAGAACTGAAACCATTTTAAATGAAAGTCATACAGACAAATCTAAATTTCTAAGATTCTGGTTTCTTGGTGGTGGTCCTGGCGTTTTGCTGTGTTCTCAGATTTTCAAGATTCTTATGATCTAAACACACTCAGACTTCAACTCTCCTTCTGTACAGGACCCCCACGGATGTTCTATGTGGGAAAAACTTTGGAAGTTAACTTTTTGAGAAGAAGTTGGGAGAGTAAACTTGTGAGTCTAAACACATAGTTTAAAATTTTTTCATGAATTTTAAAATTATGAGCTTCACCAGCTGGTGGTGTTTAAACTCTTTCACAACTGGTAGGCATGAATGTCAGAATGAGTCATAGGAATGGACGCTGGGCAGAATGCCTGGATGCCTGGATGGGGGACCTGGGGCCCTGATAGGCCAGGCCTTTACTCTTTTGTTGCTGGATCATGAGGAGTTTGAAGGAGTCTTGAGGGAGGGGCCAGAGAGGCAGACAATGGAGGGAGGGAGGATCCACTTCTCAGAGTGCAGAGCAGTGACTATTTTCCAGTATAGAAGTATGTCAATATATTAACAGCTGGTGTGCTGTTGGTGGTACACAGAAGCTGAACAGCAGCCCCAGCCCTGGATTCTATGCACTGTGTGGACAGGGACCACACTCCCTTGCTCACTGTGTTATCCTCAGAACCTCCTTCAGCACCTGTCTTATAATAAGGAAATAATATGTATGGAATAAATAAGCAAATAGGCACCAAATAAATATACACACAAGGATAGCCTCACCCAAATAAGCATTCCTAGTGACAGTGGGAGACATTGTCCTATCAGTAAAACAGGATTTTGATGATATGTGCCTCCCCCCCTTTTTTTCTTTCATAGAGAGAACTCTGAAATGACACTTAGGAAACACAATTCATTTACTGTCCTTAGGAGAAAAGCCTGCTGAATAAATTCTGGGTGTTGTGACACCTGTGGGAGCCAGTGCCGTCAAGAGCAGCGGTGATGATAATCATGGTGTTATTGTTGCACTTGCTAATACACTTTTCTGCCAGAGTTAATAAGCAAAGCAGTCGTCTGAATATTACCATTCATTTTCTTCTGGAAAATATTTTCAATGCCTCTCGATGAACTGAAGAGTGAACCAAAGGCAGGCAAACATCCCTGTCAGGTGTTGCCTGGTTTATACCAGCCCTCCCTCACTGCCTACTGCCCACCCCCACCCCGCCATGCAAATGACACCATTAATATGCAACTTTGGGAAATGCCCCCAGGCCCAAGCAGACACACCTCCGAAAGAAATTCCTTAACCGGTGGCCGCTGGCCTTGGAGAATCAATCGGCTTCTGTGTGCTCTTCAGCGTTCCCGTTCCCCATTCGCCCACAGTCTAACCGGCCCGTATGGGCAATCATAGCACTTCATTGTCCAGTACCATCATTACAATATTGTTATCATCTGAGCTGCAGTCTGACACTTTCTCTAAGACCTTTCAAATAACCCCTTTACTAGGCTTCAGTACCAAACCATTCAGGGCAAATCTCTGCTTTGTGCTTGTCAGCCTTAATAGACTGGATGTCACTTGAGCCTGTAAAAAGTGCCTGCTCCTCAGCTGTCAGTCAGTCCTGGTGGTGTCAGCGGAGAGCGTGGCTGGAGCCGGCTGGATTAGAGGGTAGTTACCATAGCTGTCAGATTACTGACAGCCTGACACCCACACTTCCAACTTCCTCTTACTGTATTTGGTTTCTGTTGAGCTCTATGGACCTTTCTTAAGGTGGATCCCTCTGTTGGAAACAGATCATAATTTGGCAAGCATCTTCCAAGTTGGGCTCTTTTCTCCCCTGTTATGATTTGTAGAAAACTTCTTCTTTTGAGCAGTCTTTATATCTCTGAGTATTTTTAACCCCGTTTCAGCAAAAGATGTCATTTCTTTATGTTTTCCAAGTTTATGGAAACTCTGTGGGTGTGCATGTGTGTGTGTTTCAATTTTATCATCCAAATTAGTCAAAGATACATCTGGACTGAAATGTTCCCTCTTAACTCTTCCTCATCTACAATGTTTTCACCCTCCTCTTCCATCATACCTTTGTTCCACCCTTTGTGTTAGATAAAAAGCTCCATTGGAGGATATGCATGCGCGCGCCGGTGTTGGGAGGTGGGGGTGTATACAGAAGTGTTGACTTCTCTATGAATGTGGATATATATTCATACCTAATGAAAGGCAGTCAGCTAACGGCTGAGGCAGGAAGAACAAATTGGCAACTCTCCCAACCATGCCTTAGTTAATATTCACCTTGAATACAGCCAATTAGTGAATGAAGTGTCTCTCCCTCCTTCCCTTTCTCCCTCTTTCCAGTTTTCATTCCCTCCTTTTCTTTCTCTCCTTTTCCCTCTCCTTTCCTCCTTTGCACACTTGGTCAGTATTTACCATCTTGCAGTCTCCACGCTGGACACCGGGCACACAAAAGCGAATGTGTCTACACCTCTGTCCAAAGTGCACAACTACCTGTTCATGTTCCTCAGGTACATGTGAATTTCACAGGCTTTTCTTTCTGACCAGGGAGAAGAGATCAATTAACACTTTCATTTACTAAGGCAATAATCAAGGCTGATTTGCTTTTATGAAACCAGGCTTTGGGACCAGAAATGCAACTTCTGCACAATCTTGAATTTGCTTACTGTTTAAGCTGGCTACAAGGATTAAACTTGAGTCCTCATTGTGAGAGCATCTTCTAGCTACGTGCACAGGTCTGTGCACGGTGGATGCCATGTGGTTGTAGGGGCGAGAAAGCACTAGGCTTCAGAGGACCTACCTCTACTGGGAAAGTTACCTCATCTGGTTGAACCCGTTATCTGTTCTCAAAACTGGGGATAGTGATAGTTCTCTGCCAATCTCCTAAGTTTCGTCTATAGTCCATATGTGACTGACCATACATATGAAAGCACTTTCCAAACTGCAAGGAGCCACCAGCGCAGACTGTGATCCTAGTAATATTACTCTATATGGTTAGATATCGGATTGAAATCAGCACTAGCCTATTTCAATTATTTTACTTATTCTTATTTCTTTGGCCACACGTATTTTGCTTTTACTTTTCTAGCATATAACCACGGGGCTAAAAAAATGCTCCCCTGTAAAAATAATAGATGACGTATTATTAAACTTATGAACTCGCACTCACATCAAGAGCCTTTAGTTGGTGCGCCCTGGTCCTGACTTGCTTTTAAGAGTGTTGTGGCTTTTTAAGACCATTGTCGTTTTCAATGAGCCTAGCAAAATGGTTCAAATTAAAATGGGTCTGTCTCTACCTCAATTGCTAGGAAATTCTGTACTCCTTATAGGTCCAGAAACTTGACAGAATAAAGTTCAAACCAGAGACTGAAAAATGTAGTAAACATATGAGAAAGGCAGGGGGTGGAAGAGGGGGTACAAGAACTTTATGTTTTCGGTGCCAAAGCCAAAGACATATTTTTTCCAGCACTTCCTCCCCATTCCAAAAAAAAATTTTTTTTTAAATAAAAAGACCCTTATATTTCACCCAATTAAATGTTGGAAAACAGCCTTTCAATATTATTTACAAGCATCCAGAAGTTTTAAATTCAACAAGTCTCCCACATTCTCGCTTTGCTCTAACACACATTCTTTATACTGGGTGCTGTTGAGGTTGTCTACCAGTGCCACAATAACCATGACTTCCATTATTCAGCTCATGCAGTGAAAAACATCACATCCAACAAATAATAAGTGGGTTGTGAAAACGTTTCATTTGCAAACCAAGTCTTCTGGCCACATTTTTGTTGAACTTCCCGGGCAAGGATTCCATTCTATGTCAGCAACTTAAATGCTTTTTCAGACCCAATTCCTTCCTGAGCTCCGCTCATGAATGAAGGCCTGCAATTTGCAAGGCGACTATCCCAGGAAGGGATTCACCTGTGGCCCCAAAGCTGAGAAAGACAGCTGACTGGTGGAGAAACAGAACCCCCGCCTAGCGTGGCCCCATAATTAGCTGAGGGAATAGACTGGCCAACTTTCAGTAAAAACCTCCATCTTATTTCTCACCCAGCAGCTCAAAGGGTGTTCTTCATACCCTCTTCTCATTTCAACTACAGCCTAAATTCCAAAGTGCAAAACTCTCAAGACCATGCTTGTGGACAATGCAGGCAGCGTAGACCTAGTGCTTTCTACTACAGACTCTGACATAGGCAGGTATTTCTGAGTTCCTATCCTGACCCTATTCATTTACTAGCTATATGACCTTGAACCTCAGTTTCCTTGTCTGTGAGATCGAGTTATAAGATTTAAACTGGATTAAATGGGATAATTCATGTAAATTTGGCCTAGTGGCTAGCACAGAGTAAGTGTCTAATGAATGGTGACGATTATTACTATTTATTAGAACCCTTATTTGCCTTCTCATTTGACATAGGTTCTGAGTTCCCTAAGGCTGTGAAAAGTTGAAGAAACCTTCAAGATGTTAGTCTTATGCCTACCTGACCTATGCAATGATACATTTCTAGTCATTCATTCATTCATTCATTCATTCATTCATCCTTGCATTTATTTCATTCATTTAACAAACATTTAAGGGTCTGCTGCATACCAGACACCCAGCCAGATGAAAAGCTACAGAGATAAACATCACTTGCCCTCCAGGAATTCCTGGTTAAGTGGAGTAGGCAGAGATGTTAACATTCCTAAGAATGTCATCAGAGCTGTAATAGGAATATGAAAATTTGGTGTTAGGAGCATTTAGCAAGTAGCATTTCCTTCTACTAGAAATGTCAGAAAAGGCTTCCAAGGAAAGACACCTCTGAGGTGAATTTGGGAATTACTCTGCTGAGTTGAACAGGGAAGGGTGTTTTATGCATATGCAAAGACATGACCAGACTGTGATGGAGGGTAGGGGGGTGGGTGGTGGAGCGGGGGGCATGGGGCAGTGGGAACACTGCAACCACCCATGCTGTGGGGGACAGCAACAGGCAGGTCCACTGACAGAGCCTTGTACACAGGGCTTTCCTCAAAGTTTAGGGATCTGTTGACAATTTTCAGCAAGGGAATGATGGGATCAGATACATTTCAGAAATGCCATGCTAAATGCAGGGTGAACGGTGTATTTACTTATACCAAGAATAAGCCCGGCAGGGAGATCACAAAGCCCAGAGATGGGAAAATGGAGAAAAGGGAATGAATCCAGAGACATGAAGGAAGAGCAGGAGGATAGAACCTGGCTTTTGGAGAGGCCTTGGGAGCGAAGGGAAGCAGGGGCTCATGGTGGTTTCAGGTTTCTGACTCAGGCGACCCGAGAGAGAGAGTGAAGTCTTCACCAGGATGGTAGATATGGTGGAGGCCCTGGTTTAGAGGGAGAATGGAAGGGTGAGGAGGGGCAGGGCCCAGGAGAGATGAGTTTGTAGTCTGGAGCAGGTTAAATAGGAGATGTCCGTGGGGTATTTAGTGATTATGCGCAATATGTGACACTTAGGTGACAGCCGGGGAGGAAAATGGGGGCATCTCTAGAGTGGGCTTGGTGGTTGACGCCACAGCTGTGGAGGAGGTTGGCAGGAGATGCCGGCTAAGACATGCACTAGCCAAGGACTGGGATGGAGCTCCTGAGACTCCAATGTCAGGGACCGTGCAAGGAAGAAGGACCTGGGCAGAGCCCAAGAAGTGCTGGGAGAGCAGAGAGGGTGCTGGAGAAGCCATGTGGGTGGTGGTGAAGACAGGGGGGAAGGGTGGCAATTTGTATTTCTGGGAGAAGTTCAGGGTGCTGAGGAACTTGAGAGTGGAAGATTACCAGCAACCCTAGTGAGAGGAAGTTACATATTTCTGAGGGGCAACAGGATGCTGGGTAGAGGGTCAGAGACCAGGCAAAGGTCTTAGAAGCTTGCGAGGGTGGAATGTGCAGGACAGACTGAGAACGAGAGGCAGAGGATTATGGGGCAATCAGGTTCTTGCTTTAGGGTTAAAGTTGCAGCTCTTTGCATACGGCTTCATCTTTCTGACCACAAACTGATTGTGGCTTGTAAATCTTTAAGCCCGTTTCTTTACCCCTCTCCGACACTCAGCTCAAACATACATAATAAATGGAAAGAATTTGCAATTTGTCATCTCCCAGAATCCCAGGTGGCTCCAAAAAGTCCCGAGTAGCTTCCGTTATATACTTTTGTTCTGAAACCTCTCCTTTCAAATGGATTGCATCACTGCCTCCTGGAAGAGCCGACAGGTATGCTACTCCCCTTGCCTCACCCTGCTTCCTTGCTCGCAGCAGGCAGGAGTGACGAGCTGCCCGGAGCCAGCAGCTGAGGCACCCAGACATCCGGTGTGTCTAAACAGCACCTAGAGCTGCCTTTCCCCAACTGCACGAACGCCTGCCGGGGCTGAATAGCGAGAGAGAGACATCTGTGATATCTGATGACAATCATCTCTGATTAGACTGTCACTACACAGCACAGGCAAGCCAGGGCCACAGCTAATTAGCTATGTGAGGCCAGCTCTCTGTTTACTGAAACTGTACTAACAAGTTGCAGCTTTTCCAACGCAGAGGAGTCAGTGCACACCTGCCAGCCGGGGACCCTTCACGCCAGCAGTTTAGGGACAGAGCTGCTCCTTCCTTGGTACACTCAAACCATGAAACATGAATGTCTGTGCCGTGAGCCACTTTGAGTCCACGTCTCCATCTCCTGTAAGCTCTCACTTCCAGAGATAGTAGTAGAATAAAGCACTTTATACCATCTGATATTATTCAAAGTGGGTTTGTCCTTTTAAGTGAACATCTCTTCCTTTTTTGGTTTTTCAAGGTTCTCGGGCTAGGTCAGAGAATCAGCTAAGTCTGAGAAATGTAGCTACAACTGACCTCATTGGAGCTAAAAGGTGAACAAAGCAGATGAAAAAACTAGAAGCTTAATGGAAATTAAGGCCACAAGATCTATCTTATATCTTATCCCATTGGTGTTTTGATAGAGTTGATCTGTTGTTCAGAAACATAATGCATGTAAGGATATACTTCCAATTGTTGCTACAGAACCAGGAGAGTTGGAAGTACTCTCAAAATATTTTTCTAAGCTTTTTTGTCAACATGAGTGAAAATTTCCATGTAAGTTCTCATTCGCCCATTAGAAGGGTTTCTCTGATAACTTCAAGAAATTACATGC
This sequence comes from Ursus americanus, assembly GCF_024610735.1. Lineage (NCBI taxonomy): Eukaryota > Metazoa > Chordata > Mammalia > Carnivora > Ursidae > Ursus > Ursus americanus. The sequence goes on from NC_142127.1 coordinate 52,787,112, forward strand.
TATTCTGTAGCTTTCATTTCCCTTAGAAACAAGTGATCTAACTCGTAACAAATATGGGGGGGGGGAACTGGAATATTTTGCAAAGTTAATGAAAATTAGCAATATTGTTCTTTGGATTACTCTGTCAGAAGCCCAAACCCTTGCAAATGGATTCGTGTTTTCATATGGTGTATCTACCACCTCCTCTTAACAGTCCCTAATCTTAGGTCAGAATAAGATCAGCGTTTTTGCTAAATTCCTATTCTCCTTCTCTTAGAACCAGTTTGTTCAGAGACTTTCTGAAAACAGAATTTCACCATAATCCTAAGAACCTGCATGTTGTTATATAAGTGGGTGAGTGTTCATGGGCTCTTAACGCTTGAAATTGATAAATATTTTTATTCGTTCTCTGATGAAAACTATGGATCATGCATCTTGAAAATATGTGCGGAGTTTCTGGCACCATAGAATAAAATGCAATCTACTGGGAATATAAATATTTTCAATAAAGTCTATTATGGATGTGGCATTTAATTTTGGCGCTGTTTAAAATTTATTTCTTTACATTTATCCTCAAACGCACATTTCGGAATGGCTTTAAACAAACCTCCCCATTCAGAAATTAAAAAAATGTCTTCGGCATGTTCATTCATTTTGTTTACGTCCATAATTTAAAACAAGCAAACTTTTTCTCTTAATGAAAGTGTGCGTGCGTGTGTGTTTTTTTTAAACTTTAAACAAAATTCCCTCTCCAGGTGGAAAGTTGATTACCAATCTTTGGTCTGGAGGTAAATTTTACAGCTGTTTTAAACCCATGAAAGTGGGTCTTATATGAGAAGTGCTGACACAACCTATCCACAATGTATCGACATGAACTATACCGCTGTAATAAGCAGGTATTATGTATGTGTAAAAATAATGAGAGGCCGTGTCTGAAGAGAGTTAATGTAAAATGCTAAGCAATTATAGTTGGTTACACAGTATAGGTTAATATTCCTTCATATAGCTGCACTTTTTTCTTCTTTTGTCCTCCAGAACTCCTAATGAAAATTTGAGACCTGACTGTAATGATAAGCAGCCATTCACACGTCCTCTGTGTCAAGGCTGTTGCATTAATGCTTCCCTTCATATAACATTTTGCATAGCCTAAAGCATCTATTAAAATCCTTTGTAAAATTCATGAAACCAAAGTGGTGGGTTGAGTCTAGGGGGAGAGAAAGTAAGCTGCTTATTAGCAAAAAGTCAAAAACACAGGGCCAATTACAGATCCGAACAAGCAGGGCTAAGGACCAGCGCGGGGAGTAATTCTTTCTTCAGCCCAATGGGCTCAAGCGAGGGGCAGGTTGGGTGAAAATATAGCAACAGTCAGAGCAGTAATTAAACGGAGATGTTTGCAGTTAGAAACAGCTCTATAACAACGGAAGGAAATGCTCAACTAACACCATTGTCTGGCCTCACAAAGATGCTAAATTGGAAGGATTTAGGGTTGCTCCCTAAAGAAGAGACTGGAGGTAGTGAAGAGGAGCAGGGGCTCAGGAGATATGTAAAGAATCTGTTTGGTATTTCAAATGTTATAAATTAGATTTTTAAAAGAGAGAGAGAGAGAGAGGGAGCCTTCCTACCGACCCAGCAACATAAAACTGAATAAACCACAATAAGATTGCCCTTTTTCTGTTATAAACTTGGCATTAAGCCTGTCATGTTCAATGACAGCCTACTAGGCCTCATGCTTTACCCTTTGGAATTTGAAAGACTGGCAGGTGTCATGATTTCCTTAACATAAAAGACCTTGCAGATAATGTTCACCATGCACATTTATACGTCCATAACTCCACTTTCTGCATTTCAGAATCACTGGGTGAGCTTTCCAGGCAGGCTGGTGGTGCGGGGGCTCCCCAGAAGTAGACCTGGCCTGAGGACAATGTTTACTGCCAAAGGAGCTTGCGGTCGAGGCGGTACTTTTATGATTTGCCTTAGCAGTCTAAACATGCGCCATTTACAATAATGAGCTGCTTTGTAGCGAGCGGCTCTCTGAGAGCGTTGTTACTTTTCTTTGCAATGTTGAATGCAACCAGAATGGCTCTCCTCTGACTTACGGCTAAGAAACAGGGTCCTATTCAAACAATAATCCCCTCTTTTTGCAACCGCCCACCCCAGCCAGATTCTTTCAATAACTCCAAAAGGAAAAAAAATATCAACGTTGAGGGAAACACAAACCCCTATTGAAAGCTGAGAGTTCTATTTCAACTGGTATCACCTAATGGCACCTGTTTGTGACCATCCAATGTCACTTTAAAATAAACACATGAGTCTTTCCAGAGGAATCAGTGGCCAGAATGAGAATCTGACTTTTTTTTTCCAACTCAAAGAGAGAGAATGAGTTGTTAGCTAGGTACTGTTTAATAAAAATAGCTTCACATGAGAAATTCAATAAATCTGTCCCCACACATTTTAAGCTTTTTACTGTAGAAAAAGTTAAACATACAGAAAGAGACAGAGTAATATAATAACCCCATGTACTCATCATCCAGCTTTAACCAATATCATCTCATGCTCATGGCTAATCTGCTTTCATCCGCATTTCCACCCTCTCCCCACCTTGCACTGTTTTGAAGCATTATTTCATTTATCAGACCCGCAAACATCCCAGCAGGTATCTCTAAAAGATAAGAAGTCCTTAGTATTTTTTTAATAGTTCAAGAAAATATGTGAACCTCATACCCTTAAGACTTCTGTGGACATGTTTTCCCATGAGCTGCATCTCTCAAAATAATACCATTCTACTACATGTTGGAAAATATAAAGAAAAATTCAAGAGCATTGCTAGTCCCTGGTTTGTTTCAGAGGACAGTTTTCCTCACTGATTTGAGGGATCCAGGTAGCCAAAATTTCTTCTGTGAGCTATTGTCTTATTATTTGTAAATGATCACTTTTGGCATTCAAATATGATTACTTACTTCAAGGTAGCTGTCTTTGTAGACATTGGCTCCACAAAAAGTTTGATCCTAATGTATATACTGACCACTTGCTACATGCCAAGCTCTGTTAGATACAGGAAGAAAGAAATGGCCAGGCAGGGAATGCAAGATACACGAAACAGACTCATCCCTCTCACACTGACCTCCAGACTTTGTTGCCATCTTATAGGGAACTGCTACTCAATTGCCTTTTATACCGGTAAATGATGCTACACAAAGAACAGTTTCTTTCTTTTTTTTTTTAAGAAGGGCAAAAAACTTGCCCTTTCCATCCCCCATACCACTGTTGTTTCCTTAATTGCCCCAAAAGATAAATCTGCTACTCAGATGTAAACCTTGACGTACTCCCTACTCATTGGTAGAGAGGACTCACCACCCAAGTCTTATAAAGAAAAATACATCTATGAAAAAATAATCATATATGAAAGTGAATTACTGTATTTGTAAAAATATAGTATTTTATGCAGATTTTTTAATTATAGAAAACATTTTTAATGCAGATTTTCTTAATTAAAGAAAAATTTTTTCTCCTTTGGTTTCTTACATTTATATTTTCAATAATCAGCCAGAAAATACAACTTTCAAATGGCAACATTTTACCTCTCTGATTTCCTTAGAAAACCACAAGGGGTAGACTTGCTTATTTGACATGGCAAAATGATGTGATTTTTTTTAAGGCACTGGAAGATACTGACCCCTTCAAAAAGTTTTGTTGTAATATATAAAAGAACATTTATAACATAAATTTGAGTTATAAATCACATTAAAATAAACACCCATGAATTTACCACCCAATTCAAAAACTACACCACTGCTGAAACCTTTGGTAACTCCTATGCGGCCCTACCCCACCTCCTGAGATAATCCCTATCCTGAACTTTATATTTATACCAGTTCATAGATTTTTAAGAGTATAATTTTGCTATATATGTATATATGACTACAATTATTTAGCCTTGCTTCTTTGGAGGCTTTTTATCATATCATAGGCAGTCATTTGGAACTTTCTTTCCTCACTCAACATTTTATCTCAAAGATTCATTCATAACGAGTGTGCCTGTATGTCACCCATATTCCCCAGCTGCATAATACTCCATCGTGCAAATGTAACACATTTATCGATTCCCATCAATGGGCACTGAGTGGTTGCAAGTGTTTCTGTTTGTTTGCTATTTTTTCAGATACCGCTGCTATGAACATTCTTGTCCTTGTCTCCTGGTGCACAAATGCAAGAATTTCTCCAACACTGAGTTTTCTTCCCTCCTGAAAATCCCAAGAATGGCAGTGGGGGAATGTACTGCTTCTCTTCCTGCTCTTAAAGCTGTATTATGCTCCACTAATGAAATTAATTTCAAGTAAAAAGGTATAGAGTTCTTAAATTATAGCTTTTATGTAGGTAGGACAGTGTGATGATGACCAACAGCAGGAAGATTCTGCATGGATTGAACAACGAAGCCCCTGAGCTGGGAGAATGAACCAAGAGAGAGATGTCAGAGGCTTCTGAATGGAAGAACCCAAACACTTGCTGATCATGGTTTAGCTCCTTTTGCTAGAAGTGGTTGGGTTAATAGGAAAAGAGCATGAAAGGAAATGAAGTCATTTCAAGCCAAATGAATATGGGAACTTCATTGAGGCTACTTTTTTTTTCTTCTTCCAAGAGAGCATCATAAACAAAACAAAAGGAAAAAAAAAAAAACCCACATGGCTTCTATCTCTGGAATATTAAATGAAAATGCATGTTTGGCTAGATACCTCAGAATTTTCTAAACTATTATCTCCCTATAGTTTCACTAACATGTTAACCTACTTAGAGCAATTAGTGCTTCATTAGTAAGGCTAACTAACTGTTGCCAGGCCCTGTAATGATTTGCCAGGCTTTCCAGATACAAGTGCATAATCAATGTTTTCCAATTACTTCTATAGTGCAACCACTATTTCAAATAAACTAGATAATAATACAAACCCATTACTGGAGCTGAAGTAGCAGAGGCATTTAATTGCAAGGCAGTTCTTCTCAGCTTTTAAAATTTTTCACACTAATGAAGTGTCATACAAAAAAGTTGTATTGATTTTTCTACCACATGGCTTCAACCACAAATATGTAATTATCCCTTTTATATCTAGCTGGGGGATTAAAATAATCTATAGTATATAGCCTTTACTTATCCCTGATGGGTTTAGTAGTACTTTTACCCTTTTCAAAATATGCAGCCCTTTGATGAATGAACTTTAGGCAAAATGTTGCTTTATCTGTTTCAAATCTTTGCTTTTTAAAGTCAGTTTGTGTGCAGGCATTAAAGTCTGAAATCTCAAGCTTCCAAAACCTCCTAAAGAACACATTCTGATATAATTTAATTTACTGAGAGCATCATAGATATTTTTCTCCATTAAAGAAATCAACACGGGTATATAGCACTGCGCATTAGTAGTGCCCACATTTGCATTTCACTACAGTTATATTTTTATTCATGGCTAACGTTTTATTAAGCATGTTATATTTTTACACAAATAAAGTGGTCTTGGCATTAATTGGAGCCAATTCTTTCCCAGGTCTTCAGAAAAAAAAAATGTAGGAATAATCCATTGGCATTAAATTTCTTATTTTCTCATCACAGTTCGGTCAATAAAGGAGGAAAAAGTATTTTCTTTACAAAAAAAGAAAGTCATTATACGTATAAAATGAATTTTGCAGAGATCGAGAATTAATGCTGGAAGCATAGGGCTTTTTAAAAATTAGCCTGTCTTTCTTGATCTTTATACACATAAATTGGTCCCTTTCAACATTTTTGCTGAGAATTCTTTTGGTTACACTTTAACATTATTTCAATTATGGTCAGTGTAAAAATAGATTCAAAGGGATAAAAAACACAGCTTAAATGTCTACAAGACCTTGTTCTTAACATTCATATGTCAAAAACTGTATCTCTCTATATTTTCAATAACATGCTAACCTACTTACCACCCTTTCCCATATGCAAGGATTTTCACGATTTCCTGCTTTTGTGGTTTAAGGAAACATTCGCAGTCATATTAATGCACTATATTTCAGAGTCTGAAAATTCTGTCAAGGTGATTGTGGATATTAAAAAAATGTTATAAGTCAACACTGGAAAATCTTGAAGCAAAAATTTAGTGGTGTAGAGATATAAACTTAATTTTTTGTGTGACAGTTTAAGCCTAGGTGTTTCATGTTAACTTTAAAAATGTTCTGAGCAGAGCATTTATGGACAAAGAACTGCCTAAAAAGAATTGCTTCATAGTAAAAAGAGCACACGAAAAATAAAAAATACTCAAAGTTACCATGTATATGTAGTTTTCCATATTTTAATATAGTATCTTTAATCTGTTTTCAAAAAAAACCTTTTTCTCAAAAATACCTTTTCATCTATCAACTTTCTATATTGAGCTACACTATGAAATTACGAGAGAAGCGAAACAGTAGATGAATGTAATTTTTATTTTTATTCATTCATTTTTAATGTAATTTTTAAATAAATGAAACCAATGAATTTAAAGGCTAGTTATGCACATATCTGGATATAACATCCATGCAAAATATCCTTCATGGTAGAGATATCTTGCAGATAAAGAATAAAAGGTAAATGAAGAAACTGATAAAGTAGGGCAGCTTGGGTTCTAAGGAGAGCTACAGTTTATTTTTAAATTAATTCACACACAAAATGTTTTAATATTGATTTCTAAAAAAACAAAAACAAAAACAAACCATGCCCTTGAGATGTATCGCACACAATTCTTCCTATATGTAGGATTAGTTTCCCTGGCCTTCTGTGGTTTGCTTTTCTTATATTTTAAAACACTGATCTAATTGTCTTTAGGGATCCAGAGAAGCAGTGGTCAAGCCCATGCTTAAACTGATTGGGAGGTGAAATACTCCTTCTACTGGAATAGACAACATTAGCTTCAACTCTTATTCTCACACGCTGTGTACAGTACACGAGCAGCCTTACGTGGTAGTATAGTACAAGTAAGAAATATGACTGTATTAAAAACAGATTATCATCGAGAATTGTGAGAAAGATAAAAAGTAAAATTTCTGTCAAGAGGGAAGAATGAGATGAGCTCCACACCATGGATTTCAACTCTCAAGTCCACATATGACTGGTAGTGGGATATGTTTCCAAGATACTAAACGCCATTACCTTGACCGTTGACATGAAGCGATCAGAGTCATATTTATTGATGAAACTCTCAGCTCCCGACCAGCTGCACTGAATGTGTATCATATAGCTGTCAACAGAGCCAGGGCCCCACAACAATGCACACTTGTGACATTTCCCTTTCATCATTTATGAAAACAAAAGATCTTGAAGTTTGTAGGACACCAGAGTAATTTTAAAATAGTTTCCATGAATGCTACATTGTGGTGTGTAAAATAAACAGTTTTCTGGCTTATGGTTTTTAGGAGAATCAACTGCAAACCAAATTAGAACCATAAACACGGTAGTTATTTCAAGGATTCTACTCCTGACATAAGGGTTACAAGTACAACCAGCTATTTGGGGAGGTAGTTAATTACCATAATTCCAGAGCATAATTCTCTTCATGATGTGTGATGGTCTCACCTACGGGATTGCACAGGTGTTTTATAAGTTTAAGACCCTAAAAGCCACTTAATTATTCTACTTCTTCAAGGTAGTATTTTGTATCTTTGACATTGTTTGGTAGCTAGAAGACGCAGAATGATTTAAAACTAGCAATAGTAAGCAAAGGGCAAAAGAATGTGAGTGTCTAGTGCCAATGATTATATTAGAGTTGATCAAACTAGTACGTCAGTAATTTAGGGAGAAGATTCCTCAATAAGAAATTACTCCTGGGTGAAGTAGCAAATTATATAGAATTGTGGGATTTTTCACTTATTTTTTTTAATAGAAAAAAACCCCAGGATTTATGGAATTGAATGACCTTGTACTCAAGTCGTTCAGGTATGATCTTGTTGTGGTTGTTTTGGTTTTGTTTTGTGGTGGGGAAATGGAGGAGGAGGAGGAGGAGAAAGAAGAAGAGAGAAAGCATCGCTGGACAGAAATGAGAAAGAAGTATGATTTTCCTATCCTCATTGTGTGCTGCCTGGGATACTCATGCACCTACCTACGAAATACACTGTGGACTGTAGCTATACAACAACAAAATTACACCAGCTAGGAACATACTATTCATATATACCTAAAACCATTTGATTATTAAATTTAATTTTATCTTAGTATTTTCTTGCATCATCTTTTCCAAACAGGAACAGATTTACGGTTTTCATTTTACTCACAAGGAAGCTAAGGTAGGAATGCAATGAACATTTCTGAAGCAAATTATTTACATAAAAAAGAATTCCTAAAAATGACTCTGAAGTCATTCAGGGCATGTGTATCTACATATTTAAGGCAGGATACCTTCCCTGAGAAAGGCCTGAAGCCCTCCTTAAGAGGAGAGACAGGGAGAAAAGACTGCCTTGAATTATGTGTGTGGAACCTGGCACCAGGGTCTCCCCTTGATGGAAGCAGGTCTTCCTACTCTCTGGCAGGTAGTCCGGAAAGCACTAGCATGACCCTTCCCAGGGTGCAAGATCAGAAGGAATGCCCAGAATCACCTCTTCTCCCTCGTACTGGCATTTCAGGTGGGAAAACATTCCTTATGCCCCCACATCCTGAGCCCAAGGCCACAGTTTTGATCTTGCAGCCCCCCACCAACCCCCTAGATGAGGGTGCAGTAAAAAAGAAGTGCTTTTTGGACCTAAGTGGTCCTTACACCCGAGACACAACCCCTGCAGGGGTCATTGGTCCCCATATGACTCCTTGCAAACTCCAACTACTTGTTGGTATATGTGGGAGATTACCTGTTATAGATAAAACTGACAGTTTTATTTAAAGCAGGGATATTTCTGACCTGGTGGCCATGGACTTCTGGAGTTGGTCTCTTTTTCATCCCCACCCAAGGCTTCTATCAGCTTCCTCATCTGTAAAATGAGCCTCATAGAGAGGACTTGAGGACTAATAGAGATAATGCATTGTAAAGCACAGACCACAGCGCTGGCAGGGAGAAAGTCCTCAATACGTGATAGCTACTATTGTCGTTGTTGTTCGATGAGCAAGATATTAATGCCCCTGTGAAGTGTACGTGTGCGTGTGTTTGTCTCTGAGTGTATGTGTGCATACGTGTGAATATGCGTGCATGCCTATTATCCAAAGAAGGATAAGAACAACTGGGAGAGAGAGAGAGAGAGAGAGAGAGAGAGAGGAGGGAGTAAGGAAGGTGAGAAAGAAAGAAAAAAAGAAGAAATATAAAAAGTCTTGGCACCCGTCCCTCTTCCACAAAGCAGGCATCCTCTCAACCCTTTCCCTTCACACCCTTCAACTGTGGCACCAGTCCCTATAGGTTGGTGAGGTCCCATCCAATTTATGCTGTCAGTTCATTTTTCAGCTCCCCTCCCCCTTATTTGTATCTTACAGCAAAGAAGCCAGAGGAGCAATGTTCCACGGGGGTTGAGATGAAGCCTGTCAGACAGCATCAGAGCTGAAAATTACAGCTGATTAAAGGAATAAAAAACCTCCAGGATCATTTGGTATTCTCAAAATTGACAAGTTTAGGTGCTACCCCTTTAAATAGCTGCTTGGTCTCTCAGCTCCGAGATGGAGCTTTTTCTGGAACCATGTTTATAACCCCGAGAAACAGAAAGGAGTGAACTCACAGCCTTTTATGGAGCTTTAAAAGCTTTGTTTTCCCTCTCCAGTGTTTTTTAATCTTAAAAACAAAAGCACTCGGAAACTTGCATTGAACATAAACAGCACATCTTCCCCACAGAAGTAAAGCTCCCAAAGCCATGGGAGTGGGTGGGCTGTGAATACTGCAGCCGCAGCCTCTTTTCCTGGGAGTGAGAAACGCCGCAAAGCCCCGGTTCCCTTCCTCGAGGAGCAGAGGAAATGATCTGCTCCGCGGTGGAAATAAAAATGTGAGGTTGGCACTTACCGGCGGTCCCACTAATATAATGCCCTCTAAAAAGCCCGCGATAACCGTGTTCACAGCCATTAAACTTCAGGGATGCGATGCGAGCTGGCAGGAGCGCCGGCCTTCCGGAGCCTGTGCTGCGCGGCCTCAAATCTTCCCACTACTTACTGTGTTTTCTGTTTGCTGCTCTTTATGGGAGCGCACGTTTTTATTTTTTTATGGATGTTAAAACATTTATAACTGTACAAGGTCAATGCAGAAAGGCTTGCATCGAAACTGAACCGGCACAAGTAGCCACAAGGGATGGATTAAACCTAGAAGTTAGAGTGAACACCGCAAATGGGTGGATGCCATTTCGGGATGCGTGTAACAAAATGGCAGCCGAGAAGAGTGGAGTCAACAGATAGGAAAGGTGTCGTTGGGCTAACCTGTGTGCAAGGCCAGGGTGGTGGGGAGAGGTTCACAGGCTCTGGTGTGCTGACCTAGGGGAATGCCATTCTGCCTCTTTCAACTCTGTTTCTACTCCCCACCTCCCACCCCCCAATTTTTCTCCGGTTACCCTGCTCTCACCCTCCCTTCTATACGTGGTCTTTCTCTTGTCCTTGCCCTTGCCCTTGCCCTTGACTAGCAACCTATCTCAAAGACACATGGAACTTTACTTGGAGACGCATACCCTTAGTCTCCTATAGTTTGGTACATGTGTGATAACTGATAGATTTATGATGAAAAGATGAGGACATTCATTGGAATTTTCTTCAAACATCAGAGAGAATCAACTTATAAACCAGCTGCAAAGGGTTATCTCTGGTTAGCCTTCAACCTGTAATCCAGGATGTAGGACCTCAGTTGTTGCAAGTTAAGTGTCTTCGGGAAAATCAACAAACCCCATGAGTTAACTAACAGGGTTGTTTGGAACCATGAAAATATAGTGAGCTGAATAGGAGAAAGGAGAGTAGTCCTTTCTATAGCCAATGCGTGTGAAGAAGGTTTTTGAGAAGAGTGGGAGTTTCTCTTCCTCAATTCTATAATTTACTAGCTGTGCAACCATGCACTAATTCCCTTTCTCTCTCAGATCGTTAGTCTCCTCCTCTGTAAAATGGGGCTAAGCCTACCTGCCCTGTCAGCACTATGTATAGCACTATGCAAGCATTCGATGTTGTTCTATTTATCCAAAGGTAAAATCAGTAAACTTCTAGAAAGAATACTGATCCCAGAAGCAAAGACCAGCATTCTAATATCTGCTTCTTTACTGATTGAGTTAACCTGTTTATCTCCATTTCATTATCCGTAAAATGGAGCCACATGCCAGCCCCCTTGCTTTACAGAAAACAGAATAAAGTATTATTGATGAAAATGTTTTGAAAAATGCCAAATGCCATACAAATGTGCAGTATTATAATTTCTACTATGCAATAGAAGCACTTCATAAAAATTTTCTCCTGATGTTGGAATCTGGTATCTTTAGGCATTGTTCTCTTTAAAACCTGATATTTCAACCACATAAATACATGAACATTTAGCAGTCTCCTGATGATACATTTGGAGTCTCAAAATACCAAGTTATTCATTCACAGATTTCTCATCTCAAAATGACATATCCTCTGGTGGCCATCCTTCTATGATGAGTCACAGCCTTTGAGGCAATGTCTAGACCACACCAACTGTTCATTTGAAGAGCAAGAAGTACTGATCTTTGCCTATGTCACTGGAAACAATGAGCTTGACTGATTACAGTTACTGAAGTCGTCCACTCAGTGAATTGTCTTTCTATTGAAAATAGAAATGTGTGGCCCCTGAGAGATACCCCGAGATTGCAGAAATACTCATGCCCTCAGGAGGGGTCAGTCTAACTGGACAGTGCGACCCACACACAAAGCAGACATTAAACATTTCTGTCACATATACAAGACTGGCCTTCCACTGGATTTTTTTTTAACTATAAACCACTTTCAGAAGGATAAATTTGTTTCAGCACCCATGATAATTATTGGCAGTATTCCTAAATCCTCAAACCTTTACCTGTTGCACTGGAAGATACATATGGAATAGAGGATAATAATTTATGCCCAGCTTTTTTCCTCTTTTGACTTTAGTTTTGATATCACATCATGATTCAAAGCTTGGTGCACCATAAATTTTCTCCAAATGTGTAGTAATTCCTAGGTGCAGTCTAAAGTTATGATTCATTTATACTGGAGTGACAGCATAATACCCAGGTGTCAGAATCCATTAAAACTGTTCAATGTCTTCTGTTTATTTTTAGAACCAATTGAGACTTAACTGATGGTGAAAAATATACAGTCAAGTGTGTTTACTTCACCTTTACAAAGAATCCGTTATAGTCCCAATTAATTTGTTATTCCTGTCACAACAGGTAGTGGATACTTCAAAACTGTCATTACTGTTTCTGCCTTTCTTTTGAGGGCTTGTGTTTATTTTTAACCCATTCAGAGGTATCTGCCTATTGTGAGCTAAGGATTTCTGTGTGTATGTGAGAGAGAGAGAGATAGAGAGAATAGTATATTCTCAAGACAACATAACCTGATACAGATTCTGCATTAGAAATCTTTTTCCTATTGCCAAGTGAGGTGTGTTTCTTTATACTAACTTTAAAGATTGTTCTCAGAGGATCTGGAGACCCAGTCCTGGTGTGCTAGACCAGATAGACAACAATGAAATTTGAGGTGTTCTAAACGTGTTATTGACATCGAGGTATTTTTTTCTGTGTAATAAATACTGTCCTTTATTATTTATTTCTGAACCTTTTGTATATGTGGTTTCTAATCAGAAAGTCTACAGTATGTGGAGAAGAGTAGCTGTTAGCTCTTCCAGGCAAAAATCAAGTCCTGTTCATTATTCCTTGAAGGAATGAATTCACATTTGTAAGCAATTATTATTTTTACAATCTGAAAATATAAAAAATACAAAAATGGGGTTTCACAATAAGCATGAGAATGACCAGAAATAGTATACACAAGGTAATTTACATCGTAAAAATTCCCATCTGTACTCAAGCCAAAAATGACAAAACAACTAAAAGTAAATTAAGAGGTGGGTGTGTGAGACAACCACCTACCTCTTAACTGTAATTGCCCCAGGAAGTCGACGGTATACTGCCACTACTAACCTGTGATGATCAGAATCTGCTGTGATCATTCCATGGCACGGAGCGCACCTGAGGGTCAAGGGTTCTGTGAGGCTTACAAGTGGGTACTCAAGAATCAGACTGTCTTGGTCTAAGCCTGGTTTAATTCCTGGCTTTGATTTGAACTTAGCTATATGTCCTTGAATGGGCTACTGAATCTCTCTAAATCTCAGGATTCTCTTCAAAAATGGGGATGATAATATTTTTGAACTCCTGGGGGTTCGGTGAGAATTAAATAACATAATGTATTGGAAGCACTTGGCACAATTCCAGGCATATGAGAAATTCATAGTATGTGTTGGTTACTAATGTAATTATTATTAGTAAGAACACTGACAGGGGAACTAGGAGCTCTAGTTGACCTGATCAGAAAAGGTTTGAGGATGTATTGGGCCAGAACAAACAAATAACCTCTGCTCTAAAAGACAAAGAACTAGAGAGACCTCTAAGGATGGACGCGAGAGCTGGGACATGGAGCAGTGTTGTGGGCTTAGAACAGGGGGCAGAGGTGCCTTCTCTGGGGTGGGAAGGTCACTGAGGAGAGGCCAACAGGGAGAGGCTGCCCACTCTGAGGACCTCCTTGCCCTGGTGATGGCCAACTTTCTGTTCCAGAGTCCACCCAGCTTCAGACTTTTCTAGTGACTGGGCCATAAGGCAGATGTAATGTTGTCATTACCTTTGACTGAATCAGACAGGAGGGCAAGGAAATGACACCGGGGAACTTGTTCCAGGCAAGTCCATGTGCACCTCAGGCTCAGTTGATGAGAATTTATTAATGAGAATTTACTTATGGCTCCCTTCTTCTCTGAAAGGATTTGAGATGACGTACTATCAGCTTTAAAAGAAAAAAAAAGGGACTGAAGCCAAGGGAGAATGGAGGTGGAAGAAACCAGAGTAAACTCTAATGTTAATTTGTACAGCCAAGTGCATAATTTGGCTTTGAGCTTCCTGGTAACCGAGACAAAAGTAAGGCCATTTGCCTTTTAAGAAAGTATATGGCATAGCCGTTCTTCCAGGAAGCCAAAGTACTTCGACATAAAATTCTGGAAGCTATGTCATGCATAAGGAAATCTAGAGGGGCTATTTTTTCATTGACATATGTTAAGAAATGTGTCCTATGTAAAGTTTCTTTTAAAAATTTCCAGTGTTATCTCAGCCAAACTAAGGAGTTGAGAGAACTATTAACCCCAGTTTCAGAAAAGTAAAGGAGGGAATGTTCCTAGAAGCAGCTAGAGAAGTCTGGGAGGTAAGGAATAGGGAGCTGATGAAGATAGACTCAGGGTGTTGACAGAGTTGAGGAGAACTCTGGTTGTGGACCTCTTTCCACCTGGCCTATTGCTTACAACAGCAATGGAACTAAGAAAAGTCTGAAGAAGGACATAAAGGAGTCTCAAGTATAGTAGAATGTAAAGTATTCAACAATACAGCAGTTAGGGTCAATTCATATTGACCATTGGGAGGGCTCTACATGTGAACAGCAATCTAATCGTATGTATAATTTTTAATGATGAAAACCAGCCAAAGAGTATCATAAGCTAGTAAGGAAACAAATTGCTTCATGTTTTCCAAGAAGTTAAACTTACACATAATCAGATAATGGGGACCAAGTTCGGTTTTTATTTTATAGCACAGAGTACCACTGGATTTACTTCCTAGCTTCTCCATCTCCATACTTGGCTCTTGAGTTCAGGCTCCCAGAATCTCTGGTAACATCTACAGCAATGGTCTTCTGTCTTCAATCTGGTGATTCAACTCTCTGGTGTCCTTGCTATCATCCTTCAGAAACACGAATCTTGTCATGTTGTTTCTAGGCTTAAGGTCCTGCACGGCTTGCCAACAGCTCCAGCAGGAGAGTTTCTGAGAAATTCAGAGAAAGCACTGCACACTTTGGGATTTGGCTCCTTTCCCAAATAGGAGTCTCCGTTTTATCTTGCCATGGCTCCCTAACCTGCTCCTCTCTACGCATGCCTGGAAGGCCCTTCCTGCAAGGAGCACTGGGCAACTGGCATCCATCCCTCAAGACTCCAGCTGAGTACCATCTCTTCTCTGATGGTCTTTGTGACCTTTGGTCTCTCCCATCTCTTTCCCAGCTCCTGGATAACAACTTTTACGACAGTCATTACTTTGTATTGTAATTATTTATAAATATGCGTGGCTTCTTCACTTAAATTCTTTAGAAGAGAAAAAGATCTGAGTGCCTGATAGTAAGTGTAGGTTCTTAAAAATATTGGTTTAATTCATAAAGGAAGTAATATTGACCCAATGGTATTACAAACAAGCATGAGATTGTACATTTGAATTGAACTTTTGGTTCACTGCAAAGAAAGAAGGTGTAAGTATCGCATATTTCCAATATAGTTCTCCTAATCATGGGTGTCAGAGCTCATTAGCTAAGTAGAGTCCTCGGGGAACTTGACATATCCAAGAGGTTATTCTATAAGAATCAGGGAAAGTATTAATAGTGCTGCTGTTTCTTCATTTCTTGGTATACTTCATATTTCAAAGAGATTACTTACAGTCATGTGACCTTAGGCAGATTTCTTAACTTCTCTGAGCATTAATTTCCTTTCCCATAAAATGGGGATGACTAGAGTATCTTTCTCATAGGACTGTGAGAATTAAATTATATAACATGTACAAAGTTCTCAAAACAATGCTGGCACATAGTAAGTACCATGGACTGAATTGCGTCTCCCCAAAACTCCTATGCTGAAACCCTAATCCCCATTGTGACTGTATTTGGAGACAGGGCCTACAAGGAAGTAAAGTTAAATGAGGTCAAACTACACTTGATCTTAGCCAAAACGCTGAGAAGTGATAGGTTAAATGAGGTCAAGGCGGAGGGTTGGAGGGAGGCTTATGTGATGTGATTAGTATCCTTATAAGAAGAGATGCAAGAGAATTCTGAGTTCTCTCTCTCTCTTCTTCCCTCTCTCTCCTTCCCCTATACAAGGACACAGTGAAGGCAGCCATCTATAAGCCAGGGAGATAGCTCTCACCAGAAACCAAATGGGCTGGCATGATCTTGGACTGTTCTAGCCTCCAGAACTCTGAGCAATACATTTCTGTTGGTTAGCTTATCAACCAATTTGTGGTATTTTGTTATTGCAGCCTAAGCAGACTAAGACAGCGAGCACTTAGTAAATGTTGGTTACTATTGTTATTATTTTTATTATTTGATATTGTAGGTCTCTCACCAAAAGGTTCTCAAGCTCTTCTAATGGGTGTTTTCTTTTGCTTGGCAAACTACCAAAGTGGGGCGGCTGGGAGGCCACCCAACATTTTTTACTGCTTTGGTTTCAAAGCAGAATTTAACATTAGGTTTCAAACAGCAGAAATGAGCGGTGCTGTGCCCATTTCTTCAGGTTTCCAGCTTGAGACCATCAGGCAGGTGATGAAGGTTTTGTGTTTCCTGTGCAGAGCAGAATGTCCCAGCAGACGGCAGAACATCCTTTCAATTTTGAATAAAATGAGTGGAAGATATCTGAGAAATTTCTGATCTTTCTGCTTGAGTGAATACCTGTCATGCTTCTTACATCTACTGAAGCAATTAACACACACAAAGCTATATTTGCTAAGCCAGTGCTCCCCAACGGGGGTGTTAGCTTATACCAGTGAATAGCAAAGAGCTCTGAATTTTTCAGCAAACTAGTTTTTCCCTGAGCTCCTGTCCAGACAGCCACAGAGCAACGCCTGCTTATGTGCTCGGCACCTCTCTTCTCCTTTATGTTACTTCCCCCACTGTTGGGACTACCTGTCCACCAGCAGGCCCAGCCACTTCTCAGCCCTCTCCTATCAGCTTAGATCCTATCCTCTCCACAGAGGCTCTGAATCACCCAGGGCCTCCCCAACCTTGCTGCGCATTCATGTCCCCGGCGGAAGCTTCTAAAAAAGGCCGAAGCCTGGGACCAACCCCATAAGAATTATATCAATCTGGGTTGGAACATGGGTAGCGATGGTCTGAATATGCTGAGCAGATCTGAGACCCCCAGAGTAAGCAGTGCTGGTTGGTAAGCTCAGCTCCACCCGAGTCTTGTATTCCAGTGCTGCTCTGCAACTTCCCCTTGTCCCCCAGTTTGAATAGCTGGTTCTAGGTCTTATATCTCTCTGCCTAGTTTATTCACCTGATGACCAGGTTTCTACCCAAAGTTCTTCTGCAGTGCGCCCTGCCTCATTCTTCCCATCCATCCATCCATCCATCCTTCCATCCGTGGGCCCCTCTCCAGGACTAGAGGTGAGGCCCTGAGGCCCATTCTTAATGAAAAGATCACTTCCAGCTGCCAAACACCCTGATGCTGGCTCAAGGCCTGCCTGCTGGCACAGCCCCAGCTGTCTTCTCTGAGATGCCTGCTCCCCTCCCCAACTGGCCTAGCAGCCAGCGTCCCTCTTTCTGGTTGGAACCTCCTTCATCACCTGTCCACATGTCATCTGGACACCATGCTGGTTCTGGACCAGATGGGGTTCCTTCCATCAGCTATGGGTTTTCACATCACTAACCTGATTACATTCAAAGGATTGTCTTTTACTCTGAGGTCATGTCCTTTCTCACTTTTTGGTGTTATAATGCCCTTTCTTTTAAGGAATAATGCTGATAGCAGATTGACAATAGCACCTGGCAAAAATTATTTTATAAAGGGCAACGTTATAACTGCTTATGTTTCTTTGGTTTTTGTTTTTCTTTTACCTTATTGAACCAAAAAAGAAAAAAACAAAAACAAACAAACAAAAAACAAAAAACAAAACCAGAGTTGGGAACCACTGAGTTAGATGATCTCAATTTCTCTCCACCTCCAAATGGTAGTTCCACCATGATGGACATGCCTGGTTCCTGATCTTAAGACCTCTCTCTCCGAGTAGCCTACCAACTACCGTGGCCCTTGTCAGACACACTCCCTTCTCAAATCGTGCCTGCCTGAATTGCTTGCAATCCCTCCTATCAGTTGTCTTGGATCAAGTTCTCGTTCCAGCAAGCAACCCAAGAGAAAAATATTATTAGTGATACTTGGTAGGGCCAGAGGTTTTACAGCTAAGAGGCACTTGAGATCATCTAGCTCAGTGGCTCCCAAGTCTGGGGATTTCATGGTCCAATAAGTTAAAAAAAAAACAAAACAACACACACACACACCAGTAACTTTGGGGCACTTATGAGGTTGCCCGTTTTTTATATTTTGCCAAGATGTAGTTGCCATCTATTACCACCATCGTTTCTCAAAAGGAAGGACATTATAACATCAAAAAGTCAGGGCAGACATAATTTCAGATTAAAGGCAATTCTTTGAAGGTAATCCATTTAGTGTTGTGAAAAACTACTGACAGTGTCCTTTTTTTCTTCTTCTTAGCTCAATGCATACCAGTGAGAACTTAGTTACGGACTAGCATTAGTTCCTAGACAGGTGTTTAGGAATATTAATTAAGTTCAAATCCTACATTTTCCTGGGGAGGAAACTGAGACATAGGGGGTTCCTTCTCTCTGCTCCCCCCCCCCCCAGTCATCCAGTAGCTCATCAGCAGCAGCTGGGCTAAACCACAGCTGCCCTGACTCCCAGACCAGGCCACTGGCCTCTCCACTGCCTCTTGACTGAATGGCCCTCATCTCTTCTTGTTATCTTCTTTTACTTTCAAGAGTGTTCTCCTCCACTGGCCCTTATTCTCTGTGCCAGTAAAGATGTTCCTCTGACACTTCTCATTCCCTGCTGTTTCAGCTAAAATGATGAATAGGAATAAAAGGGAAATAATCACAGCTTTCATTCATTAACTGACCACTAAGTGACGGGCGCCATGTTAGGCATTTTACAAATGTGAGTTTTAATCTCTTAATAAGCCTGAAAGACAAGTAATAGTGTCTCAGTTTTTCAGGTGAGGAAACAGAGGCAGAGGGTTCACTTGCCCCAAATTGTACGATAGGCAATGTCAGAGCCCTGATTTAAAACCAGGTCTACTTTTTTTTCCAAAGCTTACTTTTCCGTGCCATCTTTCCTCTCTTGGAAGCAAGAGTGGGAAGCCTGAATCAGTGACTCAGTTCTGGATTCTTGGCTTCTTGCTGTCTTTAAAAAATATCTATAGAATTACTGGTGTACTTCTAGGTCTTCAGCTTGTTTGGCTTTCTTTTCTTTCGTTAATATAGAGCGCCCAATACCCATGCCCATAATTCTTGTCTCATGATCCCAAGTGCACCCTGGAGATCCAACAGGGCACCATTGATCATGTAAACCCAGCCCTCACTGCGCACTCAACAAATTAAAGGTGTGGCTAAGGAAACTGAATCTGTGTTTGAACTTAATGATCTCGGTGATCTCTGAAGGTTCCCACGGACAGTCCCAGTACCCCTGTAATCTACATATGTGTACACTGATTACTACTTCTTATCTGGTCTAGTCCGGCCAACACGGCCTAATCACTGCAAAATGACTCCTGCTTTAATTCCCATGTTATCTTATTATCTAGAGATATTTGTCCTTATTATTGTTATGCTGGGGAGTCCGTGTCAGAAAACGGACTAATTTGACAATCCTGGGAAGAAAGATGGAAAATTGGGCTGGCATGAAAACTACTGAAATTCCTTGGTTCAAATTTGTACAGAAATTATTCTTTGAATAGGAAGAGAGTCATAAAAAGAGGTCCATTTGGAATCCCAACTCCAGAGTAAACCAAAAGAGACATCATTATGTTCTTGTGCCAATAGGCACGGGCATTTAATTTCCTGAAGGGAAAGGACTGGGTCTTACTTCTCCTTGGATCTTGGCACACCTAGCATAGTGTTCAGCGCCTAGTAGGTGCTCCATGAATATGAAAATTAACTCACAGGTATTTCTGGGAAAAAAAAGGTGACTAGCACAGGAAAGCAATTGAGAAATACTAATCAGAAACCAGTCACATGGTATTTACTATTTACTGAACACTCACAAAATCCAGAATCAAAGGAGTCTGGCTGGGGAAACCAATTTGACACAACCTCATGCAACAGCTTTCTGTGGCTGCTGGGACAAATTACCATCAACTGGGTGGCTTAAAACAAGAGGGATTTTTCTCTCACAGAAGCCTGAGATCAAGGTGTTGGCAGGGCCACGCTCCCTCCAGGGACTCTCAGGGAGACTCGTTCCTTGCCTTTTCCAGCTTCCGGCAGCTATGGACATTCCTTGCCTTGTGGCTGCTCATTCCAATCAAACCTCTGTCCTCCCATGGCCTTCTTTTTCTCCATGTTTTCTCTGCTCTGTCCACCTGGACAACCCAGAATGATCTTATCTTGACCTCCTTAGCTTCATTATAGCTGCACAGATCCTCTTCCCAAATAAGGTTGCATTCACAGTTTCCAGGATGCAATGTATCTTTTGGGGACCTATCATTCAGACCGCTACCCCTTATGGATGCCAAACATTATAAGGAGCCTGAAACTCTGGTTCAGACATTAACTTGGCTGTGTTTTACTGAGATGTAGAGAAAAAGTACTGCAACAAAAGAGAAGTGAAATGGAGAGGTATGTATAGGGGGGATAATACTTCAAAAACGATTAACTTTGGGCTTCCTTCCTCCCTCATGTGGTAGTCTCACCCATGGCTTCTCAAGTACAGGCTCTGGGAAACACAGGGCATGACATCTTGTGAGGGAGGAGGACAGGCTAACAGAGGAGAAGTCTCATGCCTGGGATAGGAAGCAAATAGCCTTCATCTTTCAGGCCTTGAGGGCCTCCTTGAGGAAGGAGGAGACACGTTTCTTCTGTCTCCCCCATTCTGGGCCCAAGTCCTAGAGAGGAGAAGTGTGTTCGACAGGTCTAGGGAAGCCAAAAGTAGAGGCTTTCTCCACTTCTCACGTGAGGATGGGAAGAAGACCACCTCACAGGATGCCTTCTCCACAACCAGGACCTGGGTCAAGGCCAAGCAAGGAAAGCGCCTGAGTTAGTCCTTCCCGGCTGCCAGGTGTGTGGAAGAGCCTCACACACTCCCACACCACAAGGAGGGCATGTGCCAAGACATGGATCCTACCTAAGAGGCCCCCACAGTGGACCCTGAAGTCACAGTCTATAGGGCAGCTTGCCGAGGCTGGGAATAAATGGGGACAGCAGCCAGACTTCAGGGAATGCGGAGAACTTACAAGATCAAGGGGGACCCAACTCACCAGACAGAGATGGAACCAAGCAAACAGACCACAAGTTCATCAGCCACAGATGTCAGCATCTATGCCAGCAGGGCACCCAGGGACATGGAGGACATGGGATGGCCATTTCTCAGGAACTAGAGGACAGGACAATGCCCTGAACTTGTCATTTCAAGACCCGTTCCTTCCTACCACCAGAGGTTGTGTAAAGCCTTCTCTCCAGACACCCACAAAACTGTACCAGAGAAGCGCAGGAAGAAGAGTAGAAATTCGGAAAAGGTACAACATGTAAACCATCTATTGAAATTGTTGCTTGGGATTGAATTTAACAGTTTGGACTTAGATGATCCCCACACCCACTCTATCTTGGTGATAAGGTTTGGAGTGCATAAAAAAGATTGCACTATTCATAAAAAATGGGAAAGCTAAATTTTCTTTGCACCTTTGTGAGAGCTGGTTGCCATGTGATCATGTACAATCGTAAAGGTGAGTTGAAATTACCTTAAATATTTGAAAAAATCATTTTGCAGCATTCAGACCAAACATCAGTAGTTTAAGATCATTAGTATAGCCCCATCCTTGCCACTAGGGAGATGGAAAAATATAACCTTGCAGAGTTAAAAGAGCATCAATTCTTTAACCACCTTCTGGGGTGTCCCCAAACCATCCTCTCCTTCATTTCATTTCTATTTCATTCCATTCACTATCCAAGTTTACAGCAGACCTTCTTTACAGGACACACTGTCCTGTGATAGAGGATGAATAAATCAAGAGCTCTGCCCAGAACACTCAACTATTATCCACAGCCCTTCCCGAAATGCACAGTCCAAAGACTTGTTAAGCTTGTCACATCTCTGAAAAGCCGGTCATCACTCTCCTATTCATTAGATAATTGTTGTGTAATCAAATATTTAATGAAGCCCTCCGATTCTGTAGAGATTCTGTCTGAACCCAACATTTACACTCTTGATGATTTTCTTGACAATATTTTGTGGTCTATTTATTTACAGAGAAACCTGCCTTCATTTATAACAGAATATTTAGGTCACTCCAAGCATTTTTATTTTTTTCTTTGTCTTATTACTAAAAAAGGGATCGCACTGAACAGGAAATAGCTAGATAAATAATGCACTGAAACCTCTTACAGGACAACCATTTTTAGAATGATTCAGGCTTCATAGTGTTACATTCTAAACAATAGGGGGTAAGGGCTCAATGCTATGCTCAGTTATTATGTAGATATGAATTTCTCCTTCATATTAGTGGGTGTTACGCTGCAAAATCCATGCTTCTCGTTCTGAATAATTACTCCCTCGATGATGAATATATTATTAACGATCCATTTGAATACAACTTATATAATTTCCCATTTGTTTGTTTCCACACTGCCTATAAGTCATGCTAAAACAAAGGGCTGGACCAACAGCTGCCTTCTCTGAGAAGGAAAACTTCATTTACTGTGGTTTAAAATACCACAACAGTCCCTCTAGCTTCTCCCCTGTCCTTTCCGCATGGAGACCCCAAACGACCACTTTCAAAGCTTCCTTCTATAATAATGCCAATCCTTCCCCACCTTCAGCCCGGAAGACGCACAGGCAAGCCACACAGATTTTTTGTGCGAGCGCAGTTATGGTCTATCATTATTAAATGTCTCTTGGTGGGCGGGAGAGGCGCTTCATCCCCCAACAGCCATTCATCAGCACTCGCCGCGCCGCTCACACCTGACCTCAGAAGCAATAATGCCACATCAAGTAGGCCAACTACCCAGTTTAGCAGCCGAGCAGAGAGCACAAGCTGGCTCCAAGATTAAGTACGCTGCTGCGGGCTTCCATTCCCAGGAGCAGCTGGGGCTGCCGCCGTATTGATTGAGAAACTTTGCTGGTAAGTATCACAAACAACAATAGCCTGGTCAAGGACCCGGGCTGCCCGAATAGGAACGCCCCGTGGGGCGCGCAGTGGGCCAAGGGCCGGCTCTCATGATGTCTGAGCACAGGTTGAATAAGGTTTCCGAGGACGGCAAGAGTGAGACCCTACAGTGGAAATGACATTTAAGCGAGTCCGCGTGGGAACAGAATGAGAGACAATGATGTAATTATCTATTCCCTAGCTTCCAACTGTCGCAAAAACCTGTCATCTCCCCATGTTTATATGTTCTCCAAGCCTTCCACTTCTGGCTCTTAATGCTTGTTGGGGTCTACGATGTCTAAGCCCAGGATGCAAACATGGGCAGCAATCTCAGTAAACAAAAAAATAAATACTGCCATATAACAATAAGCAAACCAGGGGCGCCTGGGTGGCACAGCGGTTAAGCGTCTGCCTTCGGCTCAGGGCGTGATCCTGGCGTTCTGGGATCGAGCCCCACATCAGGCTCCTCCGCTATGAGCCTGCTTCTTCCTCTCCCACTCCCCCTGCTGTGTTCCCTCTCTCGCTGGCTGTCTCTATCTCTGTCAAATAAATAAATAAAATCTTTAAAAAAAAAAAAACAATAAGCAAACCATTTTAATTTGAGAAAGGAAAAAGGAACTTTCTGGCATATATTCCCTCACACCCTAAGAAATGCATTTCATTTTACTTCTTACCAAGTGAGCACCAAATAAGAGAAATAAACATACATATCCCACGCATATTTTAATATACAAATTGTATTTTTCGACAAGGTAGGGCTTGTGAAAATGGTCCTTGGGGTTGGGAGAAGCCCTTGAACCATGATGTGGGATACCAACTGCAGACAGTAAAGCTCAGACTCCTGCAGGGAAACGGTGTTGCTCCTGGTGCTGACTAGTGCCTGTGCAAGTGGACACACACACACACACATGCACACACATGCATGCACACTGGTACACATTTGATGTGACCGTTCTAACATTTTCATATCACATGCACGATATGGATGGATGGGATGACCTCTGTTCACAACCAGAGTCTATTCTCTGGGAAGAAGGTGGCAATTCTACTTTTAGTGTTTCTGCTAATGCTTCTCTGACCTCTTTTCTCATCCTCCCAAAGTCAGGGTCAGCTACTACCTGCTCTGAACTCTTTCTGTACTTTCTATGCACTTCTATTATCATACTACATGGTGATTATGTGTTTGCTAATCTGTTTCTCCTTCAAGACCATGAACTCCTCAAGAACAAATGTCTTATACTGTTACTTTTTGCTTTCCTAGGGCTCAGTACAGTGCCCTGCACATAGCAGGTGCTCAATAAATCTGTTGCAAACTCAACAATCGACTTGCACATGGTAAATACAGTCATTTGTCCTTCCGATAACTAATCTATCCTTCTCCTTATCAAAAGGACCTCAGGTTTTTCAGAGTAGCAATGTGCCTAGCTAAAAAAATAAAATAAAAATGTTCACTTCTTGTCAGATTGAGAGTTTACAGTTGAGTCTATCTAGAAAGCTCTCATTTTTCTGATTAGAAGAACAGGTTAAGTGAACATCTGACCTCCTGCCCTTCACCCTTGCTTCTTCCAGCATGAACAAAAAATTTGGGGCTGAGGGTGGTGTAGCCAGCCTCAATATTAACATCTAGATAAGGGTTGTTGGATTATGTTAAGGTTTACCAGATATCAGCACTTTTTTTAAATTAAAAAAAAAGAGACAAGTGGAAGATTAAAACCAAGAGCCAAAAGTACTTTGCTTCTGCAGTGATTTTTAACACCTACTTTTAGTATTAAATGACAATTTCCCACCAAATGGCTTGACAACACTGACTATATTCTGTAGTGATAGTTGCCAGTTGGATGACCAGCAACCTTTGCCCCCCTCAGTTCTACAACCCTCACGTCTGTCTCACTGGACAGCAAAAGCCATTCAGTTTATAGTCACTGAGCATCCTAGATCTCATTTTTGGCAATGACAGGAAGACAAAACTCAAAGGATCTTTGGGAGATAATCTTTCTGTCATTATTCCAATTTGATCCCCAGGTGCTGTGGCCGAGATTGCTAATGGACCCTCGATATCCATTCCTGTCCTTCTTAGTAGTAAAATGCCTCAAGCTTTAGCTAGGAACATGGCAGCCCAGCTAGAGACTATATTCATTCATTTATGTCCTCCCTACGGCTGCTTTTGTACTCCTACAGCGGGGTTGAGTAGTTGTCACAGAGACCATATGGCCCACAGAAGCCTAAAATATTTACTATCTGGCCCTTTACAAAAAAAGTTTGCTGACCTCTGCTCTAGAGAATGGTGTAGCAACAACAGGGATAGTACCAGGGTCTGACTTCATGAAATGCAACCACTTGACCTCCTGTGTTGCCTAGAAGCTTGGTGTTAAATAGAGAAAAATAAACTTCTAGCGTGTTTAAAACACCGTTATTTGGTCTCTGTTAAAGTGGCAGAACCACAATCTTGGCTACTACAATGGCCATAAGCCACTTTTTAAGTATTGTTGAAGACGAGCTACAGTTGAAGGAGAAGAAAAGGCAAAACTGTTTCTTTCAAATATAGTGAACCCCTCATACTGCTGACATTTATTTCCATGATTGTTTGATGGGTTATTTCCCCAAGACATGCAAAAGGGATGACTGCACATTCTTTTCTTTTTTCTTTTCTTTTTTTTTAGAGAGGGAGGGGGAGAGGCAGAGGGAGAAAGAATCTCAAGCAGACTCCACACCCACAAAGCACAGAATCAGACACGGGGCTTGATCTCACGACCCTAAGATCAGGACCTAGGGTGAAATCAAGAGTTGATGCTTAACTGACTGAGCTACCCAGGCACCCCCATTGCACATTCTCGACGTGTGGAGAATAAGATGAAATGCTGCTGGCGGAAGATTATTTTAGCGCTCTAGTGTAAAGAGAATTGAAGTTGAAGAGAGGTTGTCAGGGAGGCCTTCTTTCTTTCCAATTCCCCACACTCCTGCAGGAGGCTGTTGTGGGAACAAAGCATTTTTAAGATCTTCACCTATGTTAACTCTTTCAATCTTCACATTTCCCACGTGATAGGTACGTTTATTATCATTCTCATTTTACAGAGAAGGCAACCTTTGGAAGGCTGAACTTCTTGTAAGTGGCAGAGACAGTTTTTTTGAACCCAGACTTGCCCTGGAGTCTGTATCTAACCACTTTCTATGTCATTTCTAATCTTGGCAGAGAGTAATAAGGACCTGATTCAGGGCTCGTGTGCTGGCTAGAGAAGTGGAAAGGAAGGAGAAATGGAAATGTAAAGAACTCTGCGGAAAAAGACTCCCGGGACCAAGATGGCAGCATCGGTGTGGGGAATGAAAGGCCACAGAGGATCTGGAAATAGTTACACTCTACGGGGTCAGTCTAGTCTCATGGTTTCAGACCTGGCTAAGCATCAAAACCAACCGGAGATTTAAATACAGATTCCTAGGACCCTTCATAAGATGACCAAACCATACCTACCCAATCAGTTCTTGAGGACTGAGGCACTTTTAACAGGGCCCTCCAGACAATTCAATAGCTAGCCTGGCAAAAGTCTGACACTACCAAGCATTGAGTAATGTATAGGATTGTTGAATTAATACGTCGTACACCTGAATCTAATATAATATTGTTTGTTAATTATACTTCAATTAAAAAAAAAGGAAAAAGTCTGAAACAACTAACTTTTGATGAAGATGTGTAACAACAGGTGCAGTGTAATTTGGGATAAATACTTTGGGGGGAAAGGCATATACCCTAATATCTTAGTAACTACATTCCAGAGTATACAAGCAAGAGAAACTCTTGCACATATGGATAAGAAAATAAGGACAAACAAGAATGCATAAAACAGCATTTTTTTGTGTTAGCAATAAAAATGGAAACAAATGTTCATCAACAGGGGAACAGATGAAGAAATTGTGGTATATTCATGCAGTAGGCCATCACTGCACATGAGCAAGCATTAGCAAACCATAGTGAGCCACATTTAGCATGGATAAATCTCATAATGGTGTACAGTGAAAAAAGCGAGTCACAGAAATACACATGTAATATGACTTCACTGTTCAAAAAAAGCAAAACCAAATGATATTTTTAACAATATATCTACACGTAGTAAAATTATAAAGAAAAGCAAAGGAATGATGAAGTTCAGGATATTGGTTACCTTTGGGGGGTATGCTATGTGTGAATAGTATATGGGGACTTTAAAGATAGTTATAATTTTTTTAAGTGAGTGGTGGGTATATGTGCATTTGCTTTATTACTCTATATAAACTGGACATATTAATGACATATGCTCATTTGTATATATGACAGAATTAATAATTTTAAAAATGTAAGAAAACATGGCTAAAGATATACATGTAAGGATATTTAATTCAACATTTTTTTGGTAGCCAAATGGGAAATTTGAATTTTTATCAGTAGGGGACTGAGTAAATATATGATGATAAATTCATATCATATTCTATAGCTATTAAAAGGAACATTTCCAATCGTTATACGTTGGCCTGGAGGAATGTCCATAATATGTTAAGAGAAAAAAAATCAAGTTATAGAAAAACATATAAAATATAATCTCATTTTAATAAACAATCACAACAGAAACACCCAATGAAACTATATATTTATATATGTTTGTACAAGTATGAAAAATAAGTGTGGAAAGCTACAGACTGGGGATAGATACACATTTTTCTCCTTTCTCTTTAGAATTGTAATGAGCTTGTATCCAGATATATTACCACCCAGAATGTGAGGCTACATTTCCCAGCCTCCTTTGCAATGAGTGTGACCATGTAATTTTAGCCAGTAAGATGTAGACAAAACTGTATGCTTAAAGGGAGATGACTAAGATGGGAAAAACTCCCCATCTCTTTTTATCTCCTATGCATTTCCTCCTTCTGCCTGCAATGTGTCTCTGTTGGCTGGAGCTCCAATATCCATTTTGGATCATGAGGTGACTTAGAGCATGGCAGCCATGAGCTAGGATAGTGGAACCGAAACACAGAAGCTAAGGTCCCTGATGACACCATGGAGCCACTATACCAATGCTGGACATCCTACCTCTGGGACATGGTTTAGGTGTGAGAGATAGAACTTCTATTTTGTTTAAGTTATTTCCTTCTGGTGTATTTCAACTATATACAACTAAGCGTAATTCTAAGTGATACCCATGCCAAATTTAACAGTGGTTATCTCAGGGGAGGGAGATTGGAAGCAAGTGTGATGAAAGAGGGTGGATCATTATCAGATTTTTTTCTTTGCATTTTCATATTATTTGACATCTTAAAATAAGAACAAATTACTTGCATAATTTAAATTAAAGACTATCTACAGGGGCCTGGGTGGCTCAGTCCGTTAAGCGACCGATTCTTGATTTCAGCTCAGGTCATGATCTCAGGGTCATGAGATCCAGCCCAGCCATGGCTCTGCTCCACACAGGGCTGGGTGTGGAGTCTGCTTAAGATTCTCTCTCTCCCTCTCCCTCAGCTCCTTCCTCTTGCTCGCAGAGTGGGAGTACACACGTGTGCACATGCACGCGTTCACTCTCTCTCAAAAAATAAATTAAAAAGTTGTTTTTTTTTTTAAAAAAAAGACTATCTAAACAAGTTTAAAAAGAAGAAAAAAGAAAAGCTTCCAAGTACCTATGATGTATCTGATGTCAGGATTGGGAACCTGCTCTCCCATTTCATAAATGAGAAAACTGAGGCCTGGAGTTCGTACAGTGAGTCAGCAGTGGGGCTAGAACTAGAGCCCAATCTTTGGACTCCCAATCCAGTGCTCTTCTTTTCATAGCATAACAGAAGTATTTTAAAATGTGAGACCCTGAGAAACCTGAAGTTTGGTAGAAACAAAGCAGCAATAGCCTGGTTTCCGCGTGGGATATCCAGGTAGCTAATTCAAAAAATGGCGACTAGACACAAGATGAGAAGCAGGCTTGAAGCCAGAAGAATTAACGGTTTTGTTCTAAAACCTTCTTATGTAAGACTTGGCGTTGTTTCAGTACCTAAGACCTGCCTACTGACTTAGACATGTGACAAGCTTCCAAACATTAGAAACCTTTTATTTTCTGACCTGTCACAGAGAAAAAAGAACATCCCATCCAAGGCCTGAAATGGGCACTTCCTTCCCTCCTTACTTAAGGAATATTTAAAATTCTCAAGTGTGAAATTACAAGTAAAATTAGATGATTAAACGGTATGACATAAATTGAACAGAATGTAATCATAAGCATTTACACAAGGAAATACAGTCTTCTCTCATTTCCTAAAATGGCAGGCAGCTTAGGATCATATTTTTGAACTGTGATTTCCTACACATTTCTGAAGTTATGTTTTGTTCTCAGATTTTAGCCTCCTAGAAAATGATTTGCATAATGATTTTTTGCTCAACTGTGGAAACTTAAGTAAGCAAAAAGATAGGACCCTTTCAAGGTTAAAATATAGAAGTTAAGGGGCACCTGGGTGGCGCAGTCGTTAAGCGTCTGCCTTCGGCTCAGGGCATGATCCCAGCGTTCTAGGATCGAGCCCCACATCAGGCTCCTCCGCTGGGAGCCTGCTTCTTCCTCTCCCACTCCCCCTGCTTGTGTTTCCTATCTGGCTGGCTGTCTCTCTGTCAAATAAATAAACAAAATCTTAAGAAAAAAGAAAAGAAAAGAAAAAGAAAAAAACATAGAAGTTAAGACAAAAATAATTTGAGTACACTATGATTCAATGCCTTCATCACATGAATCCCCACTGCCTACTCTGCACAGCCCAGTGATCGGACTTGACCATTCTACCTACTCCTTTATTAACTCAGGCAGCTCTCATCTGCACACCTCTTGCCCACTTCAAACAAAGCCGAAAAAAGTTTTGTAGAAACTCTTTGGTGCCTTTTCAAACCATCAGCTTGAAAAATGTACAGAAATGATAGACTTATTTGCTAAACACTGACTTTTCCTAAGTTTCTTTCTCATGCACAAAAATGACAAGAGTTATATGTACCTTATTAGAAGTATCTTTTAATTGTTGCCTTGTTGAAACAGCCTCCCTCTTCTCTTATCATGGAGAAAAAGCTCTCTCCATTATTTCTACAGTTCTAGAAAATGGAACCAGCTAAATTTCATTGTCACTAATGCAAGATCAATATCATGTGTGCTATGGAATTCAGGAAAATAAGAAAATACACTGTATTCATAGTTTTTCTTATTTTCTCTAAAATGTATTCGACTTAATAAACTAAGAAGTTGGAACACAAAGATATAAGTGGTAGCAGCACTTCAACATTTCAGAGAACACATGTTGCTAATGGCCTTTCCACTCATCTCCCTTCACTCACACACATACCTGGGGGACGAGCACATACTGAACTTGAGTATCAAACACCAGAGCCAATTTATAGCAGGTGATAAGGAAACAGTCTTACCTCTAGAAGCAGTTCATTTTTCAGTGCCAAAGACAAAGTATTTAGTAGTTATTTTATAGGTCATATATCCAATACACCACAGGACATCTGTAGTTGCTCATACTAAAAGTCCTTTGCCAGGGATGAGTTCACATTCTGTGTATGTGTGTGTATATGTGTGTAAAGGTGTGTGCATTCATGCATACGTAAGTGTTTGTGCACAAAACGATGCCCAGTGGAATATTCTTTGGTAATTCCATAGGCAACAGCTAGGCTGATTGGCTCTGCATCCTTCTCTAGCACACAGTCAGGTGAGCAAAGTGTCAGTGCCTTGAGTGCTGAGTTCTAGGCCCAACCAGGAGTTCGCTACCTGACTATGTGATCCCCATTCATTCCCATCACCACTCCGGCCTCACGTCTCTCATTGATCATCCTGTGATGGCAACACTTCCTACACACAGCTCTCTGGATTTCTTGGCAGTGAGAATAACTGTAAGCAAGGCCTCTGAAGATCTGAGAGCACTATGACATCGAAGGTGCCCTGAGCAAGGACAGACTTGGCAAGAGGAAGTAAACTCCTTGTCCACTGCTTGACCAGATCACCATAAAACTAATTCAGAGTGATTTCTTAGGCAACGAGGAGGACTCACATAAGAAAAGTTATTAAGTCTCTTTTTTTTCTTTGAAGATTTTATCTGTTAATTTGAGAGGGAGAGAGCACAAGCAGAGGGAATTGCAGGCAGAGGGAGAGGGAGAAGCAGGTTCCCCGCGGAGGAAGCCCTATGCAGGATTTGATCCCAGGACCCTGGGATCGTGTCCCGAGTGAAAGGCAGATGCCTAACCAACTGAGCCACCCAGGCGCCCCTCTTGATTAAGTCTCATTTGGGAAAATGAACCAGGGCCTTTATTTTATAGTGTCTCTAGATGCCAAAGACACGGCATCCACAGAGAGAAGAAAAAGGGCCAGTGGCTCTGGCAAGCCCTTTGTTGCCATCCCAGTGTCTCTTGAGGGGCTGTCCAGAGCCACGGTGGAATGCCTCACCCCTCTCCCCAGTGCACTTAGTGAATCACCACATTGTAAAGGGTTCCAGCAGTTTTTACATGAATAAAATAAAAATTAAGTTTCCTGGGCATCTATGGTTTATCGCAGTAAGTCTGTGTTAATATTTCCTAATCATAGTGACCTCAGCCTGCCAGAATGCACAGGCCCCTAATCCTCGCTGTAATGTTTTCTCATTAGCTACGCAGCATAGCCACACCAGTGGCAGCAACCAAGCACCGCCTCAGGCACCACTGGAATTAATCACTAGAAGAAACACTGCTGTTTTGAATTGTCATCTTGAATTTATCACTTGCCACTTAATGTAACTCATCTGACCTAATACCTCCATCGTGTCACCAGGGGCCTTGGCACGGGTTTCACCAGGGTAATAGCTGGGGGGTTCTGTATACCTAATGTGGCTGAGATGCCAAACACACAGCTGCTGGAGGCCTGGTTAAAATCCTACCCTGGAGGCAAAGCATACTAACAATGCCCCTAGCAAATTGCAGATTACCCATACGTCATGTTCTATCTGAAGCTGAGAGTGATTCCAAGGTATGCCCGATACATCTAATTTCTGCTGCTTGGAGAAGATAATCTTTCATTTCTTTGGATGTAACGGCCCTCCCCATTTGTTTCTCTCGTGCTCTGTTTTTGACCATGATAATGAAACTGGCTATTCATGTATGGAAGGAAAAGTGGCTCTGGGGGGACCAGCACTGCTAGGGCTGGGGCCCTTCTCCTATAAATTCTGAAGAAATTGCTCATTAAATTACTCACGCAAAGAAATGTGATTTCGCCATAGGTTGCGTTTCCTTAGGTAAAGGAACAGAAGTGTAAGTTGAAGTCTGGGCTGTACTTCTGCGGGGCTACCACTGACCCTGTGCTTGTGAGAGGTACCCTGCGCCAGCTATTCAAAAATGCACATATAATAAGGAGTTAATGATCTGTTTGGTTTCATTAAGCCTGAGAAATTGTTTCAGGATGAAAAATAAGCTTGCGTGCATGCTCTAAACAAAAGTCCTCATGATCCAATTTTTCATCTGTAAAAACTATGTACTTGAAACCAGCGTTTTTTGTTTTCTGCCCATTTTGGATTCACCTAAATGTCATTATTTCTACCGTAAAGCCAGTCTTTCAGTTCTGTTATAGCTTTTTTTCAAAACATGACATACACATTTATGCAGGTGGATGTGTGCATGTGTATGTCTATAAATACTAGCCCCTAGAAGCTTATAGACATAATGACATAATACCATAATGTAAAACCAAAGCATGAAAATCCTACTGATGAAATAATAAGTAAAATAGATTTACTTTGATAATGACAATTCCTAGCCTATTTCATAGACAAAGACATTTCCTCTGGTTATCACACTCTACACTACGCATAGTAAACTTTGGGAGATGTATAATGCAATATAAACATTAATAGTTACACAATTGTGTTGTTTTAGAAAGACTATTTATAGAGAAAATACAAAATGCCTCCCCAAAGTATACTTAGACCTAAGCCACCATAATCTTCCTGCTCATACAGCAGGAAATCTAATACACCAGCTCAATAAACCTGTAGGAAACAAAGGTTTTATGTAGCATTAAGTGTCACAATATTAAAATGCCCACATTACTTTCAATTGCTCTTATAAGCTCCTTTTTAACAATCCAGAAAGTTGAGCGCCATTATGAGAAGAATATTGACCTACGTAGTAAAGGATAGGGAAGGAGAAACCAAAACCTCGCCCCTTCACCTGTGCTGCTCTCTGATGAACACCACTGGTGCTTTTACCCAAGGGTCTCTCTCCCTCAAAGTCTCCCGTTTTACACCTCTTTGGATTATTAGGATATGTTCTGTCAAAGGAGACATAACATTTAAAAAGGTGTCAGAAAGCCTCGACAGCAGTGCCAGCTCAACCCCATGACCTCTTCCAGAGTTGATTCCCTTTCCTGTAAATGTAACATTGTACACTACGAGCTACGGAGGTTGTAATTAGAGACTGTAAAGCCCTTAAAAATACCGGTACCTCATTCTGCGAATGCTCATTACAAATGCTAATGTAGCAACAACAAAGATCACCACCCCCAGAAGTATACGTTTCTCCCAAACAGGGACAGTTGCTTTGGTGAGTTCTGCAGAGCCTCTAGCACTCTGTAGCTGCTAATTAATACCTAATGACAATGATGAACCACTGGTGATGTTCAGCTAACTAATTGGGGTCTAATAGTATCTCAGAAAGTTTCAACTTAATGGCCATTAAAGTAGAATATCTTCTATTGGTATTGCACCTGCCAACTCCCCAAACTTTCTACAAATAGAAATTCATTAACTGAAGTTCTTTAATGAAATATTAATGGTACAAAAGTACTTTTTGAAGACTTAAGAAATACCCAGTGTCATTAACAGGGCCTTTTAAGCAAAAATGTCCCCATTTTTTTGTTGCTTGGGCAAGCTCAGGCAGAGGAGCTTGACGGTCCTGCATTGGGGTTACTGGATCTGAATCCACAGGGCTGTCATTTGCGTTTCTCAATGTGGGGGTGAGCTGAAGGCATTTTCAATAAATATGAAGCCTCTCAGGGTTATGGGAACTATTGGGCTATAGAGACTTCATGACATTCACACATAAGGAAGCATAACATGTTAAAACACACTTATAAAGCTCGGGGGTAGTTTGCATGCAGGTGATGGCAAAAATCCTTCCCCCACTGTGCAGATGGTCTAAATACTGAAGCCTACAGGAAGATCCATGGCCATATCTTATGGAAAACCTTGCGAGCTAGATTATTTTTCCCCACCTTTGTAGAATATCCAACTTGTTACTTTTCAACAGTCCCACAACCATACAAACCCTTTTTGGGCAGGCCTGAACGCGGAAGCTCTATGAAATCTTTTGCTGATCTTTAGATATTTTTAAATGACTTAAAATGAAATATTTTAAAATCCTGACTGTTAGCACTAAAAATATACCAGTGCATTCTGGGAATCAATGGCATTTAGTGCTGCTGCCTTGTAAAAAACCAAATCCTAAATGGTTCATCCTAATGTTATTGGCAGATGTGGTTTTATACTTTTAAATTCCTTGGAGTTGCTGGAAAGGAAAAGAGAACATATAGATACGCCTATGCAGATGAAATGACATCATAAAATACCTGACTGTAAAGTTAGGGGACTCTCCGTGGCTGGATTACTTGTTATTGAAATAGGGACCTAGAGCAAAGGAGAAAGCGCATCATCTGCAACTGAATGTTTTCAATTACTTTTTATCGTGCTCGGTCAGTCTCACCACAACATACATATTGGGACGAAAGATTCTTTTACATTCTAAGTGAAGGAAATGCACATGCAGCATTTCCTTTGCAAACAGTGATCCTGTTGCCTCTCACCACTCTGCTGAAATACAGCGAATCTATCGCAGTGCTGCTATTATCACCAATATGTTATTTTTCTGCCAAATTACACCCTTTCATCATCACATCCAATTTCATCACAATTAACTATATTGGCCATATAGTCCACGACCTACATACTCCGAGGCAATACTTGTCACGTTTAATGCCAAAGGTATACCATTTTATTTTCTGGACTGGAAATGCTATAATGGAAGATGGGCCTTTTTTGTTTCTTTCCTCATTTTTATTTATTTATTTATTTACTTACTTACTATTATTTTTTAAGTAGGTTCCACGCCCAGTGTGGAGTCCAATGAGGAGCTTAAACTCATGACCCTGAGATCAAGACCTGAGCTGAGATTAAGAGTTGGACTCTGAAACCCCTGAGCCGCCCAGGTGCCCCCTTTTATTTTTTTTAATTTCAAAACAATATTAAAATGCCCATATTACTATAGCTTAAGGACCAAGGACAAAATATGCCTGTAATGGAAACTACAACCACAGTACAAATAGCCCTAATGTAATTAATTGCTCCAACCAGAACTTGCCAGGGCAGGAAGTAGGCATTGAAGGACATAAGCACAGGACAGGCACAGAGAAAACCTACTCCACTGAGCAAGGGCTGTTCTGCATGAGGATCCCTGGACATATATCCCTAGCCATGTAGCTTGGCCTTGTCATGGGTCTCCAAGGAAGAGCATAGACCCCCCCACCCCACCTCCCAGCCTGCCCTTTGACTCACTCGTATTATCCTATTTGGAGCTAGGAATAGGGAAATTTCATAAAAACTGTTTTTCACCACCTGGACAACAATCTACCTAAAAGCAAATTCCTAGTGCTCATGACTGCGAGGCTGGGCTCTTCGCAGCCATTGTCATGCAAGCACAGTTGTAAGTAATAATGTGGCCTTTAATGACGGAATGATGGACCTGCCAAACACTTGCTCCTGCCATAGACTGCCTGCGTTTCCCTGCTGGAGAGCACAGAGATGCCCATCTGGGAGTTATTAACATATCCTCGTCAATTCAGAACCGACTTTAACATAATCCATATTTGTTGGAGAAAGTCCAACATCAGCTTGAGAACAGCAGTCACGTGCTTCAATGACACATTTCAAACAGCACACACGGAGCATGCTTGGGCAGCTAAGCAATTCAGAAATGCAAATAGCTGAAGCACTCTCCTGACGAGATAAAAAGGACAAATCCCTTTTGGCAAAAGACTGGATGTCCTCTTAATGGCGCAGGAAAACCACCAAAGTAGGAAAGGTACAAATTCCAGAGGCATCAATTTGGGTTTGGTGAGTGGCCAGAAAGGTATCTCTTGTGGTTTATTCCAATCAGGTTGGTGCAATCAATCTCAAGTCGAACCTTGGACTTCAGCTGTTGTCAGGCAGAACTGTTTGTCTGGGATGCAGGAATACAGATGCTCTTAAACCAACGCTTGCTTGTTGACACATGTATAAGCACAAACCTCTCCCTTTAAAAACACAACAAAGAGCTATGGGTTCCATTTTAACATCATCTCGGTTTTTGTTCTGAAGGGGGTATTTACTATAAACACATCCCTGGAAGAAGCTCGATGGGTTATGCCCCTAAATGTGAGTCCTCGGGAAATTAAATTATATCAAAATGTCATGTAAAGGCTCTGACAGTTATCTCCAAACGAGGCACTTTGTGGGTATTTGTGGGTATAGTATCACCTCGCCCCATACTTTTTCAATGATTTTAACATGCTGGAAATACAGTTCATCAGCCAAATTCTTTTGGTTGATAAATATTATTAGTGGTATCTCTGCTTTATAAGGGAAATAAATTAAGGAGTAAAAAGGGCAAAAAGCATTTCCTTGAGGCCACCACCCATTCCTACTGATGTGGATTTCGGTGAAACTGCAATGAAGCCCTTATTTTTAGGTTATGTAAATCAAAGCCAAATGCAGATTCTTCCTTCAAATATTTAAATAGACTCACATGGCTGGGTCACTAGATAGTAGTTTTGTAGCACTATTAAATGTTCTGTATTTGATAATTATGTTGTGGTTATGTGAAAGAATGCTCTTGTTCTTAAGAGATACATGTTGGAAGTATTTAGGGATAAAGGTTACAATATTTGCAACTTTCTCTTAAATAATCCAGCAAGAAAAAGAACAATAATGAATACACATACCCTGAAACAGGAAACAAGTGTGGCAAAATGTACAGTTGGTGAACCTTTGGCAACTTCTTGTTAGGTGGGAAATTTTTCAAATTAAAAAGTTGGAAATAAAATAAATTAGACTCACAGACACTACCTTGGAATTTTAAAAAAGAGAATCCACTGCTTGGAAACCTTCTCTTGTTTACTATTCTTCACTTAATGATAACATTTTGTATCAGGGTAAAATGTCCTGGAAGGAGAAGAAGACAGAGTAAGAAAAACTGAGGGGCAATACTCTACTGAAGGATAGGAGAATGAGGTGGAAGAGACACAGAAAATGAAAGGAGTAAGATAGGAGGGTAGAGGGTATTGAAAAAAGGAGAAAGCACACCTCAGAGCAGTTCTGAGCCAAAAGATCAGGAGCAGCCAGGGGCAATGGCCTGAGGCTGGGAAGAAGATGGCAGTGGTCTTTGGATGCAGACCTTACCTGCAGGGGTGAGAGAATGCAAAAGTCTCATTCTTTCTCTGGAACAGAAGAGAATCCGGCAGCCCAGCTGCTAATGGCACATGCCCTTCCTTCCCTGGGGAGTGGAACCCAGCCCACAAGGCACCTAGAGGCTAGCCTGAGCCCTTGGGCCACAGGGCTGGACACAGTGCTGCAAAGGGCGTGTGTCCCACACCCCGCCCTGGTGGGGAAACCCAGCAGACCCGAGGACCCAAGAGGGAGGCCTGGGTGGGGGGCTGGTCTTTAGCTTTTTGGTATGTCTCTATCTTTGTGGTTTGGGGAATCTTTGTGGTTTGGTGAAAGCTCTGGTTGTGACTATAAAAATTATAAAATAGCAAATCATTTGCCTTCATTGGAGTATGTATAGTTTTTAATTCATCCCTGTGAGCTACAGAAAATGATGGTGGTGAAAGAGGTCACTGCAATTATTCAGCCTAGGTTAGGAGCTGAGAAAAAGTATCCATAATGGTGAGTAGCCATCAGACCAGGAAGGGGTACAGATATAAAAACCAGGGGAAAGAAAAGGGCAGGGACAGATAGGGAGCATGTGGGCAAGGGGTCTGATGTGTGGGAGTGACAAAGCCCAGTTGTGGTCATCCCATTCTAATTATGGCTACACCCAACTAGGTAGGTCAGTCTAACGAGCCACCCCCATGAAGAGCAGCTTCAGGGTACTCTTTCGCCTCTGAAATCTGTGAGGGAACCCTCCATTGTTGACTCAGCCTCAGAGCCCAGAAATTCCTATGGGCTGATCCCAACAAAGCCCAGGGAGCCAAAGTCTTTTTTGGTCTTGAAATAAATTGAAGCAGGAAGAAGTTCAAGGAAGCTGCTTGCCTTTGTCTTGTTTGTCATCTCCTCCCACAGTCACTAAATAGTTTGTTCCCAGGGAAAGAAAGAACCCAGAGTTTCTTTTTTCTTTTTAATATTTTATTTAATTGATAGAGAAAGGGAGAGAGAGTGTGCATGTGCATGAGTGGGGGGAGGGGGAGAGGGAGAAGCAGACTCCCCGCTGAGCAGGGAGCCAGGCGTGGGGCTCTATCCCAGGACCTTGGGATCATGACTCGAGTCAAAGGCAGATGCTAAACCAACTGAGCCACCCAGGCGCCCCTCAAACAGAGTTTCAAAATTCACTGTCAAGGTCAACTAACCAGTGTCAAACAAAAGACCCCAGGAATTCATAGACCCACAGGCAGAGAAACACTGGGTCTGTGTCACCTTCCTATAACTCACCCTGGTCCCCGCTCTGCACATCATATCTTTTTGTCACGTTCTGGTTTTCTGCTCCCCTTGACATTCATTTTAATCTGATCTTCCTTATAGAAAAATTAGGGGTTGGAAAGTAGAATTTTTTCTGGGTCCCCACAGTGTCCTGGAGATGGCCCCAGGCAGAGAGGCATGGGATTTAGAGCAAGTCTGCTCAGGGATCGGTCCCAGAGCTGTGTCATCTGTGGTTTTCTCCCATGGAGTTCAGGACATTTGGCTTCTTTGATGCAGTGGTATTTTGCACAGAGCATTCAGTAGAATAGAGACCGTGGAGTTTCCATGTGGGCTCTGAGGAAAATGCCAAATGACTAATATAAAAGCATAGTTTGAGAATTGACCAAAGCACATTAAAAGTTATATCCTAGGGAAATCATGTTTGTTCTTTTAAATATAGCAACTCTTCAGCCAAAAGCAGCAAATGAAGTGCCTGCTCCTTCACATGATGGGAAGGGTTGCTCAGTTCACACTGTGAGGCAAATGTATGTAGAATATTGCTGATTCAGGCTAAATTGCTGCCTCATTAGGGTTATTTGGTATTTTATTTGAAACCTGAATTTCTCGCAAAAGCATAACAGAGCGGGAAATACAGTTGCCTGAATTAAGGAGAGACATCACTGCCATGACTTCACCACACGCCAACGTTTCTGGGCTCAACCATCCTTCCCGCTCCTCTCCCACACTTCACCTGCTTTGGCTGCATTTCCCTTCATGGTCCTATGGAAGACTTATTCCTATAGACATCTCCTAGAGCCTGAGCTATGGGTGCTCATTCAGAGTGGTGGTGTTGAAATAAAACCTACATCTAAGAGAGCAACATACCAGCAGACATCTTAGTTCCCATCTATTTAGTCATGGAACCTGGAGTCATAAGAGAATTATACACAGGAAAGTGGAGACGTTGGATGGTTGGGAAGATCTAGAATATGGAATTCTGTCTGACAGACCAAAGCAATTTGGATGATGCAGAAAGTTCTGCAAGGGGGTGAAAATGAACACCAAAGATTTACACTTGGGATGTGTTGATTGCTCATTTCCAGGCCAACAGAGCAACACCCTGGTATTTCTCCCCACAGGATGCAGAGACATTACACTAAGCCACATTTGAGAATTCAAAGTGTAATTTATCAGCCATGTTTTGGAACAAACCAGAGTGGGGTGGTAGGATCTGGGAAAGTCAGATATAGACCACATAAGGGGCAATTTACTGTAATGTTTAAGATAATGCTGTTCTAGTGGCTTGTGTGCCCTCCAACTATAACAACAGGGTGACATAAGGTCAAAGAAGTGAGAAATCAATTTTTAAGGCATCACTCTGCTCCTGCTTCTTCGAGGACATGGGCCCAACTATCTACCTCCAACTCCCTCACTGTACTGAGGGGCTGGGGTCCACAACTCCTCTAGCTGTGGTGTCTTCCCTTGGAGCTAAAGCCACACCAGATGGCAGGGAGATGCCACTTCTCCTCTATGGCTACTGAGTCCATCTTTTCCCTGTCCTCTCACAAGAAACAGATGGCAGCCCCTGCTCCCTGCTTCTACCTCTAGTGACAATAGTCCCCAGGAGCAGGCAAAATAGACCAGGTCAGTGGCCTGAAACTTTAGCCACATCAGAAGCCCCTGGAGGACTTGTTAGCCCCCAAGTTGTTGGGTCCTGCCCCAGAGCTTCTAACTCAGTGGGCCTAGGGTGGGGCTGAGAATGCATTTCTACCAAGTTCCCCAACAGGGCTGATGGTGATGGTCTAGGGACTGCACTTTAGAACTGCTGGGGTAGGTTATGCTGTGGTAACAAATGGCCCCCGAATCTCAGGGGTATTTTCCACTTATGTCTCATGTCTGTCACCAGCCAGCTGCAGCTTGGCTCTCTGTCATCTTCCCTCCAGGACACAGTGTGATGGAACAGCCTCTGACTGGAATGTTGCCAGTCCCATGGCAGAGGGCAAAGGACTTGGTAAACTACTGGTTAGCTCTTAAAGCTTCAGCTTATTGTTCAGTGGCTGAATTAAGTTACATGGCTAAATTTGATGTCAGTGACAAGTAAGGGGCAATATTTGTGAATAATTACACATTCCCCAATATCAGTTATTTCCTTCTTCTATGGTCAATGAGTTCATGTTTTGACTGCACAAATGACTGAATAAAGAGTTAATTTCTCAGATTGTCCTGCAGCTAGGTATTGGCCCACATCAATTACAGCCAATGGGATGTAAGCAGACTGTGGCACAGTCGTTTCAGAAACCTTCCTAAAAAGATAGCACATCTGTGTCCTTTCTGTGTGTGTGTGTGTATGTGTGTGTGTGTGTGTGTTCATTCCTTTCTCCATCCTCTTGCCTACATTGCATGTGCTAGCATTTTGGAGCATGAGGTCAACAGAAAAAATACAAGGTACGTGGAACACCATCCCAGCCCCAGACCACCTACCCACACTCCT
Organism: Ursus americanus; assembly: GCF_024610735.1. Classification (NCBI taxonomy): domain Eukaryota; kingdom Metazoa; phylum Chordata; class Mammalia; order Carnivora; family Ursidae; genus Ursus; species Ursus americanus. The sequence goes on from NC_142127.1 coordinate 52,828,300, forward strand.
AGATGAGAGAGGAATAAAATCCTATCTTGTTGAAACCAGTTATCTTGGATTTTCCGACACTCGTATCTGAATGTAATCACAACTAATGCACCCTCGGAAAAGTTTCTTTTGAAGTCTGCTCATTTCCATTCGTAGCTCTTTGTGTTCCATTCACCCAGCAGCTCTTTTCTGAGCTTCTGCGCTTATTTCTTTCCTCCACACCCATTCTTTTCCTTCTTAGTCACACAATAAGAATGTCTACAGAAGAGGATCAACTATAGCTTCATTCCTTCTAAGAACATAGACTAAGACTATAGAGGCATAGAGTCTGTCAGAGGGAAAGTGATAATGAAAAGGAAGAACTTGTCTGGCTAGATCTTTCCTAAGGAACTTCCAAAATTGGCTTCATCACAGAGCAACACAGATGACAATGTTCCTCTTTATTGCCAACCCTTCCCTGCAATTTAGGAACATTTCTAGATTTATGTGATTTGTAAGCCACCAGTTACCTCATCTGACCGGCAGGAGAAGCGATGAGGCATAGATGTTTAAAGATCATTGTTAGCTGCCAGGTGGTCATGTTTCTCTCCTCTACCTTCATTTTTTTTTTTAAAGATTTTATTTATTTATTTGACAGAGATAGACAGCCAGCGAGAGAGGGAACACAAGCAGGGGGAGTGGGAGAGGAAGAAGCAGGCTCACAGCGGAGGAGCCTGATGTGGGGCTTGATCCCATAACGCCGGGATCACGCCCTGAGCCGAAGGCAGACGCTTAACCACTGTGCCACCCAGGCGCCCCCTCTACCTTCATTTTTAACTCCCCATCCCACTCTCTGTGCTCTGGCAGCCTGCTCCCGCTCGGTCTGTTTTTGTCATCTGTACATTCAATGTCGATTGTCCACATATCCCCTTGGACAGAGGGGTAAGCTGGATAAGAGGAAAGGAGAGGTTTTAACAAAAGTCAAAAGGCTGGAAAGGGGGAAAGAAGCATCAGGTGGGAGATGACCAGCCTCGGAGCTGAAAACTGAGTCATGCATGTTCAAGGCCTCACTGGGACACAATAATCTAGAATGTTCTATCAATGCACAGAAAGGTTACCACTTTATTTACACAAATATGTGTTGTAAAATATAAATATATACATTTTAAGAGGATTTCTCTTCTGATGGAGAACCATATGTTGGAGGCATTTCACATGCAGATTGCCCTAGACATCATAAGTCATCTAATAAAACAGAACATCCCAAAAAGACAATGGCTATATTTCCAAAAATCAAACAAACAAAACCCAGTTTTCATTGTCAAATAAGTTGGAGAGCACCGCGTACAACTTTCTCCTGGAAATCCATGATGTATGTTGGCACATTAAAGGCTCTAAGAATTTCTGAAGTAAAAAAGCCCATTTATTTCTTCATATCCAAATTTACTGAGCCATGAATCCTTTTTTTGAGTATAATATCTATTAATATCTTATGAAACATGTCCTTGGAACACAGTCTACGAAACTGTTTCAAAAGAATAAAAACTTTATGTGCTACGTGCTGCGTTATTTTTCATAAAAGGAGTGACTGCAACCTGCACTCTTGTGAATATTCATAACCTATTGACATTTCAGGGGCCCACACGAGAATTAGACAGAACAAAGCAGTGCTCAAAATCACATGCTAATGCCACAAAACTCACGAAATTTGGTTTATGCCATCTGCCCCAAATCCAAAACAGTACTGCGAGAGAACGCGTTTAAAAGTAAAATGAATCGACTGAAAAAGAGAATGAACCATGGTTCATAGTTAATAATTAACAAGGGAATACCCATCCAAAAATGTCTACATGTGGAAAAGACCATGACAAGGAGGAACAATTTGGATCAAATTATGCAAAAGGAAAAACACAGCGAGTTTGGAAGGCTACAATTCACCTTAAGTAGGATATTAGCCTAGGGCTTTAGTGGCTCAGCAGCCTTCTCTGCCCAGAGGCAGCAGGAACTAGAAAGAGCTTGGGTTTAGAGGCCACTTATTCTCATAAAGCCCTGCATTTATTGCTATTACTACATTTCCCACAGTGCATTGTAATCATTATTTTTTGGTGGTTTACCTTGTTATACTGTGTGATCCCTAAGGGCAAGTGTTATCTCTTACTGATCTCCCTATCCCCATTCGAGCCATTCGGTAGTAGGCACACAGTAGGCATCCAGGAATGTTTGTGGAATGAGTATCTATGAGAATTCTGGATGCATTATTGTATGTATTATTGTATGACCATACTCCAGGCTGAACCTGGGGTGGGAGGGCTTACAGTTGCACAGACTATGTGCCCCTGTGATGGGTAGAGAGAAGAAAGACATAGTAGAAAAGGTTTCACTAGTTGATCTGGGAAGGAGAGCTGGGATGCTGGTGGTTAGGAGTGGGTGGGAGACTTATTTTTCATTGACAGCCTTTGTTCATTTGGGTTTTATCCCATGTGAATGTATTTCCTATTCAAAAGTTAGTAAATAATATTTTAAATGATCTGAGTGACCCCTGGAGTATGAATTCTTGACCAGTAGTGATGAAAGATTCCGCTTTTTAAATTTCCCCTCTGCTCACTCACCACCATCTAAGTATCAGAATAACAATATTTGTTGGTTGAAGGGCTGACTGCTGGAATAGGCAAGAAGCAAAAGTAATCCAGTCCCCCCACAGAAGACCTCAAGTCTGCTTCTCCAGCCTTGGCTCACACCTGGCACAACCCTGCACTGACTGTAGAAACTCTTGCCATTCTCTGAGCATCCCCCACCTTGTTCTTCCTGCCTTTGCACAAAACCTACCTGTAGAAACCCTCTGCACCCTTAGAGGGCCAGCTCAAATGCCTAGTCTTCTCATGAACGCTCTCCTGAAACCCTCACCAACATCAGAATGAATCCCCCTTTTTCTGTACCTTACCATACATGGCACCTTACATACTGTGCTTCATGAGTCCGTAACTTAACCACAGAGCTGGCTCTGTGTGATCACGGCAGAGAGGCAGTCCTGTGCATAAGCTCTGGAGCTAGAGTGGTGGCTGTGTTTGTGTGTGTGCACAGGCTGTGAAGTCCAACTTTGCAGGTTCAAATCCTGTTTCTGCAGTGGGACCTTCTGCGTGTTTTCCCACTAGCATAATGGTAATCTTAGAAGCCTTTGCACAAGGGTTGTTGTGAGGATTAAAAGAGCTAGTCTAACTTTTTTTAAATGTGAGACCAGTTTATCTGGAAAATGAAGCAGGTGGATGGAGCAGGGTAGTAAATTTCACACTTCCGTGTGCCCAGGAAGTGCATGCTGAACTACTGATCCCAGGCTCTTCTGAAGCAACTCAGCTTCAGTGGCTCTGGGTAGGGCTGGGGAAGACGCATTTAACACGCGCCCTGCTCAGCTTTGTAGGATGGCTGTCTGGGACCTGAATTTTTGAAACATTGTACCCATTCACTGGTTTCTAATTTCTGATCTACATGTTAAAACCACCTGGGGAAGGTTTAAGAGAAACCCTATATAAAGTCAGAGCCCCAACTCCAAGATCTTAATTTAAGTTTTCTTGGGTTGACCTGGAATATCAGCATTTTAAAAGACCTCCCCAGACGATTCTACCATGCGACTAGGTTTGAGAATACCTGCTCTGTCTAGTTTGTTTAAATGTGTTGATTTAAGTCACTAAAATACAGTTGAAATGGATTCCCTTTGAAATAGAATATATTTAAGAATAAGGATTCTGAAAACTTGGTTTCTATCTAAATGAATAAAGTATCAGAAGAGATCAATGTAATTCAAGTACACAGTGATCAAATGATCATTCTGTTGCATTAATTTGTCTTAAAAACTTACGAGACAAATGTCAATTGGTGAGCCTCACCAAACATCAGCCTGCATCCATCAGGAAGGGCAAAGCAGTTGATTGGCAGTGACATTTGCAATGTACCTATTGTTTGATGCACGTAGTTCTAACGTGGAACATTTCTAAAGTCCATGATGTGTTAACTGCCATGAGAGTTTTAGGCATGTATTCTCATGTTTAACAATGAAAAAAGTATTTATGTCTTTAATTGAAAGAAGCAAACAAATCGATCCCACTAAGACACCAATCTTTGTATAAATTTGGCAAACCAAATTTCTAAAGAATGTCATTTTTAATTCTGCAGTCTTCCAAGAATTTCAGCCCAAACAGACTGAAGTAGAACATGAAATGAATCATCAGGATAAACAGGTGAAATTATTAAGGGCAAACAGATTTTATTTTAAAGCCAATCTGAAATATTCTGCTCTTTCAAAAAAAATATGACTCAAGGTAGATAGCAAGTAATTTGTATGAAGTGGACAATGTTATTCATGAAAACAAGCCATGCTGGGTACCTAACCACAAATGTCTAATATCTAAGGAATAAGTCATTTATAAAGAGTTGTCAGAAAAGAACAGTGGGAATGAAATGTTTCCCATTGTGGGTTTCCCTAGAAATTTGGGTATTAAATAATGTATGAAACTATCATCAATGAGACAGCAAAGTGGCTCAAATCTGAAAAATTAAACACACACCTTTTTTTTTTTTCACTATATGCATGCAAGGAACTAGTCCCTGGATTGAGCATAATAACAATTCACTCAATTGGAACCATGAACTGAATCATTCTAAACTTTAAAACCAAGCATTCTTTCTCAGGAAATTATTTTTGGGTTCATTATGGGTGTGCCCTGCAGTCAAACCTCAGGTGTTACACTGGTCATTTTGTTAAAAGCCCACGTGGTCTCCTTCTGGATTTCTATTGTGCTGTATCCTCTGGAATATTCTTGGGACTTCAAAGACAGTAGAGCATCATGGAAATACCACAGTTGGGCAAGTAGGACTTCACCACACACTTTGATGTACAGCACCTGAGCTTGCCAACACCAAGACACCAAACCCCCTTTTAACTCTCATCTCAATGCCATGCGTCTTCAAATATCCAGTAATAATTAAGATGTTCCTTCTCTCTTCATACAAATCCCCTTGTCCCCATGCCAAGATAAAGAGAACTGACTGTTGAGACTTTTGATGTTCAGATCACTGGAATTGATGACCTCTGGACGCCTCAAAGGAAAGACCCCCGTGTGTGTGCATGTGGCCCGCAGCCACCACCACGGATTCCAACGGAGGCCCGTGAGCCTCAAAGGGCAAAGTGTAAACAAAAGTCTCTCATTAAACCTGAGTTTAGCATTAGTAAGATTGCCCAAAGATTACATTTAAAGATAACTGAAGTGTTACTATATTCCTTTGTGCAGCCCAGCCATGACCCTAATTAATGTGTCTAGGGTGGACATGTATTTCTTCAAGTAATGGGTGGTTTTGTTTAGACAATTAGACTGAGCTGACAAGGAAATTTTCCATCAAACCAAGTCATAAAAAGTACATTATTCAGCATTATTATGAGTTAAGCAGTATTTATTACCTGAACTTTACAATACTCTATTATCAATCATTACCTGCCATTAAGGTATGTTAACATGAGATCAAAGAGAGAAGCCAAGCTAAACAAACAGTGCGTGTCCACCAGTCGCTTTAGTGCTGTTTGTTTAAAGAGAGGCAAATGCTGTTGAACTTAAAGATGAACAATTTGCATTTAACCAGAAGATGCAAATCAGTGGTCCTGTGACCAGGCAATAGTTATATATAAAGTCCATGCTTGTTATTCAATTGAGACAAGACAAAGCTGGTTTCCAGGGAATTTCTAAAAGGAAAAAAAATTTTAGTCAAAGTAAAATGTGAGATACAAAAGTCCAGTTTTGATGAGTGCTAGTAAAGATTCATTGCTGTATCAATTCTCAGCAACAATTCGGCCTCGGAAGTCACTAAAAATGATATCAGCTGGACGGATCTAAAGAGGAGGCCGAATGTTTTTAGCAAAGTTGTAAAACCCTGGAAACCACCTCCTGAACAAACACTCTGAAAGCTCAGAAGTCTAAGATGAGCTTACACTGCCTTGACTTAAAAATATATTGTCACCACTTTTTCCCTCTTACTCTAGAGCCAAGAGCACAAACAAGGTTTCTGAAAGATACCCCCTTGAAAAATACATTCCTCCTTCTTCGATTCTTCCTTTCTGAAGCCAAGCTTGTTCATCAATGCCCCCCAGCTTCCTTGCCCACCTCCTAGAGCTTGATGTTCGAGAGACGGCTGGTGTTCAACTTCAGCTGAAGGAAGCACTCTTGAATACTTCTCCTAACGCAAATACAGGAAAGAGTCTGCTTGAGCATCAAACATCCTTTCAGATCGCCATCTGCCTTTTCCAATTGATCTAAGACGGACAATCCACACTCGAAGGAAGAGAGGCAGTACTCTTATTTCCTTTACATTTAACATTAGGCAATCCATCCTGCAGATTTAATGTGGAATTTCTCCTTATCGTTGAGCATTAGCTGGGCAATTATTTTCCACATTATGTTACTTACAGGGATTCTCAAAAGTGACTAACCAAGCCACTTAGCACCAACCCCAAGCCAATCAACAAAGAACACTGAGCATCTCACTGCAGTGGGGGATCATGATAAGACAAAACCTTGCCCTCCACCTTATAATGTACAAGGCTAGATACATAGGAGGAGGATTGACCCAATTGGCCAGGCTGTGGGAAGAGCAATGAGAGTGGAAGGAGGAGTGGGTGCCACAGGCTGGCAGGGTAAGCCACTGAGGATCTCTTCATTCAGTGCACAGGGGCACAGAACTGAGTTAGCCCCAGGCAGGTCAGATGCAAGCTGGGGTAGACTTCAGACAAACGAACAGGGGCAAGGTGCAGCAATTCTCAGTGACCAAAGGACTGAAGCAAAGTTCCTATCTCCATATATAGGTAACACTTCCTTTTCTATCTGACAGCTGAGTTACAGGAATACCTATGGGGTAAGTAGACCCATCTGACAGGTGTAGAGAGGATCTGTGTGGACTTTGAGGAGGGATTTGTAAGTTTGCAGTGTATGTTTAGAAGCAAATTGTGAAAGCCTTGAAGGCCAGGCTGAGCAGAAGGAAGTTGATCAGGTTAAGCAGTGCTTATCCTCTGCTGGTTTCTAAAGAGAGGAATGGCATGAAGAAATGGCACTGGGGAAGATTCATTTGTTGGGAGAGGAGAGGGGAGGCTGGAGTGTGGAGGAACCAGAAGCCAAGAGGCTAGACCAGCCCCGACCATGTCAGCCATCTCAGCAGGGACTAGGGGTGGGGGCCTCAGGCTGCTGTGAATGACAATGTGCTGGAAGACTAGAAATAACCGAACAGTAAGGGAGAGGATCCCAAAGCTTGGAGCCATTGTGGTATGTGACAAACTGGGGTGCTAGAGTTGTGATAACTGATTGTTTCCCAATTTTCATTCTCCCTTTCTTCTTTACTAACATAAGCCTGAATTTAGAGGCAGTGTTGCAGAATGGTGAAGATCACAAATTTCAGAACTAGTCTGTCAGTGTTTGAATATCCCTCCTATCACTTACTGGATGACCTTGAGTAAGCTATTCCCCCTCTCTGTGCCTCTGTGACCTTGCCTGTGAAATGGGAACAATGCCAGTACTTATCTCCTGGGGTAGTAAGTCATGTGTGTAAAGCTCTTAGAACAGTGCTTGGCTTCTGCAAGCACTGTGTGAACATCGGCTATTGATTTTGGCTGAGCACGCAGCCCTAGCATTTCCAGCCTTGCATGGCCATAATGGCCATGTCATGGCCATTGGGATGTGAATGGAAGTGATGTGTACAACTTTCAGGGAGCTGTCGTAGGGTTGGTGAGATTGCGGACATGATGAAAGCATGGGATAGAAGCCATGTGTTAAGAAGCCAAAGATGCTAATGAATCATTGAACTTTATATTGGAAACCAGGGATGTACTATATGGTGATTAACATAATATAATAAAAAATACATTAAAAAAAAAAAAAGAAGCCAAAGTTGCTGATGCAGTGAGCTGCCGTATCAGCCTGGGGCCACTCATGCTCAGAGTATTGCCTGAGAAAAATAAACCTGTACCTGATTGAAGTCACGATTATTTGGGGGTCGTGGCTATAGCAGCTGACCTGTGTTCACATGAATCCTCATGGCTATCATGGACCTGGAGGAAGCTTCTTGGGGGCCTCTGAGTTACTACACGGGCTGTCTCTAGGACTCAGCTGTTGGGGGGGAGGAAGAGTTTCCACGCACCGCTGCTCAAAATGATCTGGGCTCTGTCAGTCTGTCCACAACAATGAGACTTTTTGCTCCCTTTATCTGCAGAGAGGGCTGGGCTGGCCCTGCTCCTTGGCGCCCAGGCTGTGAGGCGGCAACATTGACTTGTGTGTGCTGGCTCTGCCCTCTCAGCATGTCCTCCATGTTCATTTTAACTTCATTTTTTCCCATGTAAAAATCTGGCATTTGAGGCTATCATGGTGACTCACCAAAGTTGTCCCCTATTCTCAGGAATGGCCGTGCCTGAATTGCTAAGAAAATGACGCCACCACAAAAAGATGACAGGAGAGGTGGCACTGAATGTGAGGTAGTGGTGCTGGGACATACCAGGAAATGGCCAGCTACTGGCTGGGGACATGGACCTGACTTTAGCAGAGAAATGGGGTCTTGTGATTACAAATAAAATTTGATCTTGGCTGGCACTTGATAGCTACGACCCTAATCCTGTGTATAACACTTACAGCTTTGCTTCAAGAAGAGCAATCCCATCGATTCTGTTCCCACAGCTAGCGTGCCCTGCTGGCTCCTCCCCAGCCACAGGTGGGCTCCTGAGGCTGAAGGAAATTTCCCATCCAGCCCTTCCTCACTGTGACTGCCTTTGGAAACTCTCTAATGAATGATTTGATCTGGTCTCTCCTGGCTCTAGAACCTTCACTGGCTCTACAAAGCCTTCTGAAAAAAAGTGAACACAACTTGGGTTGAAACTGAGAACTTCAAGGTATTCTATGATCCAATGCCAACATTTCTTACTAATTTTGGCTCACATTTCTTCCTTCACAAAATCTATGTTTTATTCAAGGTACTAACTTTTCCCTTTTCCCTCTTTGCCATTCTTTATACCATTCCATTCCTTCCTTCTAGAGTGACTTTCCCCCTACCTGATTCTTCACCATGAAATCTAATCCATTCCTCAAGTAAACAGATATAATATTTCTTCTCATGAAAGAACCCTGGTCACATTCAGATGATGTGTCTCATTTCCATCATTTAGAGTTGTTTGGTCTCAATTGCACATGCTGCCTCAAATTAGGTGATATTTGTTAATGTCTTATACCTCCTACCTTTTTTTTTTTTTTTTTTTTTTTTGCCATTAAGAGTCCTTTTCTGATTTCCTCATACTGCCTGGACCAGTGCCTCAAACACTGGTTGAAACAGGAGGCTTCTAATGAGCATATGAAATGACAGAAAAAATTGGGAGTCTTATTTTTAAATTTTATATAAGACCCTGCAAGAAAGAAGCTCTTTTCCTCCTTCATGGACTTGTGAAACTGAACGATATAAGCCTCAAGCTGTCTAAATGAAGGAAGGTTTGGGATGAAGGAGAAAGCAATAAGGCTAAAACTTGGAAAGAAGGAGAGGAAGGGAGAGAGGGCAAGCCAATGACATCGGGCAGGTCAGGGCAGCCCCAAAGACAGCTTCAGCCTCAGTCTTCCACAGATTTGGGACCTAGCAAGTCGCCCTTGGTGTTCTTGCTTGTTTGAGGCAGGCTTCTATTCCTTGTGAATAAAAGTGTCTTCACCATATTTATATGCCAAGAGGCTCCTTGTGTTTTGAAGCATAGAAGATAAAGTTACCTTAAATACATTCCTGCTGTGTTTCTGAAGATCTGTGAGGTGCAACGTATGTTCTTCTAAAGCCTATCACTAATCTTGCTTCACTTAAGATGAGGGCATTTGGTAAACACATCAGGTTGCTTGAAAAGTGTTTATTTCTATTGCGTCAACTATAGAAAAGGAACTAAAATTTCATAAAAGTAATCCACAGACCAACGAGGGCATCACACCACCTACAACTGCACCCTTTCTCAACCCGACATTTTGGGGGCATTTCTCAGCCTCTTGACTAATTCAAATGTTATATTTCTCATGGCCCAGTACTCTAGTCTAGCTCTTCATGCCTCAGGTACTAGGGGATGGCTTCTAATAGATGGGCTCTCTGCCTCTTACTAAAAATAGAACTCGTCCCCAGAACTCCTGAATATCATCACAGATAAACCAACTTCTGCTCTTGCTGCCAAGGATTTCATCGGTGCTCCACTTACAAATTCATCCATCCAGAGTGCAGATTCTAAAGGATAGGTCATGCACTCTCCACACGTATTAAAATGAAGTTGAGGAAGAGTTGTGCTTTTTTAAATAACATTATTTCAGAAGTCCTTTTTGTTGTCCATAATTGAAACTGAGACATATTCATTGACTTTTTGCCAATATACAGCTGATGGTTCTGGAAGTTTTGTTGTGAGGTGCTCCTTCACAGGAGGCTCTAACTTGTCAGGAAAAGGGAAAGCAAGAGGTCTTTTGGGAAGAAATTGATTCACACCTCTAGGAATCATAGCTGGAAGGATTCACACCATTAGAAGAACCTGTGGTCTGAAAACTGGCATGTGATCTCCCTGAGCCTTGTCTTGGGAAGATTGGAAGGGGCATCAGGGTCTCTTCAACTGGTTTCATCCATTGCACAAAACACTTGAAAGTCTTTAAAAAAAAAAAAGTCTGAAAATCTAATTGAACTAGTCATCTAGTAGCCGGTAGGCAAACCCAGCTGGGCAGGTCCTGAAACTTAAAGGTAAATTGAAATCCTGAGGTGGCTTCTGATCAAGTCACAGGACAATCATTATCAAAGCCTATAATTCTTCTTGTATTTCAGGGCTTGACTTGGTAATTTTTTTTAAATTGAACATCATTAAAGTTTATCAACAGTTGACTATTGATGATACTCTTCAAATCTTTCCTGATACTTCATATACAGCACTCTTTCTAAGATACCCAAGGTGCTATTATTCAGTTTGGAAGTATTCCATATCCAGAAATCAGTCAAGGAAAAGCCTGATGACAGATTTTAGGAGATCTTGAATCACTTCAATGCATCAAATATCAAAGGAAAATAAAGAAATGTGAGATTAGACATTCCAACCTCACACTCCCTTGTTAGATAACTAGCTGACAAATTACTTAACCTCTCAGAGCTCTAATTTCCTCATCTATACCATACGAATTAAATAGTTCACTCATAGAACCATAACAAGTATTTAGTAAGAAATAAAACACACAATACATGTGAACACAAATAGCCCAGTGCCTAGCAGCCGGTGAAGTTTTAGTATTTACGGTTTTCATGTGTCTGGTTTTAAACCAGACAGTCCGGTATTTGACTTTTCTTTCTGAGAAACAGATTGAGAAAAGACCAGACCTATAAACGTAAATGTGAGTACGTGCTGTTATTACTATCATGACCTGTCCTTTGCGTGAGGACTGGAGCTTCCTCTCTCCAGGACAGTTTGCCACAAGGAATGAGAGAGAGTGTGCCTCACTGAGACATGTTTCAGGACCTACAGCTCTGAAGAGCTCGGCACGCACTTTGTCAAGTACCATCAGCCACCGCTGCTGCGGGCCAGTTGTGCAGTGCCCGATGTTTCTCAGCGTTCCCTTTAGCAGGTACGATTCCCAACAGTGTGGCCTTCTGTCCAGCTTTTGTTTTTCTCTCATCTCCTTGTCCTCCTCTTTAGTAAGGGGTATTGGGCAGTTTTATACTAAAGAACTGACTACTTAAAAATTGAGAATATTAAATTTTTAATTCAGTTCCCAAACTGCTTAAGATAAAAGTCAATATTTTTTCCATTAAGAAACTTCTTTTACCAAAATTACCCAGACCAATTCTTATTAATTTATCAACGTCCTAGATAGATGAGCACGGTAACTCCTGTGCTTAGCACTCCCTTGTTCTACCTGAAGACCCCCGCTCAGGAAAACCTAACTGGCCTGTTGTTGCCTGGAGGTGATCAAGGCCTGATCGTTACCTTGGTGCCCACTTGAGAAGAATCTAATCGTCTCTGCTGGGCTGAGTGATACTCCCCCAGTCAGTCTTATGCTTCATTTCCACCAAAGAGAGGTGAGCACTGTTGAGCTTCTGTATTGCCAGTCGGAAAAACTGTTCCACATTGTTGGCTCAGCCTGAAGTTGCTTTCTAGAATGTCAAATGTATATTGCTTCCTACCCCAATTTTAACATTGACTTCAGTTTCTTTCCAAAGGCATTTCACCTGAGATAGTGTTGGGCCCTTGATTATCCTCAAAACACTAGAGACACCAAGTACTTCCCCCTCAAGAAGAATGTGGCCTATAGAACAACACTATACCCCAAATGAAAAGTTTTTTTTAAAAAAAGATTTCACTTACATTTTTCAGAGAGAGACAGCACGAGTGAGCATAAGCATGAGCAGAGGAGGAGTAGAGGGAGAAACAGACACCCTTGCTGAGCAGGGAGCCCAAAGCGGGGCTCAATTCCAGGACCCCAGGATCATGACTTGAGCCAAAGGCAGATGCTTAACCAACTGAGCCACCCAGGCACCCCCAACAGAAAAGTTTTAAACACTTCCCAGAGATGCAGTTGAGATTTCCAAATGATATGGGGTTAAGCTCTTACAGTTTGTACAGAACCTGATGGTGGGAGAAAATCTCTCTGAGGAAAAGCCTGTTCTGAGTTGTTGCCTATCAATGGAGCACTAACGCCCACGACCGTTGTCTGTGCTCAAGCTTAGGAGAGTCAAGTTGAAGGCAGTGCCCGCATTCTCCAGTATTCCTGCACACTGGAAGGGCATATGCCCCAGGATTTGACCGACTCACTTCTTTAGACTCATTTGGTTGAGCAATTAATTGCACTGGATGCCTTGTGCCTTCATGTCTTAAACTGGGATAAAGGAAGTCTCTAAGAGGGCAAATACCTGAGACATTCGAAACTGACACAAACCATCCATATTCAGTTATCTTTCAAAAAGGACATTTTATGGGGGCGCCTGGGTGGCACAGCAGTTGAGTGTCTGTCTTCGGCTCAGGGCGTGATCCCGGAGTTATGGGATCGAGCCCCACATCAGGCTCCTCCCACTCCCCCTGCTTGTGTTCCCTCTCTTGCTGGCTGTCTCTATCTCTGTCAAATAAATAAATAAAATCTTTAAAAAAAAAAAAAGGACATTTTATGAAGAATTTGTTGTTCTGGAACATGGCATCATGTCATCCTTCGTTCTTCCAAAGAACTGTAGTTTCTTAGTCAGTTGGAACAGCTATAACAAATACCACAGGCTGGGTGGCTGAAACCATGAACATTTATTTCTCACAGTTGTGGAAGTTGGCAGGTCCAACAGGAAGGTACCAGCAGATTCAGTCCCTGGTCAGGGCCCTGCTCCTGGTCTGTAGACAGCAGTCTTCTTGCTGTGTCCTCACATGACAGACAGACAGAGCTCTGGTCTCTCTTCCTCTTCTTAGAACATTAACTCCATCATGGGGCCCCACCCTTATGACTCATCTAAACTGAATCAGGTCCGGGAGGCCCCATCTCCAAAGACCATCACATGGGGTAGGGGGAAGGGCTTCAATACAAGAATTTGGAGGGAACAGAAACATTCAGTAGGTAACAGGTGGGGTGGAGAGGAAAGAAGGCTGGAATCTATATTTGGTGGTCCGATCTGTACTCTTACTTATTCTAATATAATTTGATTCATATTTTATTATGAAAGTAATATATGCTCTTTACAGAAATGTTGAAATACAGAAAAATAGAAGAAAAAAATGGAAAATCACCACTGAGTTAATCAAAATCAAGCAGTTTTTGCTTGCTTTTTTTTGTGTTTTTTGTTTTTTACTTCAGGACTTCTCAGATCCTTTAATATGCAAATATCTGTTTTATCAAGAATGCTTTTTCCACACATCACCTAATCACCTGTTCATAGTTCCCAAAAACACAGCTTGGAAGGTGCTGTCCTAGGGAGTGATCATAGTTCAGGATATAATTTTACACTGTGTTAACAATTATTATGGAATTCTTTCTTGGGAATTATTTTGTTGGTGAGGTACAGCTTGAACAAAAGATGGAAAGTTACAGTTCATTGCCCTGAGTCAGAGCCTGGGGAGAGCCAGAAATAAGACCAAGACAAGAGCAGTTGGGGCCCAGGAAGACAGACATCACTTGCTTCAGAACTTGGCCAGGCACACACTATCTTTGTGAGTAGACATCACGTGGACATAGAACTCCACCTCCCACTGTATCCTGCCTTCCCTGGTGTATGGGGTCCTCATCCTTTCCCTTCTAAAGCTCATTTAGGAAAACATTCTATTCGACTCTGCGTATATTTGTTAGAAATTACATGTTCATGCTAACAGCCCCAACGCCCAGTTTAGGATTTCCATTTCTACCCCCTTTTCCATATTGCATCTCTTGGGGGTAGCTCTCTACTGTGTAATACTAAATAGATTTCTTTGTTTTTTTTCCTTGTTCCTAACATATCAGAAAATCTTACAGAATATGGCCCTATGGCCTATGTTTTACTGATTCTTGCCACCTACATCTCTCTGACCTTCTTAACTTTCTAAGAGACTCCCCTAAGTAGGTGTCTCTGCCTTAATATTTGGGCCAGAAGTTCTGGTGACTTCGGTGTAAGGAGCAGACTCTGTTAATACCACAAGCTCCCATCTATAAGGTCACTTCCACGTGCCTGACACTACGCTAAACACTTAGTAGAGACTATCTCATTAATTTTCACCCAACAAACTAAAACAAACAAGATGTTTACATCATCCCCTTTCTACAGGTGAGCAAGCCTAGGTCTGGTAACGTTTCTAAAATTTCACAGTCATGAAACAGGACTCAAATCCAGGGCTGTCTGACTCCAAAACCCATGCCCTTACCTACTATCCTTCTAATCATAGTCTAGGGCAATGGTCCCTGAAACACAGCAGCATTACCTAAGACCTTCTTACAAATGCCAATTCTCTAGCCCCACTCCAGACCTACTGAATTAGAAACTCAAGAGATGTGGTACACACACACACACACACACACACACACACACACACACACTCACTCACATACACAGATATTATTCAGTCGTAAAAAAAAGAAGAAAATTCTGCCATTTATGACAACATGGATGAACCTCGAGGGCATTATGCTAAGTGAAATAAGTCAGACAGAGAAAGACAAATACCATGTTTTCACTTAACATGCAGAATCTAAAAAAAGCCAGACTCAGAAATAAAGAGTAGAATGGTGGTTGCCAGGGACTGGGGAGGGGGAGAAATGGGGAGTTATTGATCAAAGGGGAAAAAACCCTAGCTCTTAGAGAAATAATCTTGAGATCTAATGCACAGCATGGTGACTATTAATAATATTGTATTATATACTTAAAAGTGATTAAGAGAGTAAATCTTAAATGTTATCACCACACACACAAATAAAAAGTCAAAATTATTTGAGGGGGTGGGCGTGTTAACTAACCTTATTGTACTAATAATTTTGCAATATATACATGTAACTAATCATCACTTTGTACACCTTAAACTTACATATGTTACATGTCAATATTATTTCAGTAAAGCTAAAAAAAAAAAAAAGGAAACTTAGGGTAAGCCCAGCAATCTGTATTTCAGCTAGCCCTCCATGTGATTCTGATATATGCTAGTGCTTAAAAACCATTGTTCTGTTTGTGATCTTAGGTGTAGAAGTATACTGGACTGGCCAAGGGCCTCAGTGGTCAAAGCTACACTGTGCATAAATGCATCTTCCAAGTAAGATCTTTCATTCAGAGGTAAGCTTTAGTATACATATGTGTAGAAGCCTATGACAATAGCCCTGTGCTTAACTCATTAAAACTACAATGTGTATTAAAAAAATGAAATAAGAATAAAAACCACTGTTCTGGAAACCAAGCAGGAAGACTTGAGGTCAAAGGTGAGGGATAATTTTCTGGACAATTCATTAACACTGGTGTGGGTCATCTCAGAAGGCTGGACTCGGATCTTCCTGTTTGGTCCGATGGATGGGAGGGGCCCTGTATCTCTAGAAGGCCCTTCCATCTTTATCATTCCCCCTCTCAAGTACAGAGTATCACACCACCAAATCTTAGGGCACCAGTTAAAATTTAACCTGACAAAGAACAGGATATTATGACCCCATGAATAGGTGCTGGAAAAATAATTGGCAGGAGCAGGGAGCACGTCATCACTGCTTTCTCCCTCCCCCCACCCCCAGTACAGCAGCATGCTGTATATTAGCCGACATTTCACATCAGCTCTTCAGATCCCCCTGTCAGACAAATCCCACCTGTGAGCACTGCTGTCTACACCACATAACACCACATAGATCAAGAGCGGGGAGAGGCCAAAGTCATGAACACCATAGCTTTCCATAAAAGTTAATTAACGACAGAAGCATATTGCTGGGAATGGCAACACAGCCGTTATTTATGGCTCAGGAAACCCCAAAGTAGGACTTGCCTTTTCCTTTCTCCCAGCCCCACCTCTACCCATGAGTTTGCTCACCCCATTTTAGTCACTTAGTGAATCATTTGCCAGGTTAGCACGAGAATATAGCATGGAATGTATAAGAATGAATACAGCAGCTGGATATCCAACACAGGCCCTGAGAGACACAGACCACCCAATGGAGGCTGCCCTGTGCTTTTCTATCCTTGCATCTCAACACTTTTTCACACTTCACATTTCTACTGCCGTTAACAGTTCCAACCCATCACTGTAGGAAAAGGATTTCTCCAAGGAACCCTTGTTGCTGAAAGCCTTCTAGAAACACCCGTTTCCCCTTCCCGGCCACACCACCACACACAGGCATGGGCTGACCTGCAGGGAAATAGCTCTACACCAACAGGTAGTTATCACTTTCGGAGGCTGTAGAGCATAGTGGCGAAAAGTATCCATCTGGCATCCCCTCTGGTAGCGTTCTTAGTGTTCTTATTCATGAAGTGGATCCAATAATAATACATGCCCTTGAAGGCTGTTGTGAGATGTAAACCCACATGTAAACCCAACACCTATTGCCCAGTGGAGGCTCAATAAACCTTCACGGTACCATGTCTTCTACTTCACTCCTCTTCCCTGAGAACGCCAGGCGCCCCCACGAGCCCAGACTAGCATTTTCCACATACGCTATACTATTGCTCAGACAGATTTTAGAAAGAGGTGACCTGGAGGTGATGCCAATTTTCACATGTGTGTCTGAGTGTACATTTTTTTGAGGACAAGGTTAGTGCTTTTAGCATTTTCTCCAAGACACTCATGACCAACGCAGTGTCTCAGGAAGAGAAAGCAAACCATACTTCTGAAAAGCACAGAAAGCAACAATACACATTTGTGCTTGAGAAGACAGTTCTATGTGTTGGAAAGAGTATTGCATTAGAAGTCATCTGATTCAAATTTTAATCAGCCTTCTACCATACACGAACTGCAGCAAATCTCTTAGTAGAGCTCAGCTCCCATTTCCGTTTGAAATGGACATCAAAATTACTCCTTTCCTTGCCTCATACAGTTGTGGGGAACATAATAGGTAATGGACATGAAAGCATCTTTTAGAGGATAAAAGAGCACCCCAAGAAACACATGATAATTTAGGTTTAAGTGCTTCATTGGGATCTTGATGTATAAACAACTTTACCAACTGGCTGGGGTAGCCCAGAAAACCCCAGGGGGGAAATAACAACGGAGGGAGTCACGCTGTTCTCTTTGTTCTGCTTATGTAACACATTATAGTTATCCTTAGAATAATTTATTAAAAAATAAGCAAGCAGAAATCCTTTGTGGGAAAGGGAAATCTGTAAATATTATTTGATTTCACCCAATCCTCTGTAATCCTTAGAGCTATCCAACTTCCCCCTGTGGTTTGCTTTAATTGCATGTCACTGCTAACTTCCTTGTAAAGAGACAGGCCTCTGCCATTTCTTCTAATTATCCAAATCGCTAGCCACTGTGTGTGGCCTTACCTAAGGCTTTTAACCAGAAGTAATGTCACTAAATCAAAGCAAGAGGGAAGCGTTCCTGTTGCAGTGACTCTAATAAATGCGACATGACATTCCTTTAAGACCATTTGGAAATAGTCTCTTCAGGGTTACACCAATTCCAACATGATAACTCATCACGTTAAGAACAGTCAGAACCAGAAGCCCACATGTAAGCCATACCTCTCTCACCCTCTCGCCAGAGGAGCCACATTTCATCTGGCAAGGACATACATTTGGCAAATCTCACTTCAGACCTAGCCCATCCTCCTGAGAAAGTACGTTACACAGTTCAATACAATTTTGTGGCTATTTCTAAAAGCTCTCCAAACCCAGAAGCTCTGTGGGTCAGTTGATATTGTCAGTGATAATAGCAATAACAAAACGCACTTATTGATGACTTCCTACATGCAAATGTCATGTAAACCCGCTTCTATAGATTTGCCTCATTTCATTAGCACAATGCTGTGTACAGCTACTGTTCCCAACCACGGCTGCAGAAACTGAGGCCTCCAGGGGTAAGTAACTCACCTAAAGGAGGGGAGAAGCGCTAGAGACAAATAGAGTGGACGTGGAACCGACGAGAAGACAGCTGCCCAGGAGATGGAGAGAAATGGCTCTGAATTTTATCATCTGTGTGGACAGTTGTGTTATTCCTCTGACCTACCTTTTTTTAAAATTTTTTATTTATTTTTTTAAAGATTTATTTACTTATTTGAAAGAGAGAGCACAAGTGGGAGAAGCAGAGTGAGAGAGCAGGAGAGACTCCCAAGCAGACTTCCCACTGAGTGTGGAGCCCAATGTGGGCCTCGATCTTACGACTGTGAGATCCTGACCTAAGCCAAAACCAAGAGTCAGATGCTTAACTGACTGAGCCACCCAGCCACCTGCCTCTGAACTATTTCTGTTTAAAAATTGAGTTGAGAAATTTAGGCAGCTAAAAACAGGAGTTCCTCCTATTTCCAAGTTACAAATGTAATAGTATAGAAAGCCTGGAAAAAATGTTTGTTATTCATGAGAAATATTGTTTTTTATATTTCAGCATTTTACTATGTAGCTCTTAATATTAAAAATGTATGTTGCACATTCTTGATGTATGTGCTGATAAACATGGGTGTGTTGGCTCATGAAAATTAGAAAGTATGTACTTAAGTGTACATAAGGCTGTGAACTTACGGTCTAGACACTTTCCTATATGGATGTTATATGTTAATAAAAAGTTCCAAAACTGTATGTATGTGTATCTTTATGTTCATGTTTCATCACTATTTTTTATACTCTCCCATCAGGCTGTTAACTACTTTTTTAATTCTCCCCCAGAATGATTTTCCTTTACAAGGCAAATCTGTTGAACAACACATTGGTAAATCTTTGCTGGCTCTAAAAAACTGGTTGCCTTATAACCACATATCAAGCATGGCCACACCTGGCTGAAAGGGAGGCTGGGGAACGTGGTCATTAGCTGGACAGCTATATGCTCTTCTAAAATTTGGAGGTTCTATTGCTAAAGAAATAAGGAGAAAATGGATATTAGGAGACAACCAGTGAAACATGCATTCATTCATGCATCAACACCGGATGCCTACTTAATGCCAGGAAGTGTGCTAGTGTTAGGAATACACCAATAAAAACCATCCTCCAGTCCCTACATCATGGGATTTACACTCTAGGGAGCGAATAAACATGGAAACAAACTATTAATAAAAAACAGGTTGTTCTACCAGCATTATGCACCCAGTACAACCCTCTGCCTAGGAGCACCAGGAGAGCTCAGAAAGGGGGCAGCCTTTGCACTGACACTGGGAAGATAGCACTAATCACACAACAATAATAGCATTTCCTTAGTAGTGATTTTGTGCCAGGCACTGCTCTAAATCCTTTGCATATATTAATTTACCTAATCCCTCCATGATAGAATCCATTATTCCCACTTTACAGATGGGAAAACCGAGGCATTGTACCTGGTGGAATTGAGATTTGAATGCATGCGCTCTGACTCCAGAGCATGTACTGCCTTTCATAAGAAAAGAAGGGTCCCAGCTTCATCACCTAAATCTCCCAATCCTTCTTGCCAATGTAGAAGAAGGGAAACATAGCAGAAGTCGGGAAAATTAAAGACTAGAGGGTCTCAGAAGCCTACCTATGACACAGCACAAAGGAACTCAAAATGCAAGGCAAGTGTCCTAGCTTCCAGCTCTTTCTCTGAGAAGGGTGGCTGTCAGTGTACACCCCAGAGAAACACTGAAGGAACACAAGGACCTGGGGAATGCTCTCTAGAAGCAGGATCTTTAAAATATTGGCCATGTCTGTTTCTTTATTCAAAAGTAAGTTTTTTGGATTTACAAAAAATCAGACATCAATTCAACATCCTCTTTCCAAAACCAACATGATCATTCCCTTAATTCTGGAGAATTTTTGCGTCAGCATGAGGGAGCAATTCTCCAGTACTATAGGGGCCACGACCCAAAAGAAGTTTGGCCTTCATTGAAATCAACGATGCCTTTAGAGAAGTTCTTCTGCTTTGATGATCCCATTGGACAAAACAGAATTTGTTCCTTTGCGAGTTATTTACTGTGGTTGTCTATTATTCTTAACAAATTGTCTTTTATTTAAAAGGTGCTGGCCTTAAAAGATGAGAAGAAAAACATAAGTGAAAATATTCAATGAAAGCTTGGTAATATTTCAGCATGTTTCAATGAGTCTCTTTTTCTCCTGTTTTCTTCTGGTCATTTCCCACCCTTGATTAGTAATTTTACACCCTAATAGTAAAATATGAAATACTTTTTAATACTGCCACGGTGGTAAAAGTGTTTCGTTTTTATGATGTGTCTCCAGAGATAGATCTTTAGCAGTATATAGTGAGGTTAATTCAGCATAAAATAGTATAATACCTTTCTTATTTCTGTTCACTCATTTAGAAATTATGAGACAAATTCTAGCAAAAGGTTCACCCCACTGACTAGAGACGAGTGTTTTAAAATTAGGGTTCTCACTTTCTCTTGGGGGAGGTTAAACATTTTTTAAACTATTTTTTGAAAATCTAATAAACTGTAGCTTTTCCCCATTTTTGTTTCCTCAGATTCCTGCCAGAAGGTGCCATTATCAAAAGCCTTGCAGTTACCAGAGATGACTCTCCTATCAAACCCCAGCCAGTTAGCCAGCCTCTTACCCGCTCCTCCCCTTCAGGCCCTCTCACTCCCTGAGTACTTGTGAACTGAGACAGGGAAACCCAACGGTCCTTTCCACTGTGCCATTTTGTGAAGATACTAATGATATTTCCTTTGGCTATATTGTTCAATTATATGAGGCAGAGAAATAAATTGAGTTTGCTATTTGCTAATAAAGAGGTGAAGCCAGGAAAAAAAAAAAAAAGGAGGAAAAGATGAGAAAAAGAAAGAGACAGGAATTATCTTCCTTGGTCCCGGGCTACACTTGAAACAGACCCCCTCCCCCAGCTCTGGTGCCCAGGGGCAGGTACACCCATCTGTGGGGATGCATTTCCCTCCTTGGAAATCACAGCGCTCTGTCTCCCAACATGCTCTGGCATCACACAGGGTAAAATGAAGGTTAATTTCATATATGCAATTATGTTCACTCTTCTTAATATCAGCACTTACAAAAGTCCAAATTGGGCTTGTACAATGAGCTACATTCTAACTTAATCTCACAGTCGCTTCTAATTTCAATCTCTAATGAATGCTTGGCAACTCTTGTGCTTCCTTTCATAAAAAGACAAAGTTCCTGCTTCTCACTTCATAAAAATGGCAAGAACAAGTTAACCTTTAGCTAATATGGATAAGAAAAGGTTAATATGAGTAGAATGAAAACACAATTTCCCTACAATTTTAATTTTACAGTGAAATCCAAAGCTCTTTAGACTAGATAATTGTTAGCTTTTCTGGGTACTTACTGCATTACCCCACTTGGAAACCTATTAAGAATTAAAAGTAAACATGTCAAACAAGAACTGCTCCCTAATTAATACTAAGACATGTATGAAAACATTCTTGAATATTAGGCTTAGTAGTATTGTATATTATACTGTCCCTGCTTATAAAAAGTTAAATGTTTCTTCAAATGAGAATGCAGACCAATAAAGATAGCTAAATATGCAAAGTGTAGTGATCCATTTGACACCCACAAGCCAGTTCTGATAATGTTTCACTGCTTACCTGAATTTTAAAGATTAATTAATTCTAACTACCCTCCTGTGAGAGAACCGATAAACAAACAAGTTGATTAACAGAAAAGTTAAAAAATATATAACATCAAGCAAAGGTACCACACCTGAGGTCAGAATTCACTCAGTTGTGACTAAGAGACTTTAATTCTCAGTCTGATTTCCAGCTGCACAATCCAAGCACCATGTCACAAGGAGACAGAAAAAGAATGTGACGCAATGCTTCACAAACCCCAAGAATTTGCTGCTGGTGTTTAAGAGCAGAAACTAAAACCAGCCGTAAATACATAAAACCCAAATAAACATACTGATCTTTTCAACTCTGACCCAACCTTAACCCAAGTATTAATGATTTTTCTCAGAATTAAACCAAAAGAGGTTTTCCGAGAAACAGAACCTACCTTTCTAAAACATCAAAGAGCATCAAAGTACAGAGAACTACGGAGTGTGGGGAAGATTGTGGGGACCTGTCCTCATGTGGCCCCTGTGCTATGATCTGGGTCCAGTCATGTAACCTGGGGGATTGCAAAATCGCTGAGCATGACTTCCTGCCAGGACAATGTTGCCATTCTTCACATAGCTGTCACATTGGGAGGTACGGTATGGCTAGGTCTGACGAATTAAAGCACAGGAAAATAAAGAAGGTCTAGAACTTTATGGAGGATCATCCACTGGGGAGGAGGTGCTACTTTGGGGATGTACCAAGTTCAGGAGTTTAGTCCAATACAGACCACAGCCTCCCAACCACTCACAGTTCAGCGACAGTGTGTTGCTACACGATACAAGGTGAAATGGTACGCCACCCACTTCCAGACCTGAGCCTTAAGTAGAGGAAAATGGATTCATTTGTGCTGCTCAGACAGCAGTCAACACGCTGCTCCCTTTGATAATTCCATGTAGATTAAAACTCTAGTCTTTTAGGCACTCCATAACTGCTTGTCAAATGAAATGACTGTTCCTAGACACCAGACTGGATCCTTGTGGTCTGAAAAGCTACCGTGTATCTGAAAGTGCTTATCATGGTTACATGCTTACCACACCTACAAAGTCTGCAGCCTATTAATGGAAACATATGTAGAATGAAAGGGGGCGGGTGGGTTGTAGCTGGAAGAAAGAGTATCAAGACAGGTTTTAAAAGTCATAAAATGCAGGTCTCATTCTTCAAGTCATTAAAAGACTCATAGCAGTCTGCTGTTTAATACAATAAAATGTAACAGTGAGGACTGTAACAGTTTAGCCATACCATAGTAGGAGAGAAAAATTCAATAATGTGCTAGAGAAAGTGTACTGAAGAACACAAAACCTAGAGTATGGCAGTAATTTCTGTGAGAAATAACCTCAGATGAACTTCAATGGTTTGCATATAAAAGGGGAGCACCGGCTTAACCTCCAGGGAGGAGTCTGCAAAGTCCTACTTATAGATCTGTTTCTCTAAAATCTAGACTCAAAGCTCCAAATGTAGACCAGAATCTTACCAGCCACTGGGGAATAGCAAGTCACTGGATTCCCTAGTCTTTATTCCCAGGCATTTGCCAATATGTCAGGGTTGAGAGTGAGCATTTTATATTAAAGGTGGAATATACGATTCAGAAAAATCTTTGATTTTGAGAAATAATAGTTTCCAATGTCACTACAATTCATTAGGACATGATTTTAGGAGTCAGGAGGAGACATGGACAAAAGAGTTACAAAGATATGTGTACTTTCATTTTCTATCAATAATAAGAAGAAGAAGAATCCCCCAAACAACTCACTCCCAGATAGTCAACAAAATGTCTAAGAACAAAATTGCTAAGAATAAAAGTGTATTAAGTGTTCTATGATAAGAAAAAACTAGCCTCTACATTACATTTTTAAAAATTGTGCCCTTTACTAGTTTTTATAATTGAAGTGTTGAAAATCCAATACACCCTTTCAAGAAGGAAATCCAAATAGCTTTCTGTCAGTAACAGCAACATACAGTAGTCTGGAACCTCCTTGAAGTTAATTGCAGCACAGCTCACTAATGAAACTTTCCGTCTATTAAATCTTAACAGACATAACTATAAAAATGGCGCCAAGCTTTCTCCTGCTCTGGAATGTCCCAGCTAGCACTTTGTGACTTTTACCCTTTATCTTTGTAATTACTGTAATTATTGCAGAGTTGGAGTAGAATCAAGATCTAAGAATACAGTATTTTTTTCAAAGTCCAATTTTTTCATATTCTCAGAGTAGGAATGTTGGAGATGGCCTGCAAGGGGGGCCGGTTATATTCATTTCACTACATAACCCATGTTAGGGTCAAGGGCTGTCGGATTATCACTGAGTTCCAGAGTACACCTAGGAGATACCAATAGCTTCTAAAGAACTGTGATTTCTTGGTCAAATGATTTTATATTTTATTTTGGATAATTTATGTATTAACAGAAGTAGTTTTATAAATAACATAAGGATGGAGGAGAAGATGTCAAAATCATTACTTTCTACTTCATAACCTAATGAGAAAATGTTCCCCTCTTTTTTCCATATTATCCATCTGAAAACGAGCATTATTCATAATCAATATTTTGAAGTTTTGGTATGAAAGCCAAAGGAAATAACAGTTCTTTTCTGTGTTACTTGTTCTCATGAAGAACAAAATCACTTTTATTTCATTGTCTCTAAATGGTCCCTATGTCCCCATGGTGGAAGGAAGACATAACTCTTTCCACCAGTTATTTGCTTAATTTTGTATCAATTTTTCCTAATGGTAAAAAGAAGTGCTTTCGGGTAGCACTCCTAGGAAGTACGATCATTTCGTTACTGGTTCCAAGCCTTTGTCCTAAATAGCAGCAGCTAGAGAGAGGAAACATCCTGCTAGGAGACCGGTTTGGGGGCCAAATGAGGATGGACTGGATGCATAATGCATTGCAGTTATCTTCATAAATTCGTGCTTTGCTGCAGGATAAATGTATTTGAGTCTAATGCCCAGTGGGCATTTTATTCCATTTCTATTTTCTCTTCACTAGGCAAGCTGGAGCCAAAAAGACAGCATGTACATATATAGTTTTGGCGAAGATAACTAGGACATAAAACATGTTAATTAACTTCTGAAAAGTAAGTTTTGATTAGTTTTATAATATCTGTCTGGCACCTCAGTGATAAAGTGGATTTTTTGAATGACCCTGCAGACCAAATTTTCAGTTAAACGATCATCAGTTCCTACTTTATGTGTTATACGGGCATCTCTTTACAACGCTCAGCACAACATAGGTGTATCTAATAAAGCAGGGTTTCTCCAAATGTGATCAGCACATAGACCACCTGCATCGCTAAGACCCAAGGAGCTTGCTAGAAGGCAGATTCCCAGGCCAGCTTCACCAGACTGTCTCAAGGAGGAGGTGGAGAAGGAAATCTGTTTCCCTAGCTCCCTAGATCATTCCAATGCACGAAAACTCATGCCCGGGTATGTTAAGGAACTTCGGCATAATTTACTACCCCCAGTGGCTCCACTTAAAGCATCACCTTCATTGTCCACTAATACATTTACTTAGCCCCTACTGAGTGCAAGACATTGTCCTGGGGGATGAAGTGGCAGCTTGTCTGCCTTCCAGGCACTCACAGTCCAGTTGGAGGGGATAAATCAAAGATAAATAAGAACATAGCACAGAGAATACCACGCCCTGATAACAATAATACTAAGGGTGGTCACTTACTGAGCTCAAAATATGTGGTCTATTTATATATTTTATCACTATTTCTCATAATCCTGATTAGAAGATATACTTTTTCTTCAGTTATAAATTAAAATTTCTAAGCTCAGGAAGTTCAAGTGGCTTTCTCAATGCTACGTGGCTTGTAGATGAGAGAGGTAGAGCTGACACCAGACCCTGTGACCCAAGGCCCATAGTCTTCTAGCCCACCATGCTGACCTAACTAAGTGGGGGCTCAAGTGCAGCAAAGCACTTAGTTCTGTTCTCAGTGTGCTGAATGTAGACCAGCAACGTCACAAGCAAAGCGGGGGAGGGGGCCTCAATGAACAAAGCACCTCATGCCCTGAGATGGATACAGGGACTGTGATTTACTCATAATGCGACCCCATTCATGACAGTGCAAAGGTATTATAGTGAAGTTTTCTGTGTTTTCTTTCCAATATTCAAGAACCAAGTATTTTGTTTACAATGATCAGGAGTAGATTATCTTAGTTGTTCTGTTTTAAACTATGAGCATTTCTTCCTAATTCTTTAACACAGATTTAATTTAGGGCAGATGGAGGCCAATTGTAATTTGAATTATTAAAGAAGCATAATTCTTTTTCAAGTGTTGCATTATACTAAAAAAAATTTCTCTAGAATTTTAAAGACATGGTTTCTCAAAAGAAACAAAGTAAAGCAGAAAATGAAAAAACAAAACAAAAAAAACACAACATATCCAGAAACTACTGCATAGAATAGTAGTAGGTTAAATGGGTCAAAGAAATCTTATACCATTACAACTGAAATTGTTTTAGCTCTGTTAAGGTCAACATAACCCAAATTAATTTTTCTATATATTATTATCTTGAAAGTATTAAATAAAACTATTTTTAAATCTGGTTTTAATGGTTTTTATTTATATTCTTTTGTTTTGACATAATTATAGATTCACATGGATTTGTAAGAAATAATACAGAGAGATTCCATGTAAGAGGATAACATTTTGCAAAACTTTAATACAACATCACAACCCAGGTATTGACACTGACAGTCAAGATACAGAATATTTCTATCATTGATTCTGAATGTTGCCTTTTTATCTGCTTTCCTCCCACATACAACCCTGCCTTAATCCCTGGCAGCTGGCAGTCTGTTTCCATTCCTACAGTTTTGTCATTTCAAGAATGTTATATAAATTGAATCATATAGTATGTAACCACTGGGGATTGGCTTTTTTGTTTACTCGGTATAATTTTCCAGAGATTTGTCCAGATTATTCTGTATTAATATTTGTCCCTTTTTGTTGCTGAGTAGTATTCCATGGTATGAATACCCCAGAGTTTGTCGAACCATTCACTCATTCAAGGATATCTGAGTTGTTCCCAATTTTTGGTTATTGCAAATAAAGTTGCTATAATATTCATACACAAGTTCTCATATAGATGTAAACTTTCATCTCTCTGGGGTAAATGTTCAGGAGTACAATTGCTGGATCATATGGTAATTTCATGTCTAGTAGTTTAAGAAACTGCCAAGCTATTTGTCATAGAGGCTGTACCCTCTTTATTGTTCCATCAGCATCGTATGAATGACCAGTTCCTCCTCATTCTCACCAGCATTTCTTATTTTAGCCATTCTGATAGGTGTGTAGTGATATCATTTCATTTTTTCAACAAGGTCTTTCTCAGAGAAAGAAGTTTTTAATTTTGATGAAGTCCAATTTATTAACCTTTCCTTTTATGGACTACGCTTTTGGTGTTGAGTCAAAGAATTCTAGGTCTCAAAGCTTTTCTATTTTTTTTCAAAAAGTTTTAAAGCTTTAGCTTTCACATTTAAGTCTATGACCATTTTGAGTTAATTTTTACCTAAGGTAAGACTTAAGTCAAGATTCATTTTTGACCAGTGAATGTCCAATTGTATTTGTTGAAAATCAGGCTGTGCTTCCCCCATTGAATGGCTTTAGCATCTTTGTCAAAAATCAATTGAGCATATTTGTTTGGGCCTATTTCTGGGCATTCCATTCTGTTCCATTTTCTATCCCTCTTCCAATACCAAAGGTATTCATGTCTGTAACTCTATTACAGTTCTTGAAGTTATTCTTCTTTTTCAAATTACTCCTTTTCCAAGTCAAGTTAGCTGTCTTAGTTACTTTCCCTTTTCATATAAATTTCAGAACAATCGTGTCTATAGTTACAAAAAAATATCACTGGGATTTTGATAGGAATTGCATTAAACCTGTATATTAGTTTGGGAAAAACTGGTATCTTTACTGTCTTGAATCTTTCAATTGATATACAAGGTATGTCACTCCATTTATTTATTCTTTGATTTCTTTCATCAGTATTGCATAGTTTTCAGCATAAAAATATTGAAGTTAATTCCATTAGATTTATATTTAAGTGTTTCTCTTTTTTTGACCCATTTTAAGGGTATTATATTTTTAATTTCAGTATCTATGTGTTCATTGCCAGAATATAGAAATACAATTTTTTGTGTGCATTTATCTTGTATCCTGCCACCTTGCTGAACTCGTTTATTACCTCTAGGAGGGTTTTTGGTTTTGTTTTTAGATTCTTTGGGATTTTCTACATAGACAATCATGTCATCTGCATATAGAGACAGTTTTATTTCTTCATTTCTGATATGTATGATTTTAGTACTTTTCTTGCTTTATTGCCTTGGCTAGAACTTGCAGAGCTGTACTGAATAAGAGTGGCAAGAGTAGACATCCTTACCTTGTACCCAGTGTTAGGGGGAAAGCTTTCAGGCTTTCACCATTAAATATAATGTAAGCTATAGTTATACACACACACACACACACACACACACACACACTGTGGAACTTCCTCGATTGAGAATATATATATATGCATATATACACACACATATATCAATTATATATAATTAACATAATTATATATAATAATAAAATATAACATATAATTATATATAGTTAACATATATGTTAATTAACATGATTAACATATAATTATATAATTAATGTGGGATAATAGTCGGCAGTTTTTTCTTATATTGTCTTTGCCTAATTTTGATATCAGAGTACTACTAGCTTCATAAAATTAATTAGGAAGTATTCTTTCTTCCACTTGCTGAGGGAGATTGTGTAAAACTGGTGTTAACTATTCTTTAAATATTTTGTAGAGTTCTCTGGTAAAAACATCAGGGCCTGGAGAT
This sequence comes from Ursus americanus, assembly GCF_024610735.1. Classification (NCBI taxonomy): domain Eukaryota; kingdom Metazoa; phylum Chordata; class Mammalia; order Carnivora; family Ursidae; genus Ursus; species Ursus americanus. The sequence continues at coordinate 52,857,253 of NC_142127.1, forward strand.
TTCATTTTGGGGAGCTTTAAAATTACAAACTCAATCTCCTTAATAAACATAGGGATATCCAAATTATCTATTTCATATTGGATAAGTTGTGATAGTGTGTGTTTTTTGAGGAAGTAGTTCATTTTGTCTAAGTTATCAATTATATGCATGTAGAATTGTTCTTCGTGTTACCATATTGTCCTTTGATATTTGCACGGTCTGTAGTGATAGCCCCTGCTTCATTCCTGATGTTGGTAATTTGTGTCTTCTCTTTTTTTAGTTTGTCAGTCTCTTGCTAGAGGTTTGTCAATCTTACTGATCATTTCGAAGAATCAGCTCTTTTCATTATTAATTTTTCTATTGGTTTTCTACTCTGATTTTCATTGGTTTCCACTCTTATCTTTGTTATTTCCTTCCTTCTGCTTGTTTAAAGCTTATTTTGCTCCTCTTTCCCTAAGTTCTTGAGGTGGAAGCTTAGTTTATTAATTTGAGGATTTTCTGCTTTTCTCATATATGCATTTAATGCTATAAATTTTCCTGTGATCTTTCTGTTATTGCTTTCAAGTTTGATTCCACTGTAGTCAAGAAGTCCCTCAGTATGATAGCAATTCTTTTAAAGTGCTAAGGTTTGTTTTGTAGCTCAGGATATTATCAGTCTTGTTTATGTTCCAAGGTACTTGAAAAGAACACATATTCTGTTGTTGTCAGATAGAATGTTCTATAAATGTTTATTAGATTCTATTGATTAATGATGTTCAGTTCTTCTACATCCCTGCTGATTTTCTTTCTAGTTGTTTTATCAACTAGATTGTTGAGAGTAGGGTGTTGACATCTCTAGCTGTATTTGTGGATTTTTCTATTTATCTTTTTGGTTCTACCAGATTTGCTTCACATATTTTTATACTCTGCTGTTTGGTAAATAAACATTCAGGATTGTTGTGTCTACTTGGTATTTTGACCCTTCTATCATGTAATGTCCCTCTCTGTTTCTGGTAATTGTCTTTGCTCTGATATTAATATAGTTACTCATGCTTTCCTTTGATTAATGCTTGTGTGACATATCTATCTATCTATCTATCTATCTATCTATCTATCTATCTATCATCTATCTATCTATCTATCTATATATCGGTCCTTTTATTTTCGACCTATTTATATCATATTTGAAGTATAATTTTTGTAGATAGCATATAGTTGGGTCATGTTTTTTAATCCACTTTGCCAATCTTTCAACTGACATATTTAGACTATTTACATTTAATGTAATTATTGATCTGATAAAGCTTAAGTCTGCCATTTTTGTTTTGTTTTGTTTTCTGCTTATTCTGACCTTCATTTTTTGGTTCGTTGGTTGATTTTCTTTTTTTCTGCTTTTCTGTGGGTTATTTGAATGTAGTTTTAAATTCCATTTTCATTTACCCATAGTGTTCTTGAGTATATCTTTCTGTATAGATTTTTCAGTGGTTGCTCTAGGTATTACATTAAATATACATAACTTATCACAGTCTACTTGTGTCATGATTTCACAAGTTTGAGTGAAGTATACAAATCTTACTTCTCTTTACATGCTCTTAACCTCTACAGTTTATACTATAATTGTCTTAAATATTTGAAACATTTGGAACAACATTAGAAATTGGTATAATTTTTTGTTTCAACCATCAAACGTAATTAAAAAATTCAGAAGGAAAGGAAAGCCTGGTGTATTTACCCTGGTTTATTTATTTTGCTTACCATGTTTTCTTCCTTCCTGGTGTTACCAAATTCCTTCTTTCATTGTTTCCTCTCTGCTTATACAACTTCCCTTAGCCATTCTTTTATGGTAGATCTGCTGAAGACAAATTCTCTTGGTTTTCCTTCATCTGATAATATCTTGACCCCTGCTTCATTCCTGAAGGATACTTTTACTGAGTATACGATTCTGGATTAACAGTTTTCTTTCAGCACTTCAGAAATATTGTGCCAGTTCTTTCTCCATGGTTTAGGATGAGAAATACAATGTCATTGGAATTGTGTTTCCCCTATAGGAAGGTATCCTTTTTCCCTGGCTGCTTTAAGAACTTTATTTTTTGTCTTTAATTTTCAGACATTTAATTATGATACATCTTGACATGGATTTCTTCAGCTTTATTATGATTGGAATTCTCTTAGCTTCTTGAATTTGTAGGTTTATGTCTTTTGTCAAATTGAGTTGTTGGTCATTATTTCTCTGAGCACTTTTGTAGTTCGTCTTCTTTCACCTCTCTCTCTGGAACTCCAACGACATGACTGTTAGATATTTGTCTATAGTTCCACAGCTCCCTGAGGCTCTGTTTATTTTTTTTTTTCAATCTACTTCAACCTGTTGTCCAGAGGTCATTTTTATTCTATTTTCCAGTTCACTCATTCTTTTCTTTGTCCCCTCCATTCTGCTGTTGAGGCCATCAGTAAGCTTTTAATTTCCATATTGTACATTTTAAATGTTCCACTTAATATTTCTTATTATCTTCTCTTTCTTGGTGAGGCTTTCTATTTCTTCATTTGTTACCAGCATGTTCATGATGGCTCACTGAAGGGTTTTTATTGTTGTGTTTTTGTTTTTGTTTTTTTTACCACAGCAATTTTTAAATCTTTTTTTTTTTTTACTTTAAACTTAATTTTTTTTTATTATATTATGTTAGTCACCATACAGTACATCTCTGGTTTTTGATGTAAAGTTCGATGATTCGTTAGTTGCGTATAACACCCAGTGCACCATGCAATACATGCCCTTCTTACTACCCATCACGAGCCTATCCCATTTCCCCGCCCTCCTCCCCTCTGAAACCCTCAGTTTGTTTCTCAGAGTCCATAGTATCTCATGCTTCATTCCCCCTTCTGATTACCCCCCCCCTTTCTTTATCCCTTTCTTCCCCTACCGATCTTCCTAGTTCTTATGTTCCATAGATGGGAGAAATCATATGATAATTGTCTTTCTCTGCTTGACTTATTTCATTTAGCATTATCTCCTCCGGTGCCGTCCATGTTGCAGCAAATGTTGAGAACTTGTTCTTTTTGATAGCTGAGTAATATTCCATTGTATATATGGACCACATCTTCTTAATCCAGTCATCTGTTGAAGGGCATCTCAGCTCCTTCCACGATTTAGCTATTGTGGACAATGCTGCTATAAACATTGGGGTGCATATGGCCCTTCTCTTCACTACGTCTGTATCTTTGGGGTAAATACCCAGTAGTGCAATGGCTGGGTCAAAGGGTAGCTCAATTTTTAACTTTTTAAGGGACCTCCACACTGTTTTCCAGAGTATCTGTACCAACCTGCATTCCCACCAACAATGTAGGAGGGATCCCCTTTCTCCACATCCTTTCCAGCAATTGTTGTTTCTTTCCTTGTCAATTTTTGCCATTCTGACTGAAATAAGGTGGTATCTTAGTATGGTTTTGATTTGAATTTCCCTGATGGCTAATGATTTTGAACATTTTTTCATGTGTCTGTTAGCCATTTGTATGTCATCATTGGAAAAGTGTCTGTTCATATCTTCTGCCCATTTTATGATTTGTTGATTTGTTTCTCGTGTGCTGAGTTTGAGAAGTTCTTTGTAGATCTTGGATACCAGTCTTTTATCTGTAGTATCATTTGCAAATATATTCTCCCATTCTGTGGGCTGCCTCTTAGTTTTGTTGACTGTTTCCTTGGCTGTGCAGAAGCTTTTTATCTTGATGAAGTCCCACAAGTTCATTTTATCTTTTGTTTCTCTTGCCTCTGGAGATGTGTCATGAAGAAAGGTTGTTTTGGCCGATGTCATAGAGGTTGCTGCCTATGTTCTCCTCTAGGATTTTGATGGATTCCTGTCTCACATCGAGGTCTTTCATCCATTTGGAGTTTATTTTTGTGTATGGTGTGAGATAGTGGTCAAGTTTCATTCTTTTGCATGTAGCTGTCCAATTTTCCCAGCACCATTTATTGAAGAGACTGTCTTTTTCCCACCGGATGTTTTTTCCTGCTTTATCAAAGATTAGTTGCCCAAAGAGCTGAGGGTCCATTTCTGGGTTCTCTATTCTGTTCCCTTGGTCTATGTGTCTGTTTTTGTGCCAGTACCATGCTCTTTGTGATCACAGCTTTGTAGTACAGCTCGAAATCCGCATTGTGATGCCCCCAGCTTTGTTTTTTCTTTTCAACAGTTCCTTGGCAATTCGGGGCCTTTTCTGGTTCCATACAAATTTAAGGACTATTTGATCCAGTTCTTTGAAAAATGTCCTCGGTATTTTGATCGGGATAGCATTGAAAGTGTAGATTGCTCTGGGTAGCATGGACATTTTAACTATGTTAATTCTTCCGATCCATGAACATGGAATATTTTTCCATCTTTTTGTGTCTTCTTCAAAGTCTTTCAAGAGTGATTTATAGTTTCTAGAATATAGGTCCTTTACGTCTCTGGTTAAGTTAATTCCAAGGTAACACATGGTTTTTGGTGCTATTGTAAATGGGATGGATTCCCTAATTTCTCTTTCTTCAATCTCATTATTCGTGTATAGAAATGCAACCGATTTCTGAGCATTGATTTTGTATCCTGCCACATTACTGAATTGCTCTATAACTTCTAATAGTTTGGTAGTGGATTCTTTTGGGTTTTCCACATAGAGTATCATGTCATCTGCGAAGAGAGACAGTTTGACTTCTTCCTTGCCGATTTGGATACCTTTTATCCCTTTTTGTTGTCTGATTGCTGTTGCAAGGACTTCTAGTACTATGTTGAATAATAGTGGCGAGAGTGGGCATCCTTGTCGTGTTCCTGATCTTAAGGGAAAGGCTTCCAGCTTTTCCCCATTGAGAATGATATTTGCTGTAGGCTTTTCATAGATGGTTTTTATGAGATTGAGGAATGTACCCTCTATCCCTACACTCTGAAGGGTTTTAATCAGAAAAGTATGCTGTAGTTTGTGAAATGCTTTTTTCTGCATCTATTGAGAGAATCATATGATTTCTGAATTTTTGTTTCTGAATAAAATCTAAGACACTGATAGATTTGCGAATGTTGTACCACCCCTGCCTCCCAGGGATGAATCCCACTTGGTCATGATGGATAATCCTTTTAATGTACAGTTTGATTCTATTTGCCAGGATCTTGTTGAGGATTTTGGCGTCCATATTCATTAGGGAAATCAGTCTGTAATTCTTTTTGTTGGGGTCTTTGCCTGGTTTGGGGATCAAGGTAATATTGGCCTCACAGAATGAGTTTGGTAGCTTTCCTTCTGTTTCTATTTTTTGAAATAGCTTTAGGAGAATAGGTATTATTTCTTCTTTGAATGTTTGGTAGAATTCCCCAGGAAAACCATCCGGTCCTGGAGTTTTGTTATTTGGAAGGTTGTTTATCACTGACTCAATCTCTTCATAATTAATTGGCCTGTTTAAAAAAATCAATTTCTTCCTGTTTCAGTCTTGGTAGTTTATAGGTTTCCAGGAAGTCCTCCATCTCTTCCAGATTGCTTAATTTATTGGCATAAAGCTGTTGATAAAAGTTTCTAATAATCCTTCCAATTTCATTGGTGTTGGTTGTGACCTCTCCTTTTTCATTAATAATTTTATTAATTTGGGTCATTTCTCTATTCTTTTGGATAAGTCTTGCCAGTGGTCTGTCAATTTTATTAATTCTTTCAAAGAACCAGCTTCTAGTTCTGTTGATCTGCTGTACTGTACTCCTGGTTTCTAATTCATTGATTTCTGCTCTAATCTTGGTCAACTGCTTCCTCGTGCGTGGATTAGGCCTGTCCCTCTGTTGCTGTTCCAGCTTCTTGAGGTGAGAATATAAAACTGCATTTTAGATTTTTCTATTCTTTTGAGTGAGGCTTGGATGGCTATGTATTTCCCCCTTAGGACTGCCTTTGCAGTATCCCATAGGTTTTGGACCATTGTGTTTTCATTCTCGTTGGTCTCCATAAATTGTTTAAATTGATTTTTGATTTCCTGGTTTATTGAATCATTCCTGAGCAGGATGGTTCTTAGTCTCCAAGTGTTTGAGTTTCTTCCAAATTTTTCCTTGTGGTTGAGTTCCAATTTCAAATCGTTGTGGTCTGAGAATATGCAGGGAATAATTTCAGTCTTTTGGTATCGGCGGAGACCTGTTTTGTGTCCCAGAACATGGTCTATTCTTGAGAATGTTCCATGGGGATTAGAATAGAATGAGTATTCTTTGGTTGTGGGGTGTAGTGTTCTATATATATCTATGAGGTCCAACTCGTCGAGTATGGCATTCAAAGCTCTTGTTTCTTTGCTGATTTCTTGCTTAGGTGATCTGTCTATTGCTGATAGTGGAGTGTTGAGGTCCCCTACTATTAACGTATTTTTATCTATATGTCTCTTTATTGTGGTTAAGAGTTGGCTTGTGTATCTTGCTGCTCCCCTGTTGGGGCAATATATATTTATAATTGTCATATCCACTTGTTGGATACATCCTTTAAGAATAATATAGTGCCCTTCTGTGTCTCTAACTACAGTCTTTAGGTTAAAATCCAATCTGTCTGATATGAGAATTGCTACCCCAGCTTTCTTTTGAGGTCCATTGGCGTGAAAGATGGTATTCCATCCCTTTACTTTCAGTCTGAATGTATCTTTAGGTTCAAAATGAGTCTCTTGTAGACAGCAAATGGATGGGTCATGTCTTTTTATCCAATCTGCAACCCAGTGGCATTTATGGGGGCATTTAGGCCATTTACATTGAGACTGATTATTGAGAGATATGATTTTAATGATGCCATGTTGCCAGTAAAATCTTTGTTTCTCTAGATTGTGACTTTCTGTTCTGTATCACTCTTGGGGACTTTTTACTTTTATAGAACCCCCCTTAATATCTCCTGTAGGGCTGGTTTCGTGGTTACAAAATTGGTCAATGACTGGCGATCCTGGAAGGTCTTTATCTCTCCATCAATTCTGAATGACAGCCTTGCCGCATAAAGGATCCTTGGCTGCATGTTTTTCTCTGAAAGAGCTTTAAAAATGCCCCCCCCAACCCTTTCTCTCATTCCAGGTCTGTGTAGACAGGTCTGACGTAATTCTGATACCTTTGCCTTGGTACGTGAGAAATTTCTTTGCCCTGGCCGCTTTCAATACTGTATCCTTGGATCTAATATTTGCGAATTGCACTATGACGTGACGTGGCATAGGTTTGTCGTGGTTGAGCTTGGGAGGGGTCCTCTCTGCCTCTTGGACATGAATGTTTGTTTCCTTTGATAGATTAGGGAAGTTTTCAACTATAATTTGTTCAAATATCTCTTCTAGACCTCTGTTTTTCTCCACCCCCTCGGGGATGCCAATGATTCTGACACTGGAACGTTTCACTGAGTCAGTAATCTCCCGTAACCTACATTCTTGAGAATGGATTTTTTTTTAGCCCAGATTCTATTTTAGCTTTCTCTTCTACTAACCCATCCTCCAATTCGCTGATACGTTCTTCTGCCTCATTCACCCTGGCCGTCAGAGCCTCTAGTTTTGACTGCATTTGGCTCATAGAATTTTTAATTTCTGCCAGATTCGCTCTCATTTCTGCCCTTAGAGATTCTATATTCTCATTAACATTTTCGTTAATACTTTTTTCAAGTCTACACATCATCTTGACCATTGTTATTCTGAATTCCATTTCTGATAATTTGGTTATATCCATATCCATTAGTTCTGTGGCAGAGGCCACAGACTCGTTGTCTTTTCTTTGCTGGGGGGGGGGGATTTCTCCTTCTCATCATTCTGATGAGGAGAGGTTGCAGGGTTGTCCAGAGCCCAAATTATTGACCGGGACCCAGGCAGTGCACACTTGTTTTATAGGGACCTTAAGGATGTGGGCTTCTTGATTTTTCAGCCTGCCTTCTGGGGGAGTGGCCTGCCACGCTGATACTCAGGCAACCCTGTTTGGGTAGAATCTCCACGTCCCCTGCGAGGGGGGATGGGGATGGGCACACTGTGAGCTGGTATTTCCAGGCTTTTGTTCTCTGGCGGCTTTCCCTGGTGGTTTGCTGTGCCTCTTCTGAGAGTCAGAGCAGCAGTGGCCAAATCTCAGCTTCTGTCTCAGAACAGAGGGATCACGGACCGTTCTCCACTGATGTTCTGGCCACTTTAACTCTGTTTCTGTTGGTTGGTGCTGCTCAACCCTGCAGCGTCCCGGGATGTGCGCCCCACACCCGGAGTCCCAGCCCTCACTTCCAGGGCCGGGGCATCTCTGTCCTTTGTGTTTCTAACACCGCCAGCCGCCCCACGCGTGCTCCCGGAGCTCCCGGTCTCAGTCTGGTTCCAGTGAGCGCACCGGAGCTCGTTTCAGTCTGGTGGCGTGCGTTTCCCGGCTCACGGTCTCAGTCTGCTCTCTTGCGGGTGCCAGACCACGAGTCCGCCCGCTCCCCCGTGCAGGTGGCTACCGCTTCCCAGTGCCCAAACGTGGCGGCTCCCTCCCCCTTCCATTTATCTTCCGATATCTGTGTGCGGTTTCACGGCTCCCCGCTTCATACCTCAATACTCAGCGCTGGAGATGTTCATTTGTAGAGATCCAGATGTATCTTCCTGTGTCTAATGCTGATTCCGTGGATGTTCAGGATGGTCTGGTACCTATCCAACTCGACTCGGGGGACTGGCTGAAAAAGGGGTCCCCTACTCCTCCGCCATCTTAACTCCTCCCAATTTTTAAATCTTTGTCTGTTAATTCAATATCTCTGTTATCTCAGTGTTGGCACTCAATAGTGTGTTGAATATTAGCCCCACCAAGAGATATATCCAGACACTAATCCCTGGAACCTGTGAATGTTACCTTATTTGGGAAAAGGTCTTTGCAAATGAGCTATACTACAAAGCTGTGATCACCAAGACAGCATGGTACTGGCACAAAAACAGACACATAGATCAATGGAACAGAATAGAGACTCCAGAAATGGACCCTCAATTCTATGGTCAACTAATCTTTGACAAGCAGGAAAAAACATCTAATGGAAAAAAAGACAGTCTCTTCAATAAATGGTGCTGGGAAAATTGGACAGCTATATACAGAAGAATGAAACTCGACCATTCTCTCATACCATACACAAAGATAAACTCTAAATGGATGAAAGACCTTGATGTGAGACAGGAATCCATCAAAATCATAGAGGAGAACATAGGCAGTAACCTCTTTGACATCGGCCACAGCAACTTCTTTCATGACTTCTCTCCAAAGGTAAGGGAAACAAAAGCAAAAACGAACTACTGGGACTTCATCAAGATAAAAAGCTTCTGCACAGCAAAGGAAACCGTCAACAAAACAAAGAGGAAACCCACAGAATGGGAGAAGATATTTGCAAATGACACTACAGATAAATGGCTGGAATTCAGTATCTCTAAAGAACTTCTCAAACTCAACACCCAAAAAACAAATAATCAAGTCAAAAAATGGGCAGAAGATATGAACAGACACTTCTCCAAAGATGACATGCAAACGGCTAACAGACACATGAAAAAGTGTTCATCATTAGCCATCAGGGAAATTCAAATCAAAACCACACTAGATACCACATTACACCAGTTAGAATGGCAAAAATTGACAAGGCAAGAAACAACAAATGTTGGAGAGGATGTGGAGAAAGGGAAACCCTCTTACACTGTTGGTGGGAATGCAAGTTGGTATGGCCGCTTTGGAAAACAGTGTGGAGGTTCCTCGAAAAGTTAAAAATAGAGCTACCCTATGATCCAGCAATTGCACTACTGGGTATTTATCCCAAAGATACAGATGTAGTAAAAAGAAGGGCCATATGCACCCCAATGCTCATAGCAGCAATGTCCACAATAGCCAAACTGTGGAAGGAGCCGAGATGCCCTTCAACGGACAAATGGTTAAAGAAGATGTGGTCCATATACACAGTGGAATATTACTCAGCCATCAGAAAGGATGATTACCCAACATTTGCATCAACATGGATGGAACTGGAGGAGATTATGCTAAGTGAAATAAGTCAAGCAGAGAAAGACAATTATCATATGGTTTCACTTATTCGCGGAACATAAGGAATAGCAGGAGGACATTAGGAGTAGGAAGGGGAAAATGAAGGGAGGGAAAACAGAGGGGGGAATGAACCGTGAGAGACTATGGACTCCGGGAAACAAACTGAGGGTTTTAGAGGGGAGGGGGGTGGGGGGATGGGTTAGATCGGTTGGTTAGGCATTTGCCTTCAGCTCAGGTCATGATCCCAGGGTCCCGGAATTAAGCCCTGCATCAGGCTCCCTGCTCAGCAGGGAATCTGCTTGTCCCTCTCCCTCTGTCCCTCCCCCCACTTATGCACGCTCTCTCTCTCTCTCAAATAAATAAATGTTTTTTAAAAAGAAAAATTATTTACAAAAGGCATTAATATCTTCAATTTACAAAAAGTCCTTAACAATCAATAACAAAAACAAAAGAAAAATAGGCCAAGAATATGAAGTGGCAACTAATAAAAAACATGAACAATGAACACCATAATAGTTCAATCTTATTGATGATCAGAAAAATTCAAACTAAAACAATGAAGAGATAGTTTTTGGTCTTCTATTCATTTATTTAAATTTTTAATAAATATTTATTGAGCAATGACTATATCCACCATGGCAGGCAATGAAAATACAATTGAATAAGACAGACATATGTTCCCTGCTTCCAAACATTATCAGGCAAGGCAATTCTTGAACAAATGATAGTGATTACGTTTGAGGCTGGTGGAAGTAGAGAGCAATGCAAACACTGAACAAGGGATGCAGGCAAACTTAGGTGTCAGAGGCGTGCTCCTGGAGAGAGTGGTGTTTAATCTGGGAGGTAAAGGAGGGGCAGAGGTGAGCCAGACACTGAGGGTCGGCAAGTGCTACAGGCAGAGGGACTAGTTGGTGCAGAGATGCGAAGGTAAGAAAAAGCATGGGGCGGGGGGCTGGGTCGCTCAGTTTTTGGGCAACTGCCTTCAGCTCAGGTCACAATCCCAGGATCCTGGGATCAAGTCCCGCATCAGGCTCCTTGCTCACAGGGAGCCTTCTTCTCCCCCTACTTGTGCTCATTCTCTCTCTCTCTCTCTGACAAATAAATAAATAAAATCTTTTTAAAAAGAATCATATATATTATATGATCCTATTTTTCTTAAATAATCTACATATGCATAGAAAAAGATACATAGTAAAATGTTAACAGAAGTTATCTGTAGGTGTTGTGATTTTCACTTTCTTCATTCCTTTTTCTATTATCTGAAAGTGGTGCTGGTAGTCTGGACCAGGATGCCTGTGGGGATATAGAAAAGAACTAGAGGAGTTGACAGGAATTCATGATTGATTGAAGGGGTGGGGACAGGGAAAGTGAAAAGTCAAAGTCAACTTCCAGGTTGCTCCTTGGGTAACAGCTTGGAGAATGGTGCCATTTGCTAAGATAGGGAATGCTGAGGGAGAAGCAAATTTGAGGGAGGAGGAAAGACTATTGGTGTGATTTTTGTTATATCGAGTTTGAGTGACCTGTGGGATATCCAAATGGGAACCATTTGGAAGGTAGTTGGATGCACTTGTTTGAAGCTTGGGAGACAGATCTGGTTCCTGTTACTCTGGGATGGTTGAAATCTTTCAGGGAAAGTGAAGAATGAGAACCCAGACTCATGAACAGAGGCTTGAAGAACATAAGCATTGAAGGACCAGCAGAGAAAAAGAAGCTGGTGAAGGGAATGGCAAATAGGAGGCCTAAGGAAATAGGCAAACCCCTATTAAGTGCAAAAGCAAAGCTGGTGCAATGGTTTACTTATCTACACCTTGGGCCCCGGGATTCCCTCCTGTCAAGGCTCCTTTGGACTTAGGGTATTCCTGGCTTTGCCTGTCTCTTGCCCTTTTCTTCATCTCAAGCTTCCTCAGTAGAAAACATAGCCACTTGACCAGAAAGACGATGCCAGCCACATCTCGTAAAGTAGGCAAGAGAGGTTAGTATTTAAAAACAGCAAGGACTACTTTCTATCAGAACCTCCTCTCTGAAAAGAGGGCTGAGATCCCCTGCGGAAGGAAGAAAGCTATTGCCACTTCCCACAAATCAGCAGCTCAGAGCTTCTCCAAAAGATAATTGAGCCAAATCAAGTGAGGGACCTAAGAGGTAACTTTTGCACAGGAAATTTAATGACAGCAAAAAAAGGGGAGAGAAGAAAAAAACAGAATAATCCTATAACATGAAAACATTCAGATTCAAAATTTTCACACCAATTCTGGTTTTGCTTTTTTTTTTTTTTTTTTTTTTTTTTTTTTTACTGTTTAGATCATTAAATGACATGAGACATACTCTTCCTCAACAAAATGATTCTGAATCCCAACACAGAGACTATGGCTTACATTTTCATTTAACTTTCCCTCCAGGACCCTTTTCTCTCTGAGTTCTCAAGATTGCTTCTGTTGGCACCACAGACCAGAAGACATTTAACAATAGTAATAATGGCAGCTGGCATTTATTAAGCACTTACTATGGACCTTGTCTCTGCAAGACTCTTTACATAATTTATCTAATTTAGTCTGCCCAATATGCTTATGCCACAGGCATTGTCATACCTGTCATGAGAAGTCTAAGGCACACAGAAGTTAAGTAATTTACCCAAGATCACACAGGTTCTAAGTGACCTTTGGTCAGCATCAACTGGGCCTCCACGTACATGAATCTCTGGCACCTTTTCTATCTGCAAGGAGGGGACTCATTCTGGAAGGTTGGCAGCCAAGTGTCTCAGACATACATGGACAGTGGCACTTCCACCAAGCAACCCCTAAGTTGCACGCTGGGCTGCCCCGGTTTGCCAGGTGGAAGAGTTCATGGGATATCAGGTTATTCTCCAGGTGAATGATAGCTCTCTGGAGCTGAAGTGAGCACCCCAAGTCCCTCTACGGTGTGATGTGGCATGACAGGGAGCTGTGGCCATGCTCAGAACTGGTATATGTGGTGGGGGGTTGGGGGGTTCACAGTTATCAAAGAAGCCCACTGTTCAAATGAAGGGGTTTACAGTCAGTCCCACCTCCCTCTCCAACAATTGGGCTGGTTCCTAAGACGCAACTTCGAACTCTTATCTGAGCTGATTAAACCATTCATCCCGCAGGGAGTTAAGATGGCGGAGGAGTAGGAGACACCGTTTTCAGCCGGTCCTCCGAGTCGAGCTGGATAGGTACCAGACCAGCCTAAACAACCACGGAACCAGCCTGAGACGCAGGAAGACGCATCTGGATCTCTACAAATGAATATCTCCAGCGCTGAGTATTGAGGTACGAAGCGGGGAGCCATGAAACTGTGCACAGATATCGGAAGATAAACGGAAGGGGGAGGGAGCCGCCGCGTTCGGGCGCCGGGAAGCGGTAGCCACTTGCACGGGAGAGCGGGCGGGGCTCGCAGACGGCACCCGCAAAACAGCAGACTGAGACCGTGAGCCGGGTGCGCGCGCCACCAGGCATCTCGCGGAACCCCGGAATCCCGGTGCGCTCACTGGATCCAGACTGAGACCGGGAGCTTCCGGAGCGCGCGCGGGGCGGCTGGCGGCGGCGTTAGAAACACAAAGGACAGAGACGCGCCGGCCCTGGAAGTGAGGGCTGGGACGCCGGGTGTGGGGCGCACATCCCGGGACGCTGCAGGGTTGAGCAGCACCAACAGAAACAGAGTTAAAGTGGCCAGAACATTAGTAGAGAACGGGCCGCAATCCCTCTGTTCTGTGACAGAGGCTGAAATTCGGCCGCTGCTGCTCTGACTCTCAGAAGAGGCACAGCAAACCGCCAGGGAAAGCCGCCAGAGAACAAAAGCCTGGAAATACCGGCTCAGAGAGTGCCCATCCCCAGCCCCCCTTGCAGGGGACACGGAGACTCTACCCAAACAGGGTTGCCTGAGTATCGGCACGGCAGGCCCCTCCCCCAGAAGGCAGGCTGAAAAATCAAGAAGCCCGCAGCCCGAGGCGCCTGGGTGGTGCAGTCATTGAGCGCCTGCCTTCGGCTTAGGGCGTGATCCCGGCGTTCCGGAAAGGAGTCCCTCATCGGGCTCCTCCGCTGGGAGCCTGCTTCTTCCTCTCCCACTCCCCTGCTTCTGTTCCCTCTCTCGCTGGTTGGCTGCCACATAAATAAGTAAATAAAATCTTTAAAGAAGAAGCCCACATCCCTAAGATCCCTATAAAACAAGGGGCACGGCCTGGGACCCAGTCAATAATTTGGGCTCTGGACAACCCCGCAACTTCTCCTCATCAGAATGACAAGAAGGAGAAGCCCCCCCCCCAGCAAAGAAAAGACAGTGAGTCTATGGCCTCTGCCACAGAAATAATGGATATGGATGTAACCAAATTATCAGAAATGGAATTCAGAGTAACCATGGTCAAAATGATGAGTAGAATTGAAAAAACTATTAACGAAAAGGTTACTGAGAATATAGAATCCCTAAGGACAGAAATGAGAGCGAATCTGACAGAAATTAAAAATTCTATGAGCCAAATGCAGGCAAAACTAGAGGCTCTGACGGCCAGGGTCGCAGAAGCAGAGGAACGGGTTAGTGAATTGGAGGATGGGTTAATAGAGGAAAAAATGAAAATAGAAGATGGTCTTAAAAAAATCCACGCCCACGAATGTAGGTTACGGGAGATTACTGACTCAATGAAACGATCCAATGTTAGAATCATCGGCATCCCCGAGGGGGTGGAGAAAAACAGAGGTCTAGAAGAGATATTTGAACAAATTGTAGCTGAAAACTTCCCTAATCTAGCAAGGGAAACAAACATTCGTGTCCAAGAGGCAGAGAGGACCCCTCCCAAGCTCAACCATGACAAACCTACGCCACGTCACGTCATAGTGCAATTCGCAAAAATTAGATGCAAGGATACAGTATTGAAAGCGGCCAGGGCAAAGAAATTTCTCACGTACCAAGGCAAAAGCATCAGAATTACGTCAGACCTGTCTACACAGACCTGGAATGAGAGAAAGGGTTGGGGGAGCATATTTAAAGCTCTTTCAGAGAAAAACATGCAGCCAAGGATCCTTTATCCAGCAAGGCTGTCATTCAGAATTGATGGAGAAATAAAGACATTTCAGAATCACCAGTCACTAACCAATTTTGTAACCACGAAACCAGCCCTACAGGAGATATTACGGGGGGTTCTATAAAAGTAAAAAGGCCCCAAGAGTGATACAGAACAGAAGTCACAGCCAATACAAACAAAGACTTTACTGGCAACATGGCAACATTAAAATCATATCTCTCAGTACTCAGTCTTAATGTAAATGGTTTGAACCATCCCATAAAATGCCACAGGGTTGCAGATTGGATAAAAAGAAATGACCCATCCATTTGCTGTCTACAAGAGACTCATTTCAAACCCAAAGATGCATTCAGACTGAGAGTAAGGGGATGGAGTACCATCTTTCACGCAAATGGACCTCAAAAGAAAGCTGGGGTAGCAATTCTCATATCAGATAAATTGGATTTTAAACTACAGACTATAGAGACGCAGAAGGGCACTATATTATTCTTAAGGGAAGTATTCAACAAGTGGATATGACAATTATAAATATATATGCCCCCAACAGGGGAGCAGCAAGATACACAAGCCAACTCTTAACCACAATAAAGAGACATATAAATAAAAATACATTAATAGTAGGGGACCTCAACACTCCACTATCAGAAATAGACAGAACACCCTGGCAAAAACTAAGCAAAGAATCAAAGGCTTTGAATGCCATACTCAACGAGTTGGACCTCATAGATATATATAGAACACTACACCCCAGAACCAAAGAATACTCATTCTATTCTAATGCCCATGGAACATTCTCAAGAATAGACCATGTTCTGGGACACAAAACAGGTCTCAGCCGATACCAAAAGACTGAAATTATTCCCTGCATATTCTCAGACCACAACGCTCTGAAATTGGAACTCAACCACAAGGAAAAATTTGGAAGAAACTCAAACACTTGGAGACTAAGAACCATCCTGCTCAGGAATGACTCGATAAACCAGGAAATCAAAAATCAAATTAAACAATTTATGGAGACCAATGAGAATGAAAACACAACAGTCCAAAACCTATGGGATACTGCAAAGGCAGTCCTAAGGGGGAAATACATAGCCATCCAAGCCTCACTCAAAAGAATAGAAAAATCTAAAATGCAGTTTTATATTCTCACCTCAAGAAGCTGGAACAGCAACAGAGGGACAGGCCTAATCCACGCACGAGGAAGCAGTTGACCAAAATTAGAGCTGAAATCAATCAAGCAGAAACCAGAAGTACAGTAGAGCAGATCAACAGGACTAGAAGCTGGTTCTTGGAGAGAATCAATAAAATTGACAGACCACTGGCAAGACTTATCCAAAAGAAAAGAGAAAGGACCCAGATTATTAAAATTATGAATGAAAAAGGAGAGGTCACGACGAGCACCATTGAAATTGGAAGGATTATTAGAAATTTTTATCAACAGCTATATGCCAACAAACTAAGCAATCTGGAAGAGATGGAATCCTTCCTGGAAACCTATAAACTACCAAGATTGAAACTGGAAGAAATTGATTCCTTAAACAGGCCAATTAATTATGAAGAGATTGAGTCAGTGATAAACAACCTTCCAAATAACAAAACTCCAGGCCCGGACGGTTTTCCTGGGGAATTCTACCAAACATTCAAAGAAGAAATAATACCTATTCTCCTAAAGCTATTTCAAAAAATAGAAACAGAAGGAAAGCTACCAAACTCATTCTATGAGGCCAATATTACCTTGATCCCCAAACCAGGCAAAGACCCCATCAAAAAGGAGAATTACAGACCGATTTCCCTAATGAATATGGACGCCAAAATCCTCAACAAGATACTTGCTAATAGAATCCAACAGTACATTAAAAGGATTATCCACCACGATCAAGTGGGATTCATACCTGGGATGCAAGCGTGGTTTAATATTCGCAAATCAATCAGCGTGATACATCATATCAACAAGAAAAGACTCAGGAACCATATGATCCTCTCAATCGATGCCGAAAAAGCATTTGACAAAATACAGCATCCTTTCCTGATTAAAACCCTTCAGAGTGTAGGAATAGAAGGTACATTTCTCAATCTCATAAAAGCCATCTATGAAAAGCCTACTGCAAATATTATTCTCAATGGGGAAAAGCTGGAAGCCTTTCCCTTAAGATCAGGAACTCGACAAGGATGCCCACTCTCGCCACTATTATTCAACATAGTACTAGAAGTCCTTGCAACAGCAATCAGACGACAAAAAGGGATCAAAGGTATTCAAATTGGCAAAGAAGAAGTCAAAATGTCTCTCTTTGCAGATGACATGATACTCTATATGGAAAACCCAAAAGAAGCCACTCCCAAACTATTAGAAGTTATAGAGCAATTCAGTAACGTGGCAGGATACAAAATAAATGCTCAGAAATCAGTTGCATTTCTATACACGAATAACGAGACCGAAGAAAGAGAAATTAGGGAATCCATCCCATTTACAATAGCACCAAAAACCATACGTTACCTTGGAATTAACTTAACCAGAGACGTAAAGGACCTATATTCTAGAAACTATAAATCACTCTTGAAAGACATTGAGGAAGACATAAAAAGATGGAAAGATATTCCATGCTCATGGATCGGAAGAATTAACATAGTTAAAATGTCCATGCTACCCAGAGCAATCTACACTTTCAATGCTATCCCGATCAAAATACCAAGGACATTTTTCAAAGAACTGGAACAAACAGTCCTTAAATTTGTATGGAAACAGAAAAGGCCCTGAATCTCCAAGGAACTGTTGAAAAGGAAAAACAAAGCTGGGGGCATCACAATGCCGGATTTCGAGCTGTACTACAAAGCTGTGATCACAAAGACAGCATGGTACTGGCACAAAAACAGACACATAGACCAATGGAACAGAATAGAGAGCCCAGAAATGGACCCTCGGCTCTTTGGGCAACTAATATTTGATAAAGCAGGAAAAAACATCCGGTGGGAAAAAGACAGTCTCTTCAATAAGTGGTGCTGGGAAAATTGGACAGCTACATGCAAGAGAATGAAACTTGACCACTATCTCACACCATACACAAAAATAAACTCCAAATGGATGAAAGACCTCGATGTGAGACAGGAATCCATCAAAATTCTAGAGGAGAACATAGGCAACAACCTCTACGACATCGGCCAAAGCAACCTTTTTCATGACACATCCCCAAAGGCAAGAGAAACAAAAGATAAAATGAACTTATGGGACTTCATCAAGATTAAAAGTTTCTGCACATCCAAGGAAACAGTCAGAAAAACTAAGAGGCAGCCCACGGAATGGGAGAATATATTTGCAAATGACACTACAGATAAAGGACTGGTATCCAAGATCTACAAAGAACTTCTCAAACTCAATACACGAGAAACAAATAAACAAATCAAAAAATGGGCAGAAGATATGAACAGACACTTTTCCAATGAAGACATACAAATGGCTAACAGACACATGAAAAAATGTTCAAAATCATTAGCCATCAAAGAAATTCAAATCAAAACCACACTGAGATACCACCTTACGCCAGTTAGAATGGCAAAAATAGACAAGGCAAGAAACAACAATTGTTGGAGAGGATGTGGAGAAAGGGGATCCCTCCTACATTGTTGGTGGGAATGCAAGTTGGTACAGCCACTCTGGAAAACAGTGTGGAGGTCCCTTAAAAAGTTAAAAATTGAGCTACCCTATGACCCAGCCATTGCACTACTGGGTATTTACCCCAAAGATACAGACGTAGTGAAGAGAAGGGCCATATGCACCCCAATGTTCATAGCAGCAATGTCCACAATAGCTAAATTGTGGAAGGAGCCGAGATGCCCTTCAACAGATGACTGGATTAAGAAGTTGTGGTCCATATATACGATGGAATATTACTCAGCTATCAGAAAGAACGAGTTCTCAACATTTGCTACAACATGGACAGCACTGGAGGAGATAATGCTAAGTGAAATAAGTCAAGCAGAGAAAGACAACTATCATATGATTTCTCTCATCTATGGAACATAAGAACTAGGATGATCGGTAGGGGAAGAGAGGGATAAAGAAAGGGGGGGTAATCAGAAGGGGGAATGAAACATGAGAGACTATGGACTATGAGAAACAAACTGAGGACTTCAGAGGGGAGGGGGGTGGGGGAATGGGATAGACCGGTGATGGGTAGTAAGGAGGGCACGTATTGCATGGTGCACTGGGTGTTATACACAACTAATGAATCATCGAGCCTTACATCGGAAACCGGGGATGTACTGTATGGTGACTAACATAATATAATAATAATAATAATAAAAAAATCATTAAAAAAAAAAAAACCATTCATCCCATCCAGGGAGTGGAAATGTGCAAAGGGGCCGACTGATGGCTTGTCAGAGCAAATCAAGGAAAATTTGTGCAGTAAGGTCGTTTTCCTGGTTCCGAGAGCATTTCTATTAAATATTTTGCTTATATATTAATGCAATGAAATTTGAACACCTGCCATGTGCCAGGCTTGTGAAAATTCAAAGATTAACAAGATTCAGTTCCTACCTTTGGAGGGACCAACACACCAGAGATGAGTTATTAAATGCTGAGGAAGGAAAATGAAAGAGCTGGGTACAAGGGGAGCATAGAGGGGCCATACCTAACCCAGACAACAGGATCCCAGGGAGGAGTTCCCAGGGAAGGAAGATTCCTGGGTCAAGGTTTAAGGTCTTAGCCAATGGGTAGAGTTAGCATTGTTAGAAGGAAGGGCGGACAATCCAGGCAGAGGAAATAGCTGGACCAAATGTTTGGAGAAGAGAAATAATATGGGCTGTCTGCAAAGGGCAGGCACTTTAGTGTGCAAAGGAAAAGGCAAATGGTGGTAAGAGAAGAGGCCAAAGAAAAAGAAAAAGAGTCCTGTGCCTCAGTGAGGAGGCTGGACATCTCCAGTGAGGAAGTGGATCTGGTCAAGTCTGGTAAGTGGTGAGGTGAGCCTTGAATTTCAGATGGCTCAGTCTAACCCCTGGGTATGGAACGGATTTCCAAATGAACACTAATAATGTGTGGGACATGTTTCTAGGTTGGTAGCTTATCATAGGAAGACTTATAAGAGTACCTAGAAAAATACTGTACTTACTTACCCTCCTCTTGGAGGGAAAGGTTACACTCAGCAAGTTTCTCCCATCTCAGATGAGGTCACCTCATCCTCCACACACGTGCATGCAACAAGGGGAAGAAAGACGGGCAAATGGTTCTAAGATCATCTTTGGTCAAATCATTAAATCTTGTTAGTTCACACTTCTTCCATTAAGATTGGCATGAAGTTGGCAGAGGGGCAGGAGAAATTACAGTGCAAACTATTCATTTGAATAGGCATCTACCCGCTCCTGCCATCAAGGAGCTTACAGGCTAGTAAAGAACTCAGACAAGGAAACAAGAAATATATCAGGCATGAGATTAAAAGGACTTTAAGCATAGAGTGCATAGGAAACACTCAAGAGGAGCACTTAAACGAAGCTGGAAAGGGGTAGTGAAGGATTCTTCCTTGTAGGAGTGATGTTTGAACCAAGGCAGTAAGAATTAGACCAAGAAAGGGGTGAACATAAGGCGAGAGAGAGCTGCAAGCAGAAAGAGCAGCAGAGACACAGGAATGAAGTTGTGAGTGTGTGTGTGAGAGAGAGAGAGAAAGAGAGAGAGAAAGAGAGCACGAGAGAGAGCAAGCAGGAGCTGGTGGGGTTCCAGTACTTAGATGGGGAGTAAGATAACTCTTACCTCTGGAGAGGTAAGAAAGGCTCATACTGTAAATATCTTTATAAGTCTCATTAGTCAGATTAAGTTCAAGTACATATAATAGAAAATCCCAAAATAATAGCTGCTTAACCAAGATAAAGGATAAATTCTCCTTCACCAAAGGACGTGGTGGTGTGCAGACCGACATTCGTGTAAGGCTCCACAGTTTTCAGTTTCCTGAGGGACCTTGGCTGCATGGGAGTCTGGAAGATGATGGCTTGCATTCTGGGTGGCTCTTTGTCCAGCCGCAGCCAAGGTTCCCCTGGGGCGTTGATGAGCAGTACCTCACATAAGCCATTCCAAGCCACTCTAAGAAAGGCAGACACAGCCCTGAATCTTGAGAGTCTGCTGAAGGACGCTGGACAAGGAATGGCATGATCCCATTTGGGTGTGGGCCCCTGTGTGGTCTCCATGAGCACAGAGTCCAGGTTTGCTGTGCTCACCTAATGGATCACATTGTCAACACAATGCCCAGATGGTAGCAAACACTTCATGATTGTGTTGTGAATGAATGAAAGGATGAATGAATGAAGAGCAAGACGGGCAGCAAGAAGAATGAGAGTAACTGCAATGATAAGAGTTCAAACTCAATAGCAGTAGGAGTGGAAACGGCAAAACTAGCTGAGGACTTGACATGGTGTCATTTGAGCAGGAGAAAAGAGTTAAGGAGGAGTTTCAGATTTATCGTTTTGGCTACTGGGAGGGTGGTACTATCATTCACCAAGATAGGGAATAAAAGAGGAAAGTTATGGAGTAGAGGGTCAAAATGAGTTCCAGCCATGGTAATGTTGAGCTATCCATGGCATCCCAGGAGAGGTTTCCAGGGAGTTGACTCTGCTTCTCTGGACCTCAAGGGAGACCTCAGCTGCCTCTGCAGATCTGGTGCTTCAGGCTTATAGGTGGTGGTTGAAGCTACAGATGTGTTTTTATACCAAAAAATAGTGCAAATAGGGGAAGGAGAACCAGATGGGGGGTAGAAGGATGGGCACTTTCAGAAGAAACTGAGACAGATTAATTCAGAGATCGGGGTGGGATTGGGGGGTGCAGAGAATCAGGAGAGAGAAATGTCCAGGAAGCCAAAGGTAAATACAGATGTAGGAGTGAAAAAATAGTGTCAAATATTCCAGCAAGGTCTGGTAAAATGAGAAAGGAAAAATGCCACTGAAGTTGGCAATTAGTAATTCCTTCCAGATTAGTTTGACTGAAGAGTAGGTGGGCAAAGCCTAGTGATGGGAAGAAAACAGGGAAATAGGAACAAAAGCTAGATGATTCTTTTCAGAAGGGTAGAAGAGGGATGCAGGTAGTTATAAGGGAATATATATTATATAAATTGCATTGAAAGGATAAAATAGCTTAGCAATAAAACTCAAACTGTGTGGGAATCTCACTTAATTTTAGATTCAACTCATTCACATTTATAAAGTACTAACTTTATGCTAAGAAATATGTTGGGACTTTCATGTACTTAATTTTTTATTATGTAAAGTTAGTACCCTTTATAGTGGGTGAACAAAGTTGAGGAATATTCTCTTCCCTGTCAGGCAAGTAAAAGTCATCTGGAATTTTTTTTTTATAGCCTGAATTCAAAATAATATAATTTTCCGAAGACATTTGTACATTGAGGTCTTTCTTACTTCGCTTCTAATGTAATTGTTCACTGGCTCAATACATTCGATAACATCTTAGTTGATTGGTATACTTTGGTTATTCCCATTTCACATTTTTTTGTGGCTTTGCTAAATCTTTTGGGGAACATTTTCAAAATATGCTACACTACTTGACTGTGTCTAGGTATGGCTGTATATCCCCCTCCAGGCATTCCATAAATAAGGCACTCTGCAAGAACAAGCAACTCGGGAAAAAAAGGTAGATGACACAGAGATCTGTCTGGTCCCTTTCCATCCTCGTTGGTTCACGCCAAAGTACCATTTTGTTTTGAAGACTGGCTCAAAGAGAACCATAATTGCTAACAAATACCAAATTCATCTTCATTTACCCATTACATAGGGCAATGCTGCCTGGTTATAGGCTCTCAAACAAAAAAATAAAAATCCCGGAATTAATATTACCTCTTCCACTCCCTTCACTCAGCAATTCTTCTCTTTCTGAATACTGCCAGCTGTACCTTCATGTTTTCTTTCTCTTGTGCCCCTTCATGTCCATTCTTCGGGTCAGGCTCTGGTCATGTCTCTCCTGGATGACTACAACATCCCACCACCCTGGTTCTAGTTATTTCTCAAGGGTTTTTTCCCTCCCTGCGTTATCTTTGCAATTATTCAAAAGCAATGGCTACCCCATCTATAGTCATCAAGGGGTCCTTCTCCAGCTAGTCACAAGGAGCAGGCAGGCCCCCTTGTGACCAGCCCCTTCTCACTCCACTTCAACCTTCACAGAAACCCTGTCTTATTTCATTGAAACCAGAACACTAAACGTAGCCTTTATGGGAAAATGTTTTTGTTTTTGTTTTCAGAATTTTCCAAAATGGGAATGGAACAACTTTTATCCCAGCCAAGAAGACATGAACCACCTTTATCTCAACACTGCCTTAAATCAGTCCCTTCTCAAATGAAAGCCAGCCTTGTACATGGTAAAGGCCACGAATCCACAGACTCACTTGTCTATATTAACTCCACAGAAAAATTAATTTTTCCCTAGCTCTTTTGCTCCACATCCATTGGCTCCTACACTGCTACCATTTTCTTCCCTCCTCAGAACAAGTTCTATGATTTGATTGCCATGAAGTGAAGTGACACTACAGAACATTTATAATACCTCCCAAATGGCCAAATATGGTAATTACCAGTGGTCAAGTAGAAATAAAATGCGTGGGCCCTGAACCTCCTTTCTATTAAAAACCTCCACTGAATATTGAAGCAACCGCAG
Source organism: Ursus americanus (assembly GCF_024610735.1). Lineage (NCBI taxonomy): Eukaryota > Metazoa > Chordata > Mammalia > Carnivora > Ursidae > Ursus > Ursus americanus. The sequence goes on from NC_142127.1 coordinate 52,880,831, forward strand.
AGTCGACAGTAGACACTACAAATGGATCGGCTGTTTTAAAGGTCACTAAGTCTCTTTCTCTCCCCTGCCTCAAAAACTACCACTGTGATAGACAGGAAAAAGCCAATGGATGTTTTGAGACACACATAAAGGGCCACTTGCCTTGCAGTGGAGGACAAGCCCACAGCCCCTGCCACATGAAAAACATCTATGAAAATTCCAGGGTCACCCATCTTCCTGATCTCTCTTCCTTCAAGTAGGAAGTTCACTTCTCCAGTGAAATTACTTGTTTTTACAAGTCTTATAAAACAAGACTTTTTTCCTGACCAAGATGCTATTTATAGTAGAGATGGGGATGGGATGGGACTTCAAGCAGAAAATAGTTAGAGGCCACATGGTTAACGATAGATGATTAATGAAAGGTAGAGCTAGTTAATAGAGAGAATACGGGTGGAGGGCAGCAAAGGACCTGTAAGTTCCTCCTCTGACACCTCTCCACCCTTCAAGCCTCGCAGGCCGACTAGATTCTCCTCTGCCTCCAAATGATATTCACAATATCTCTTCTTCACACTTCTTAAGAATGTGGGATAAAAAATGAAAAAATAATGTTTGTTAGTGTTCTCTTTAATGGAAAGTGATATATAAAATGAGGTGAAAGAAATCACCTTTATATATGCTTTCTGCCAGCTTTATAAATTCACTATAATCCTGGGTGGTTTCGGGTCTTCTCTTAGGAATCTTTCTGTGGGTCAGTAGAAAAATTACTGTCTTATCTCCTATAAAAATAAAGGATCAAAGGATCATGGGTACAAAAAGACTTTTGTACATCTCTCTGCCTCCCGATGGGACCCACCACTCAGACTGGCAGGAAGCAACTCTTCTTTTTCTGAAACACTCCTATTTTTTATTGTGTTGAATCCAAACTCATCAAGGTGACTGATATCTTTTGTTATATACAGAACACTTGGCTACTCCTTTCTTTTCAAAAGTGTATATACTGCAGAGGCTAACCTCTCCCTCTCCTTAATAAGAATCCCTCCCCCACACCCACGATCTCCTTTCCACACAGATACAGAAACCATGATATTCAGCAGTGATGGCAAAAGTACTTTATGTCCAATGAATGGGATTCTCTGGTTAACTGAATTTTCTGGTCAACTGAAATGAAACCTTTGTGTTTCAAGCTATCCTCATTCCTTAATAAGTTCAGCACAGTGCACGCACATTTGTTACATGAGTCGGGATTTGCAGGGCCACAGGGTCATCTTTCCAAATGTCAGGTCTCACTGGGTGGTATTTTGGACACAAATAAAGAATGCATAGGATATTGGATTCCATGTACACTGGTCTGAAGAACATGCCCTGGAAGGTAATATTTTCAAAAACAAAATTCTCTCTGGTTATCACTTAATCATTTGTCTTCCCCCCCCCCCCCCCCCGGATAAAAGCAGGGAGAATAAATCCAGTTGTCTGGGGATTGCTATTAGTTGAACTTGAGGTGGGTTCTAGAATCTAGCTAATTTTACTCAAATAAAAATAAATGAAAACAAAACAGTTCTAGCTAATGTCATAGAAAATCAATCCTCTCTCTCTCTGTCTCTCTCTCCCATCTGGTTTCAAGATTATTGAACCTAATTTTAGAATGTTAAAAGACATTAAAATAGAACATATTAGCTAGCCATTGTGATTAATTTCACGTTTCCAGCTTCAAGCTTCCTGTGCTCTTTGGGTGTGATAACCAACATTGTCTCTCTGTATTCTCCTTGGGACCAATCCTCATGACCCACAAACCTCAGTAAGACCCATGGCTGCAAACTTCAGTATTTAGATTTTTTGTCTTTAACAGGGAACCTTCTGCTTCAGGCTTAAGAGCATGGACTTAGAGTCAGTGTGGGGTGCAAATTCTACACCCAGTGCTTACCAGCTTTGTGACTTTAGGCAAACTACTTAACATCTCTGTGCTTATCTGTAAAATGGATAAAATAGTATTTCCAGCTAAGGTTATTGTAAGATTGAAATGAGATAATGTGGGTATAGTGCTCAATACAGAAAGCTCTACTTAAACTTAGCTCTTTCTTTCTTTCTTTCTTTCTTTCTTTCTTTCTTTCTTTTTTTTTTTAAGTGGAGCATGGAGTCCCACACAGGGCTTGAACTCACAACCCTGAGATTAAGACTTGGGCTGAGATCAAGAGTCAGATGCTTAAGTGAACCACTCAGGTGCCCCCAAATTTAGCTATTTTTACTGTTATGCCAGTCGCTTCTTCCAGGCCTCACACAGCACTATTTCCCAGAGGAGCTCTATGGACCAAATGCATTATAATTACCTGGGAAGATTTCTGAAAAATACAGATTCCTGGTCCCTACTCCCAGAGGAGTCTCATTCAATATGTCAAGGTGGGGCTTAGAAAAGTGTATTTTTACTAAGTGCTCTTAATGTGACACACCCAGAAGTTTGAGAAGTACTGCCACACTGGTTCTAAGAAACATTTGATTATTTAATTGGCTCTCTTCACTAGTAGGTGTTCTTGAAGCTGATTGTTCTATTCTGGCTGGGTCCAAGACTTTCCTTCACTCTAGAAACTCGGAGTTCATGCCCCAGGATCATGGACTCTGGTCATCTGTTGGCTACCTAATATTTGAATCTGCAACATTTAAATTCTACTTTAAATGTCTTGGTGGGAGACACAACTCGTTCCACTCCAAAAACTGAAGCAGCAATGTTCCCCTCTCTTACCCTCCTCAAGCCCTAACCTCTCCACATTAGCACATGCCAAGGCAAGGATGCTACCCAGGATTAGCCAAACAATCAGTCCTGCCTAGACTTTGAATCATGGGGACAGAGACCCAAGGACAAAGGGACAGGTGACTGGTGGCCCAGCCAGGGATGGTGTGGCCAAGAACCCTGACAGTGTAGGGCAGGCCCAATGATAAGGAGCATACCCACCCCCACCCCTGCCACATCTGAATAAAAATGTCTTTGATGAGGTGGGGGAAAGTGGCTCTTTTAGCATTAAGATGTTCTGCAATTACGCTAAAAGGTAAACAATCTTGAGAATATTTGATGAGGTTCAGCAAAGAGACAGACCCAGCCAGCATACTAACACACAAGAATGATGCTATGTGTGGTCAACCAATATTTGTAGGAGAAAGCTTTGCTATCTTGAAGATGCTTCACTCTGAGGCTAGCACAGGCAATGCCCCTGTTTTTGAGCTCCTTCTACTTGCAGAACCTGAAAACGAGTCCCAGCTCCTGCTCTAGATTTATCAAGGTAAATCCAGATAAAAATGAATGCCTGGACTTAAAGATAACAGGAAAAAAAGTACAACATGAGCCAGGCAGTGCCATGAAAGACAGAGAAGACCGTAGGAAATAGGAGAGAGAAGGACCCAAGGGCGTCTGAAGGTAGCCATGGGTGGATGGGAAGGATGCTCAGTGTACAAAGGGCTGCCCAACCCCACCCCCAGTTCTCCCAGAGGACACTCACCTAGAAGCAAGCTCCTGTCCCATGCCTGCTGCTCCTACATTCTTCTTGCTCATGAGCAGGAAGGACTTCAGTGACAGGAGCCCTCCTGGCCTGCTCTCCTACCAGCCAAATTTTTGTGGCACAGGCCCTTGTCGCCTTTCAAAGGGAAAAGCAACAGATTTGGGGGATAAGTTCAATTCAAGGGGATGCAGTAGTAAGCTCTTGTGGCTAAGGATCTAGTGAAACCAAGGCCTATAATCTCAAAGTACTAGAGTAGGTAGAGGACTTGATAACCTTTATAGTGTCTCCCAGCTGAAGTGTTCTCTGTTCTGTGAATATGCACCATACCCTTTATGAACAAGCACAGCTTTTATCAACCATGGCTCTGCTACTCCTTAGGCAATCCCTTTACCAGTCTGAGTCTCAGTTTTCTTTTACATGTACATTGGGTGGAGCAGACACTATGAGTTTTGTACCTGGGACCATTCCCCACTTCTTCCTTTGTAACATAAACCCCATTCTGTTCTGTGTCCTCCACCAGTCTCCATGCAGCCATGGACCTTAGAGCACCCATGACTCCATCCCTAGCCCCAGGAATAAGCTGGATTGGTCTAGAAGAACTCCCATTCCTCTTACTAAGGATGGGTTCAAGAAGTGCATGTGATGCAATGCTGGCCAATGAGGCATGAAGGCAAGTCTGCAGGAAGTCTTTTGGAAGAAAATTCTTGCTCCTAAGAAAGAGCCATGGGAAAAGAAATGATCTTTCATCTTTCTCTGAAAATGTCTGGGCTTTGCTAGGATGCCTGGAACTACAGCCGCCATCTTCCCACCAGTCTGGGGATGGAGGCAACACCAATGACAGCAGTTTGATAGAAATAACTGGGAGTCTTGATGACAATGTTGAGTCACTGAATGAACCAACCCTGAAATCTGCCCACAGAGCTAAACTAAAAGAATGTATTTATTTATTGTTAAAGACATTTTGGTGGAGTTTTCTGTTACTTGCAGCCTAATGCATCCAACTGACAGAGAGGAGATAACAGTGTTATTGTGTATCTGTAAGGGCCAAGGGAAATAAAATACACAGAAATGTATTATAAAATGTTAGGTAGTACATAAAAGTAATACATTGTTATTATCATGAATGAGTGCTTAATTGCCTTCCACGTCTCCATGAATTTTGTCTTAAGATCCTTAAAACAAAATTTCCAAATTTATTTTTGGAAATAATCCAAAATAATTTCCAAATCTAATTAATATTATCTCAATGTAAACGAGGGCAGGAAGATGAAAAATGAAAAATTGATCTTGGATTTTCTGTGGCAGCTGCAGGATTTGGCAGGAGGATGATCGGGCACTCCTGTTATCCTCCTTGATCGGGATTCTACCCTGGCCTTTCAACGCAAATGCCAAACTAGTTTAGCCTTTCTTGAGCATTTCCTTTTACCACTTTCTTGTGCTTCTGTGTATCATTTTCTTTCTGTGCTTCCTTAAACTCCCTATTGTAATCCCATTGACTGGAATAACACTCAATAGTGAAGGCAGGCATAATCAATGTCAGAACATAGTCTGAAATCAGCCCTGGACTCTTGCACCTGCTCCACTTTCTAATTCACTTGGAACTTCATGGATGGCTTTTCTCTCTCCCATCACAGAGCAAATAACAACGCTGAGGAGATTGGGATAGGACTGCTCTCTGCTCCTCTCTGGGTCCTATTTAATTCTAAGTGTGTTTCCAACTGGGGATTTAGAGCAGAACAAGCCAGTAACTGAAACATCTTTCCTTTAGTTTTAAGTGATTAGTAAATAAGAATGTACCTCCAAAACAGAGCTGGTATATAGAGTTAAACTGTTCTTGCCAGCTGTTCCAACATGCCTTGCTCTTGAAATAAGTTATGATTTCATTTCTAATCTCAGATATGGAGTTCAATTTCAAGAAGGTCTTCGCCTAGCAGGAGGGACAATTGGGATGAAAATTCCTGATTCCCAAGAAACACAGTGTTCTTGGAAAGCCTTTTTAGACCTCAGATTGAAAATATGTAGAGATTTCTGTGAAGAATGACTATATATATATATATATATAGAGAGAGAGAGAGAGAGAGAGAGAGAGAGTGTCAAAACTACCTAGCCCCATCCCTGGAAAGATTCAAGAGCCAGACAGATCAAGAGATTTGCCAAATATCATGTAGCTCACCCAAGATTGTAGGCAGTAGTAGTGAAAGGAACCACAATGGCAGCTATCTGTTTAGCTCATACTATGTGCTTTGCATTCATTATTTTGGATCTCAAAATCACCCTGTATAGATGCTATTTACCCCCATTTTAGAAATAAGAAAGGGAAAACTTAGATATCCTAAATGTTGTCCAAGTTCTCCCAGCCAAGATAGAGAGATGGTTCTTAAACTTAGGACTGTGTAACTCTAAAGTCTATGCTCATAGCCACCTGACCAGTTTGGTATTTATTGCATGACAAGAGATGCTAGTAGAGCCTATCTAATATTACCACACTGAGACAACGCATTCAGAAGGAAACGGAAATTAGAGTAAGACATTATATTCTAAACTTTTATAGCTCCTTATGGTTACTGAATTGTAACCAATATTCATTCTATGACAGAGAAAAAAAATAAGCCTCATAATACGATCTAAACCTACTTAATGTTTGTATATATTAAAATAGCATCCAGACAAGATGTAATTCGATCTTGTTTCAAAGCCCAAGCTCTAAAAGATTCTTAGAAACAAGAGTAAGTTTCTTTTATTCTTTAAGTATTCAAACAAAACACCTTGACTTTATCCTTTCAGATCTCCCTATTTATCAGGCTGACATTTTGAAATTTGGGTTTGCTATGAAAATAGCTTACCCAACGAAAGAGCATTGTGTGGGGCCAACGTCTTTTTTGAGCACGGTGACTCTTGGTTTCATTGTTCTGTTTTGCTGCAGAATTACCATTGCTATTTTTAAATCATTGCTGTAGACTTGTCAGCTTTGAACCACTCCTGCTCTTGGCTGCACTTGCTCCAGCTGCCTTTTCCATCCTACTGATAAGCCATCCCACGTGTAATATTTTTATGGCCTCTCATCTATTTATAATTGCTTCTCAAAAACTAGAAAATTGTGTTTGTGCCCTACTTTTTTTCCCCCGATCTACATTACCCCTCTGACTGAAGTAATAACCTGTCATGCTTAAACAATTAGCGTAATGCAGAGGACACTCGGGCCTCCTACACACTGCTAATGGAACATCAAATGTGGCTTTAAGAAGTCAGATAAAAATGTGTTTTACATGGGCCAGTGCTGCATTCTGGCAAACCACCTTTGCATGCACATCACCGACACAGGACCATCACACTGAGTGCTTCTCAAAGGGTAGCAGCCTCCCTCCATTGAAGCCTGAGACTCAGCGGGAGGTTCCATGACTCAGAGGCATCCAGTTCATTGGAACTATCATTTCGTGCTCCATGTGACACCATGGCAGTACGATGGCCATGTCTTCCCTCCAATACTCATTTTCAGAGTAGGTTCCAAGACACATTCCTGGCTTCAGATAATAAAAGATTTGTTTTCATCCACACATTTATTCACTCATTCATTTATTCATTCATTTGCAAACTTAAAATTGAGGAACAAAGTTTTTCCAGGCTCTTATTCTGGAATATCCTCAATTTAAGAGCTACATTATGACTCCTGAACTAGATTCTTAACTTCTGCCTTTAATAAAAATGTAAGTAATGGGTAACATTTTTGAGCCTTTATGAAGGGGTGGCATAATACAGAGGTTAAGGGCATGGGTTATGGAACCTGTGGGCATGGGTTTGAATTTTGACTTTCACATTGAACTAGCTGTGTAATCTTGGGGAGACTACTCAACCCCTCTGCCCTCAGTTTCCTCATCCTTTAAGTGGGAGTAATTATAGTATCTATTGCCATGGGGTTATTATGCAGATTAAGAGAGAAAATTCAGGGAAATCTCTTCAGGCAGAGAACATAAGTCCATGCTGTTAGTCTTACACAGCAAGCCCTGGGCTAAGTCCATCACATCAATTATCTTGATTAAATATATAAGGCAGGCATTCTTTTTACCCCAACTTAGGAGGAAACCAAGATTTAGAAAGGTTAAATAACTTGCCAAGGGTTGTACAGGTATACTTAAGGGTGAAGCCAAGAATCCAACCCAGGCATTCTGCTAACAGAGCCCCTTTGCTTAAAAACTCTGCTGTACTGTCCTGACTTCTAGCTTTCTAACCAAGCTGGGTTGCACTGGGTCAGATTTGATGTGATTGGGTCTGGCTGGTTTGGCTTATGGAATTGCGTAAAAGTAAGCAGCCCTTTGGAGACTCTAATCAGCCACATGGCTCCCCATGTATAAAACTGTGTCTTGATTATCTTCATTAATTTATTTTTACTTTCCCAAGATTCTTGTTGGTGAGCCTGGAATTCTTCTGTACCCTAAAAGAGGAATTTAGCAACCAGAAAAACTGACCTTACTGAATTCGTTGTTATTCATGAAACAGTTTTATTGAAACAGAACTGAATCACACCAAGGACTGAAAAATGCCCTTTTTGAGTCTTTAAAGTGCACATAGATATTGATTCAAAGACAAAAGCTTCCTATAATTTCTAATGGAAATGGTATGGAAATAAATACTGAAAAATAACCTGGAGACAATGAAATGATGAACTGTTCTGTCATCCCCTTTGAGAAATGCGAACTTTTCCCTCCGTCTGTGTGTAGAACATACAGCAGGAGTAGAGCAGGGGCCATGATTTTATAGGCAGGCTTCACATCCTTTAGGGACTGTCTGACTGTCACACTGGGTGGTTTTACACCCCATCAAATAGATTCTCTTTTTTCAGAAAATAAACATGAGCCTTATCACATGTTGCTTGGCTAGCTATTTTAATTAGAGTAATGTGAGATATTAATTATGAATATCTCTCTTGGGTGGTAATAAAGTAACTCAAGGAAAAGTTAACAACAATAACAATTGTTAAAATGATAGCTAACTTTTATTAAGTGCCTTCTGTATGCCAGACATTTTATACACGTTATCTACTTTGATCCATCTAACAACTTCTAGGAAGTGAATACTGCTATTGTCTCTGTATTATAGATGAGGGAACTGAATCAGGTATGGAGTGTTGAAGTATCTTCCCCAAGTGTGGCAAGAAGCGCTAACTTTTCACCAACATTTGTGCTTCCTCCTTCCACAGAATCAAGTTGCTCAGGCAGGGACTACGTTTCCCAGGTTTCCTTGCATCTTGAAGCACCACATAACTAGTCCTCACCTATAGAAAAAAGGGGAAGACAGGTGTGTCCTGCTCTGTCAATTACTGGCTCTGCTTTTTCCACATGCCCTACTTACCTGTTGGTTGGTTAGATGCAGAAGATACTGAGGTTCTAGGAGATGCAGGAACTGTAAGATGCAGGGGCCTCATCTCTGAATCACAGTATGGAGGACTGCTCTCCAGAAACACCAGCATTGGATTGTTACATGGGTGAGAAATAAGGTTGCATTGTGTCAAGGCACTGATAATTGGGGGTTTATTTGTGATAGCAACTAGTACTACCCTAAGTAATACACAAGATTACCAGAAGCCAGAAAGCAAATCAAGGGATTCTGTCTTATCCCTATTCCTAACCAATCCACTAGAGTGACTCTCAGGAAAGGGGCAGTAAGCTCTTCATTCTGGTTCACTCATGGCAGAAATGCAAAGGAGGAGAGAGATAGTACTAGAAGACCAAGCCTAAAAAGCTCTTCTGAAGAGAGTCCAGGCGCACTTGTGTCTCACTGCATTGTATTTCTCTTTGGTTACTTGGTATCAAAATCTATCTACATTATCTTGAAACGCTGCCCTCCAGAAGTTTGCATTTCTTTTCTCACTTTAAACTGAATGTTAACTCTGCTTTCTGAGAACCCACCAAAAAAAAGAGACTGATTTAAGAAAGAAGAAAATAATTCCTCTAGATACAATCCTGAGTGAACTGGGTAATTTTCAAGTCTCTGAAATTGAGACGTGTATCCCTAATGCAGCAGCACTCTAACCTTAAATAGCACAGACTTGAAGGTGACAAATACGGGTTTAAATGCTAACTGAACTCAAGCAAACTGGATTTCCAAGCTCTTTATCCCACGCCACCCCCACATTCTCCCTCAACCATCCCAGTTATTCAAGCCAAAGCATACCATTTTTATGGGTGAAATTTCCTGGATGGTTATGATTTTAAAATCTCTGGCCTCAGAGTGCTATAATTACCTCTTGATGATGTAATTAGTAACAAAATTTAACAGGGTATCATGGGACACCTAGAACCATTCCAAATGCATCCACCTCATTTTTTAAAGGGTTTTGAACCACTTCCCCAACCAACTACCCATAAAACTGGGGCTCCCAGGGTGACAGAGCTCACCCATTCCTGGTGAACAGTGCACAGTGACCTGTGCAATAATGTTAGGTTGAAGAATATTATAAATGTTGTCAGTGACCAGTAACTCACAAGCACTCTCATTACCTTACCAGCAGTGGAGGCAGGTGTGCTGAAGTTGGCACCTTGGGACACATTAGACATGATGTAGGGAATTAGTCATTAGTCCCCATAAGGCGTGTTTTTCTCCCACTGTGGTGATGCGGAGGGTTTAACATGAGAGCCCCGGTGTGAGAGCTGAGCCATTCTCTGGCAGCTTAGACGCTGTCTAACGAGAGCTGGGCAGGCCAGCCCTGAGTTCACATGAGATGGGGATTTTCCTTTCAACTCTGTCCCTCCACTGCCACCCCTCTCACAATGAGAATTGCCAAAAGAGAATGAGCATAACCCTCAAGTGACATTGTAAAGGCCCGTTACGACAGCTTAGTGTCCAACACACATATCTTCAGCCCAGGCTGTGGCTGCTTCTTTTCCCAGGGTTTAAAGATTTCAAATGTGGAGTGAAAGAAACTGATTAGCAGCTGACATGGCACATGTTGAAGGAGAGTTTTGTGGCATCAGATGTAACAATGTCAAGTAAGAGAGCAAAATTCTATAACCTGATAACATTTCATCTCATCAGTGAGGAAGAAGCAGCTAAAATTTGGAAGTCCTCTGGGACTCTCTGGAAACTTCTAGAGTTAGTTTAACAAACCACTGGCTTTGAGACTTGCAATGGATTCCGGATATACAGATGAATACACAAAGTGCCCACTTCGTATTGTTGGGTAAGTTCTGACATTTAAAGTCATCAGAGACTTGGAAGGGGATGAGAGACTTGTTCCTAAGTAGTGGAACTATGCAGACATAATATTTGACTCACCCAGAGCAGGAAAAGCCCCTCAGCAGAGAATGTGAGTGGGAATACAAGCTTGCCATGATAGAGATCTCTGTAAGAATAAAGAATGGATCTAATGTTGAATGGGAAATTAAGTAGTCCCCAAAAAAGACAGAGCTCAAAGTTTCCAATGTTCTGCCTGAAACTGATTTGAGTTTAGCCTATCAATATTAGAATTGAACTGAGAAGCTTGGAAGAAATTCTATGGATCCGGGTAGAGGAAATTGAGGCTCCTGCTACAGTCACTCAGGGCTGTCTTGAACATCAATACTGTCTTGAGGTGGAAAGTTTAAAGTCTGGGGTCATCGTTCATTAGCTATACTATCTTAAGCTAGGCATTTATCTCCTCTGAGTCTCATCAGCAGAACAGAAATAATAATAATATTCTCCTGATTTACTCCTTATATTTATGGAGATCAAATGAAGTAAAGTAGGAGATTCCACTTAAAAAGAACTGAAAGACCAGCTCATTCCTAAATAAGAGAGAGAAGCCCACGCTCTGAAAGCTTCAAGCCCTACTCAAGGGACCCCTTGACTCTCGGCAGAATAGCAGTTTAGTTTAAAGGCCAAAGATTTATGGAAATGAGCCAGACTTATGCCCCAGGTGTTGTGTGGCAAACACTGCTCTGGGTGAGGAGATACTTAAATGTGTCATAGGGAAATAAATAGTACCACTGGGATGTGTGCCCTGTCCTTCTCCAGCAAGGAGCACATTGAGAATGCTCCTTCAGAGAGTATGGCAGAGACGCCACGGAAGTCCATTGTCTTGGGGCGCCTGGGTGGCTCAGTCGGTTGAGCATCTGATTCTTGATTTCCGGTCAGGTTGTGGTCTCAGGGTGGTGAGATTAAGCCCCAAATTGGGCTCTGTGCTCTGTGTGTGGAGTCTGCTTGAGATCCTCTCTCCCCCTCTCCTTCTGACCCTCCCCCCTCTCAATAAATAAATGAATAAAATCTTCAAAAAAAAAAAAAAAAAGAAGTCCATTGTCTTGATTGGCATACCTACTTCCTTCCTGGTGAGTAAAACTGGTGTCTTCTTCAAAAAGTAACTCTTGCTTGAGTCATTTATCATCTCTGCCCCAGCAGGTGGATGTGGATTAGAAATCCTCATTTCTCCCCCTCCACTACCCACCCTCTCTTATTCACCATGTTAATTCCCTGAGACATATACCAATTACGGTTCCTCAGTGGAGCCCTCCAGCATCGTGGCGGCAGCCTGTGAGGTCTCCCTATTGCTGGGCCACTCCAGCCTGAGCACTGTACCTGGCTTTCCCTTTCTAAAGCACCACATTAAGGAAAAATTTGTGATTTTCCATGATCTACTCAAAGTCCCTTACCCACCTGTTAAGAGCATCCATGACCTGGCCCCATTTGCCTTTTGAAGTTTTCTCTACTCAAAACCTGCACTTTCTTCAAGTTGAACATGTTTTTCAAACATATGATACACTTCCCCACCTCCTGGACTTTGCCTAGATTGCTTCTCTCTTTTGGAGGTAGGACATTCAAACCAAAGGCAAGATCTCAACAGTAGCTCACATCTGCCCATATATTTGCACAGTTTCCTTGCTATATTGCCCTGCTGAAATGTGTCTCCTACATTAAGCATTTTGACACACTCCTAGCTGAATTTACCCTTCTCCTATAGTTCTTTGGATTTTGCTCAGAACCACTGCATTTCACTTGCGATATAATTTATTTGCTTGCTGTATTCTTTCTTCTAGACTGTAAACTCTTTGAGGTCAGGGAAACATGTCTTACCTTTATTTCCCCAGATTATCTAATTTAGTAGGCGTTTGATATTGTTTAGATGAATGATTGTGTTAATGAAAAAATGAAGTCTTACCTTTCCTCCTTTGCCCATGTTGTTCTACACAAATACTCTGGCTTTGGCTTCAAAATAACAGCCATTCTTCAATGTTAAGCTCAAGGCTCATTCATTTGCTCCATAAAGCTTTCCCCAAACTACCTCAGACCCCACCAACCCCTCTTCTGTATTTATAGTCTATATGCCAGAAAGCCAAACAGATTATCTCCTAAATGTTCACTATCTGTTTGAAGACACTGGTTCCTCTAAAGGAGAAGGTCTTAAATCTGAGATCCATGGGTAGGATTACGAAGACCATGAAACCTTTGAAATTGAATGCAAATTTTAACTTAAGTGTCCAGGAGCTCTATGATCCAAAAAAAGGTTAAAAGAACCACTGTTTCAATGGTCCAATAAAGCATGGAACACTACATAAAAAACTAATGAAGTACAGTATGGTGACTAACATAACATAATTTTTTAAAAAATAAATAAAATATGGTACAAAGCTTCAAAAAAAAATAATGATCCAAGAGCTCTGTGATGCCCCCAAAGATGAAAAGAACCACTGTTCTAACGGTCCACTGTAGCTGCTTTCCTAGGACAGAGATGGAAGCTGTCTTGTACATCTTTCCTATTTCCCTCAGTGGCTAGCCAAGTGCTAGGAACAGAGAGGACACTGCCCTTGAGTAGCTAGAAGTATCCCCTTGACAGGACCAATGTCTCTTGACTTCCATCGTGCTTCCCTAGCACAGCCCCCAGCCTGAGAGGTGGTGCATAGAGCTGAGCAGAAGCTTTGCATGTAGGCAAGCAGATGATTGAAGGATTATTATGGTGAGTTAAAGCCTACATCAGAATGGTAGAAGAGCATCTGGCCCGAAGGCATTGCCTTTCTCTGTGAAATTCCATGATGAGACGGGGCACGTGGTGTCATTGGTACAGCAAGGCAGTGAGCCCTGGGCAGTTCTGGGTAGTTACAAAGTAAACCCGTAAGGAGCTGGTCTCCTCTGGAGGCAGGCCTGGCTTGGTCCTGGGGGCTTGGGCAGAATCCTCACCATTTTCCCCTCTCCCCACTCTCTGCCTGGCCTGGCCTTCCCTGGCCACCTTGGTCCCTCACAGCAGCCCAAGGTTTGGAGAGCACCAGCTCCCATATGTGTTGAATTAATATAAAATAGTCTTTATAAAGCATGGTGCTTTAGGGAGATAGTGTTAGCGAAGAAATGTCAGGATTTTCAACTGGCATTGAGGGGCAGGACAAAATAAGGTCTGTTACCAGCTGTAATGATTCTATGAAAAGAAAAATAATCTATGGAGTCTTTTTAAGTCATAAAATGATGACTTTGGCTGTTTAACAAGAATTGATTTAAGACAACAACAACAACAGGGAATGCACGATTGGTGATTTTTGTTTTAACAAGCTGAATTCCTTTTGGTTTCTCCTTGATTTAAGTCATGGTTTGTGTTACAAACCTAAAAAAAAATTATAAGCAGCTAGTGTAGTCGTGGTTTCGATAAAACTCTCTCTTAAGTAACGATGATCCCACCTTATTTAGACAAGTCAGGGGTCAATATGGCCTTATTTGCTTCTGGTTTTCATTAGTGGCGCTCTCTCCGTGGCACCGTACTTCCTCCCAGCTCCTTGAATACACAGAGGATTCATGCTTCGGTTCTGCATGTATTAAGAATGCAGCCATAGCAAGTACTAGCATTAATGAACTATTTGCTTATGCAGTAATAATTAACTTCCATTACATTACTTTGTGTGATTACTTTCTTAATTGCCTGAATTATGCATCCATTTAATATTTAATAACCATTCTCAGAAATCAGACACTGGTAAAAAACAAATTGCTCACAGTTTCCTTGCAATAATTAAGCTCACAAGAATAAATGAAACCTTTTAAAAACGAATGCCTTGTGATTATATCCTTGCATATAGAACAAGATCCTAAATTAGTTATTTATTAAATCTAAATTTAAGTCCAAATAGTGCATTTTTCACTTTCACCTCGGGAAATCAACCTGCACGGTACCTGATATCAACAACAGAATTAAGTGCCTTCTATTTTCTTTGGGAGTCACAAGCTGCATTAATATTTATTACCATGCAAAATTCAAAAGTCCTTAAAATATTGTGTTTATTATTTATTTCAACTTGGCATCTCTTTTACACGAGGTAAGTGAGATGTTTAGTTGGAGATTAAAGTGTTATGAAGTGAGATCAATAGCTCTCCATTAAGAAGGGCTATTGTGAGAGTCCCCCATTCTTTTCTGCTTCCTACCTATCCCTCCACCCCCTGCACTCACACACACTCACGTACACTCACATACTCACACACAGACTCAGGTCCATGCATTCATCTCCTAGCCTCTTACAAAACAGTAAAAACACACATATGCAATGTGTTTTTAACCAAGCAGAAGAAGATTCATGGCAATTTATCCTCATACATTTGCACTCCCAGCCAGGCAGTCTGATCTTGCCTTTTCAGGCTGCTTGCTAGAGCTCTCAGAACCCCGTGCCCTTCTGGCGGCACCCAAGCAAAGCCACATGCTGATTTGCAAAGTGATAATGCTATTATCCTATTGTACATCAGCCTCAGTTCCCACAGGCTTGCAAAGTTAACAAATAAAACGTGCGACTGCTTTATCGCAGGTTTCTTGGTGAATAGATTCTATTGAATCTGGACAAGACAGCTTTTTTTTTGCTTTTTTTTTTTTTTTTTTATCTTCCTGGGACTGCATCTGCAAAACTGTTCTGCCATTCCACATTGATTATGGCAGCCATGTACAGGCGTGTTTATCTGAACCATAACCATGTTAGTCTTAAGCTACAGGGACACTGGGATGTTATTTACCCACTGTTACCCTGTGCATACATAATACACACAAAATAATGTGTGACCATGGAGAAAGGAAGGGGATGCTTAAAGCATTTTGTACCAGAAGAGCTAGCCCAGAAAAATAGATGCAGCCTAAGAAATTAGGTACAGAGTGCCAAGCAAATAACCTAGACAAAATATTTTCCTACCAGGAAGGAGAATCTTTTTGCAAGGCATGGAAATAGCCACGGGGAAGGGGTAGCCTTAGGAGTGGGGGTTGGTGTGTGGAGAACAACTGGAGTTTAGGGTGTCACAAGTCAACAATGGCTGCTCTCCTGAGTTTCTAAACTGAGCTAAATTGATGCCAATCTGGCTGACTGTTGTTATAGTGGGCAGAGTCATTAGGATTTGCTTTTTAAATGATCTCTCAGCCTGTAAGGCTGAGAGCTGCTAGCAAGGCAAGGTTAGAGAGAAAATGATAGCAGTATGTTGATGCTTCACAGACCTCATGATAGTTTCCGTCTGTCATTATTTACGTCTGACTAGATGCGTCATGTCAGCTACCTAGAAGGCACTTTAATACGAAGCCCTTGTTCGCCTTCGCTCTTGCGCAGCCAGACTGGGGTACTATGATTTTTGCATCACTACACTTAGGTGAAGCTTGCTTCAATCTTTCAGTAATGACACACAAAAGAAATAAAAATGGTTGTGTCCGAGTTATTATACATGCTTGTATTCTAACAGGACTCATCAGCATTGCTCAGAAAAAGAAAAACGTGAATTTAAATCAATGAACAGACATTTATTGAAAGGTCAGCCTAATTTTATTTGTTTCAGCTTCTTTGCCAATATTTTAGGTAAAACTATTTTTCTTTGGCTTTGGATTAGTGTCGTTGTTATTGGGTGGGATCGCTTGGGGGGGAAGCTATAAAAACTTAACATTTGATCAAATTCTCTCATGTTGCTTAATATTATCTTATACCAGTTTTATAAATTCTATCAGTGCCACTGTAAATAAGGCCACATGAAAATCTTTTGTTTTATATCTAGATTATTGGCACCATTAAGGACAAATTTTCAAACAATATGCATTTATCTGTAAAACTCTATACAGAGAGGCCTAATCACAGATCTCATAGTGATTTTTGAATCTAAGATGGCTATTTCATAAATCAGAAAAAATACTATCAGGGCAAAAAATAAAAGAGGATATTTATGTTGTCTTTCCCCAATACTGTCTTAACAAATGAGACTACCACCACTCCACACTTGTCCCTGGTAGAGAAAAGAAATGTTAGTTGAGAAGATTTCTAGAATGTTAGAATCTGTTGACACCATTTTATATGGAAAACTGCAACACAGCTTTAGCAGGAAGTATATTTTAATAAGGCCAAAATATTCTGGTTGATTTTTCCCTTAAGCTATGAAAAACATAATAAATACAACTAGATTTAAGTGTGAATAAAGCAATCTACAAACACACTTAAAAATACAAAAGCATATACATATATGTAATACCTCAAGAAAAACACACAGTTTGCAATCTTTCTTTACATGTATAATTTAGTACAAAGACTTGAAAAGGTATAATTTTAAAAATAAAATGACTCACACAGACTATATCTGAGGATCATGTGTTTATAAAGTTTCCACCAAGATTCTGCATTTAGACAGTAAACAGCATTGCCGTATCCAGAAGATTAGTTATCACTCTATAATAAGTAATTTAGGTATGAGAGAGAAAAATGCACTGACCCATCCTAACTACTGAGTCCTAAGCATTTAATGGAATCTCAGGAAGGCAGTGTTAACTGAACAGGTTTCTCTCAAAAGCCTGGGTCGTTCTGAAATAACTGGAGATATACAGTACTTGATCTCCTTTTTAGGTAAAAGAAGTGCTTAGATTTTTTGAAGTCTGCACCAGCCGTGTGAGCATAAAAGTATGATGATAGAGATCTCTTTTTCCGTTTTAAAGATCAGATGCCAGCTTCCTAAGAGATATTTTCAGGTTGATGAATTCATGTTTGTGGTATATTTTTATAAATTGCCAGTATAAAGCTTTGTCAGGACTAAATGAAATGTCCTATATATACATGTGTATACACATATACACGTTTCTAGAATGCCACAGAACTTGCATTTTTAACCAATGTAACCGTCATAAACGACTAAGACAATTATAGTAATTTGAAATGAAATTGATCACATTTTTTCAGTCTCTTAAATTTTTAGAATAATTATGTTACAGCACATATGTTAAATACTTTTTTCAAAAAAAATGGTTCGCTTAAGGCGTTTTTCTTACTTCCTACACGCTACATACATGAGTTGTGTCAAAAAATGAACAGTAGGTGGCAGTCAAGCCACTAAACTGCTTCAAGACTTCATTAACCAGACTCTGTTGTTAAAGAGTAATAGGAAAGTGGTATATTTTTCCATTTTAAAGAATTCGTTTTATACTTAATCTTGAAATACATTTCTAAGGTCCCAAGCTGCTGAGATAGTGAGTTGATTACATCCTTAAGTGAATGAGCCCAGATAAAAGTAATTTAATTCAAGAACCCTTTCTGCTCTGTCTCCATGACTTTTTTTTCATTTCTCTGTTATTACTGTTTTAATGTGGGTCTTTATGCAGTTTTGTAGTTGTAGACATGATCAGCACATTCTTGGGCCAGAGCCCAGGACTCTATAAGTCATGCTTGTGTATCTTTGTGCAGATTTGAAATAATCTGCAGGAGTTTTTCCTTCCCCTGATCTTATGGACTGGGTGTATATAATCCCTTTCTATACCTCAGAAAATAAACTTGTTTATATGGAGAAGATTCCAGACAAGTAGCTGAAACACAGAAGGAAGATCCTCGAAAGCAGAGAATTGTAGACAACTGAAAATCTAAACAGTGTGAGTGAAAAGTAACTTGGCAAAGAGGCTATTTTGTCAGCTCCACAAGAGGAAAAGCATTATCTGTTGGGGTCACGACGGTGTCCCCACAGTTGAGAATGGGGTGCCAGGCACACCGTCAATGCTCAATTAACATTTGCTGAATGAATCAACGAGTGACCAAAATCCAAGTCCTATTCATTTCTCAGAGCTCTATCCTAGAAGTTTTTGCATTTGTCTCAGTTCTTCCCAGACAGTGATAAAGCTACTTCTCACTCCCCACCAGTGTCCCTCCTCCAAGCATTACTGTTAATTAGTGTCACTGGTAATTGATATGGCGCCATGAAGACAACACAGCAGAAGAGGACTCTGGTCTAGTCAATGTGGAGTGTGGGTGATGCCTCTCCTATGAGTTACTGGCCACAATTGCTTCTAAAACTCTAAGCTCGTGCTACAGAAGCAGCACACTATGTAAGTAGCATTGGCCTAAAGCTGAGGCAGCTTGATTAATTTCCTTACCTCCTTGTGCCTCAGTTTCCTTGCCTGAAATGTGAGCATAGTAATGGTACTTACTGTATAGGGTTGTCGTAAGAACGGAAGTAGTTGGTACACGTAAAAAAAACCTACTGTTGTCAGGCACAGAGTCCTCAATAAATATCAGTTACTATTATTACATTTTATTCTTATATTTATTAATACTATTATTATTTACCACTAGCCCATGCTCATACATAACACTTTACCAGGCAATTTTTGTTCACCTGTATCTGTGCATTTCAATGAGAATTACCATTACAGTAAATGAACATGGTGACATAAGGAAAGTTTTACCCAATATAACCTATAACAATGAAGTATGACGTGAAAAGCGGTATGTTCTAAGTTGACCAAAAGCTTGATTTTCTCTCTCTCTCTCTCTCTCTCTCTCTCTTTTTTGCACCCAGCTTTAGGTACAGCCAGGAAATAATGAACAATCCCCACCTCCCACACTCCACTCTGCACTTCCTCACATCCCAGTCCAACTGAGCTCTGCAAACATTTTTCAAACATTCAAGGCCCACCTCAAACCAAAGACTCAAAAATTCCCACTAGAATTTTTCCTCACGTCTATACCTGAGTTCATTAAAATGACCGCTTTAAGGACAATTAGGTTAAGAAGGAGACATTAAGAGGTGATTTCCTTTTATCCCTTGTTGAAAGAGAGAGCTGCCTTTTGTCAAAACTAAATTCAGATCCCAAGAGGACCTAAGTTTCATTCAAATGTCAGAAAGGAGACAACTCAAGCTGTGTTTACAATCTGGCAGTTTACTTCCCTTTTAATACAGATAGCAGTGGGCAAGCCCTATTGATCAGATTTTAAGGTAGCAGTAATATGTATTTCTAATCTTGCTGAGAAATGTTTAGGGAAATAAAAACCTTGACTTCAACTTTTCCATCCATTCCTCTCTTTCTACGGCAAACCCTCCTCCATATTTTAGTAAAGTAGAACTAGTCAAGTCTAAAAAAATAATGAGTAATTTGATAACTTGTTGAGAGATAGGTTTTCTTTTTTTCCAGAATCTTCTATTCTCTCAGGTGACTCTTTGAAGAAGGAGGTCAAAATATTGAGTTTGAACAATTTAAATAAGAGTCATTGAGTAATTTAAAAATGAGACGTTCAGTACAAGACCCATTCATTTAAATTACGTGAAAATCCAAGGTAGACTGTGTATAATTAGGAGCCATGTAAGTCCTCAGGCAATTTCAGTGGAGGTTAGGAGACTGCTTTAATAGAATATGACAATGTTCCTTTTGTTTTCCATAAAATATTGTATTCCCCCTTGAAATGTAACACACCCTTAATGAAATCGCAGCCCCTTTATTATTAGCAAATAGGTTTTATGTTCTGAGAAATCAACAATGTGAAAACAATCACTGCAAATTAGTGACAGACGAACCTCAGAAGACTGAGAGGTGAGTTAGTTCAAACATATAAGCCTCATGTGAACCAGCCTATCTGAAGGCTCTGGTCGAAATCCTACCAGATAAGGTGGTCCAATGAGAGATGCGGGGTTGCTCTGGGGAGAAAATACTGGGTGAGGAGAGAGGAAATCTGACTTTTACTCTGTCTGTTACTTCCTGGATCATTCTGAAGAAATAAGTAGGAGCCTCTGGACATGTTTTTCTGTTTGGTTTTCTTTTCTTTTCTTTTCTTTTCTTTGTTGGGGATCATTTATTTATGAAGAGAAATAAATTTTCTGTGAAGAGCTAGAAGACTTTTGAGGAAGAAGAGTATTTTCATAAGTTACAACTGTAAAATACAACCTTTGGTTGGATTAATAATAATTAGTTTCTGCTAAGCCAGAAATACACACTTTCATTTGGCCCTCAACTAGTGAAATTATATGTTCTGGCCAAGTCCATAAGCCAAATTATGGCGGTAGCTGTGTGTATTATAGCCAATGCCACAAGTATTTAATGTGATTTATTAATAGCTGGGAGAATTGAGGAAGGAGCAAACCAAAAATGTGCTTTATAAATAAGTCATGCCAAACTAATCTCCTTTCCTTGTGCTAATATATGAATACTTAATGATAAGTCAATACAGAATCCTTGCAAGGTAGATATCTTGATTTTGGACAAACATGAAATTAAATAGCTTATACTATCCTGGACTAGATAAATATGTGTAGGCTGGATGATGACATAATTGTTCCGGTCTTATTTGGCTTCTTTTTTTAATAATGAGGTAGAAGTCACAAAAGGCATGCCTATCAAACCCCCAGAGAACAAAAAAAGATGAGAAGGGAGACTTGCTATGTAGGATGACACCATCAAGACTGAAAAACTTAATGAGCTGGAAGATATACTAGAATAAATCAGACGAATTTTAACAGGGATGGTGTCCTTCATGTAGGTCCAAATATACTCACGTACAAACTGTACACACATATACATATAAAAGAGAGAAAGGATATTGATTTGTAGTGGTTTGTACATAAATGGCCATGGTCTTCAGTTAACTAGAAGTTCAGAATGTACTAACAATGTGGCATGACTGCCAAAAATATAAATGTAATGACAGCTTGCACATAGACTTATGTGTCAGGCACTGTTCCAAACTACTCACAAGCATTATTTCATTTATTCCTAGCATCATCAGTTTGTAGATGGAAAAACAGAGGTAGACTAAAGGTAGGTAACTTATCTTGGGGCAGAGTCAGGATAACGTTACCAGCATCTGCCCCTGGAGATTCTTTGAATCTCCACTTACACATGGCTTTCAACTCTGGGAAAGTAACTTCCCATTGTTCTCTAGACTAGAGTCTGGCTCTCAGTTCCCTGTACATCTTAAAAGCGACAGCGATAAGATGCACTATAAACATAGAGAGGCAAAGCTGTAGGAAATAAAAGAGAAATTGCTGGAGGGGAGAAAACTTGGTGAAGTCATGATAGGTGTTATCACATGTTTAGACTAGAGATTGTCAAGGCAAGGTTACACTTGTTTATGTATTTCCATACAAGTCACGGGGAGGCAAATTTCAACCCAATATACATTCTTAGAGCACAAACGATCCAAACTAGGATATGCTGCCTTGTGAGTTACGAACATCTCATCTGTGAAACGATCAAGAGGAAGCCAGATCAAGGAGTGGTGCCATGCGGTGGTGGGAAGTTGATCCAGAAAGCTCCTAGGGTGCCTTCCAAGATACAATGGTTTGGATAGTCAGGGAAAGATTTGAAGTAGGAACACTTGTGAGCTGCCTTACACCCCTCACCCAACACACACACACACACACACACACACACTTTCCTCTGTCTCCGTCTACATCCTTATATGGCAGCAATTGCACTGCGTTTGCAGCTAATAGATTTGAATTCTAAAGATTTTACTTAAATATCTCTGCCCCTTTAGTTTCTCTTTCTGTGAATAATAACAAAGAAAATAAAGAAGAAAGGGAGGAGGGAGGAAGGGAGGAGAGGAGAGGAGGGGAGAGGAGAGGAGGGGAGGAAGGAAGGAGGAAATGAAAAAATAAAGAAAAAGATATTTAGTCATGTTTCTCTCTTCATTCTTTTCTAGACTTTTGTGAAACCATCAGGAGATAATAGATTAGCAATAGTTTGGGGAAGAGAACTATATATATTTAAAGCACTCTGTAAATTCAAAGCACTGAAGGATTATTTGTCTACAGCAGTTTGGCTCAGTGTCCTGTGTAAATCCTAGGTCATAGCTTTGATCCGTATGAACTGGTTAATTGCATCCTGTCCTCTGACCACATGCTCTGTGCCTAAGTCAAATCTGGCACCTGGTGAATGGCTCCTCTGGATCATACCAGGTACATTGGGAGAGAGGGAGAAGAATTCTGTATAAAGCTGCCTCTACCACCAAGAGACAAATCAAAATGAAAATTTTTGTCATGGTGCACAGTGGTATCATCTCAGTACATAAGGGACCACATTTTTAGCAAGGGGATACTTTTTTGCAAATGGGGAATTTTTTTTTACATTTAGACCAAAGACAGTTAAAATGGAAAATACATACATACACACATATGTATGCATGTGTGCAGTGTACATGTGTGTGTGTGATATAAAAATCTCAGAATGTGGAACTGAAAAAAATAAATGGCCAAGTCAACGACCCAGTTTTTATGTATTCCCAACCAATGAAGCATATGAAGCATTAGTACTGGTCATCAGTACCCGCATCTACCCCTTTCTACTCACACCGACTTTAAAATGAAGCCACAGAAATCACAGGAGATTATACAATAAAACAACAAAAGAATCTTGCGAACAGTTTTATAATGCAATTTTAAACTTAACAAATCAAAATCTGTTTGTGTGTCAAGAATGAAAATATAAGCAAGTTAATTATAAATGTAATACCCTCAAGAAGTTGGATATTATGTTATATCCTTAAGTAAGATAACAGATGTGGTATAAATGTAGAAATGAGGTGGGTTATTTTTCAATTTCCCTAGATTGACATTAAGGAAGTACAACTGAACCTTGAAATCATAATTATAATATAGAGGTTAAAAGGTATTCAACAGAACTAAAGCCCTTTGTGAAGGAATGGTTTGGGACAGGAAATATTACATGTTGCTCAAAAGAGCAAACTTGAGAGAAATAATGTAACAACTAGAGTTGGGGTAAAACTATGAAGAATAATAAAAATACATCAAAAGCATTTAGGTAAAATTGTCAGCATGAGTTTTACATCTTGGAATTTCTTATGCTGCAGTTTATTATAGTACTCTTTTTTTTCTTCTTCTTTTTTTAAGTAAGCTCTACAACCAACGTG
Organism: Ursus americanus; assembly: GCF_024610735.1. Taxonomy (NCBI): domain Eukaryota; kingdom Metazoa; phylum Chordata; class Mammalia; order Carnivora; family Ursidae; genus Ursus; species Ursus americanus. The sequence goes on from NC_142127.1 coordinate 52,904,367, forward strand.
GGGCTTAAACTCACAACCCTGAGATCAAAAAGTCACATGCTCTGCAGACTGAGCCAACCAGGCACCCCTATGATAGTACTCTTTAAAGTGATAGCTTGAACATCATTCTAGAAAATGTTTTGATTTGCTCTGTAATTACTTGGAAAGTTATGAATCTCTAAATAAAGTGCTAAATATCCTGGCTTGCACCTATAATGGAAAACTCTTATGGCCATGGGGAGGCCACCAAAAGTTGTTCTTCCCTTCTTCCTAGGCTTGTAGTTCAATTACATTTCCCAGCTTCCCTTGCATCTAAATGTGGTTATGTGACCAATCTCTCACCAATACACCATATGCAGAACTTATGGGAGCAATTTTCATTCTTAAGAGGAAATTTCGGGCTCTGGACTTCCACTCATAATCCCTTTCTTCAGGCCCTAATGGACAGAACGTGGAAAACCGTATGGAGAACCACTTGATGCAAATGGCAGGGCTGCCATCAGCTGAGTCCCTAATGGAGCTGACAGAGCAGGCTCACCCATCTGAACCACTCACCCTGGAACCCTTATGTGTGAGACAGTAAACATCTTTGTTTTGCAAGCTACCTTGTGATTGCCTCTCTTGTTAGAGCCACTTAACATTTTATCTAATGAATACATGAGCTTTCAGAGTGATTTTCATGATCTTCTTGTACACAAAAATGTTGGGCTTTAGGGATAGATTTAAATATTCTCATGAAACTTTCTGTACAAAAAACATAATGTTTTGCTATAATATCTCTAAATGTTAATTAGATTCTTCATTTTTTATTTTTGTTTCATTTTTGGTATTTTTATTTCACTTCATCATATAATGGTGAGCTTTTACAGGAACAGAGTAAATTATTAGTTCAGAGAGCTTGAATGAGAACTCTCATTTTAGAAAGCTGGCATCAATGTGAAAATAACATTACCAAATTTTCCTGAGGTATTTTTATATCCACATTGTTTAAACAGGTGACTAGGGAAAAAAAGATTGACGCTTACTGAGCAGAAAGAATAAACATAGCAGCCTTGGACTCCTGATAACATGCCAGGCAGAGGGAGTCTATGTGACCAGCCCCAGTAAGAACCTGGGGCAAGAAGTCTCTATGAAGCTTCCCTGATAGGTAACATTTCACATGTGATGTTATCATTTGATTTTGGAGGAGTTACGCGTAGACTGTGTGACTCCACAGGGAGAGGATGCTTGGAAGCTTGTGCCTAACTTCCTCTAGGCTTTGCCCCATGTACCTTTTCCCTGATTTTGCTGATTTTGCTTTGTGCCTTTTCACTATAATCAAGTGTTGAGTCCTGTGAGTGTGTGTGAGTGCTCCTAGCGAGTTACCAAACCTAGAGGTGGTCTCGGGGACCCCCTATGCTCTTACCAAATAGGATCTGAAGTCACAATAGCTTACAGAAAAATGAGAAAAATGGGAATATCCTGACCCATTAGGAAAGTTGGGTACATGGTACAAAATTCTTGAGTATCAGAAAGCACTTACAAGATATAAACTTTTCCAAAAGAAATAAAACATTCGAAGATTGACAGTACTGCCATGAATGACTGCAAAATAACACCACTAGATATTTATATAGGATCTCTGGTTTCCTAGTTCTTAACAGCCCTATCTATCTGAGGTTGGAAGATCACGTGTCATCATCATCATCTCCACCATCTTTCAGAGTAAGGGGCTGAAGTGCAGACCTCCCCAAGGCCATCAAGCTGGCTAGAATTAGTAGAAAGACAAAAACTCTACAGATTTTTCTTGCTGTTGTCTGAAAACCACTGAATTACATCATTTGGTCCCTTGTAGGTAAAATTGAACATCAATGCAAAAAATTCAGTTTTTTTCATTTTTCACAGATATTAGCAAATAACTCTAAGGTAGATTCGTACTAAATCAGCTGGAACTGTGCATGGTCACAGCATAAATCTTTGCTTCTGCTCATATACAGCACCTGCCTGTTAGTTCCTCTGCTACTTCCTTTGTCTTAGACCTTCCTCTGGATTCCTCACTGCTCCCGTTTGCTAGCACCCTGGATGCTTCTATTTCATCCATACACACTAAAACTAAACCTGAAATAGCTACAAGATCTGCCCTGATTCAGTTGAACCCAGGCCACTAAAGAGCAAAAGAAACTTAGCTGTGACAAATTTACTATTTACACATTTATAGACACTGTTTGCCAGTCATTTCCACCAAACTCCTAGCTGATGGAGAGAACTTGGGAGCTGGAGCCATGCTGACCTGGAAATCAAATCCTGAGTTCACCATTCTCAGGCTGTGTGGCCTCAGGTAAGTCAATTAACCTTCCTAAGCCTGAATGTACTGGTACAATGGTAATAACAGCAACCATGTTGAAAGTATTAAAAGAAATAGTGTCAAAGCCACAGGAGTCACTGCTATAATTATGTGGCCCTACCAAAATCATAATCTAGCTGAGCCTCCCCCAGACTTGGGATACTTTTCCAGTATAAGTACTGCAGCTGTTTATTCACAAAGGAAAGGGAAAGTTTAAGCCTCTTAAGACAAAAAGTGTGCAAAATGCTTTGAGAGCTCCAGGGCTGTGGCTGAGAAATATTTCAAGGTGAATTAGAGTTATCCATTAGAGAGGAATTGAGAAGTAAGAGAAAGGTTCACAGAAGAGCAGAGGGACCAGGTGCTCCCAGTGAGTTCCGTGCCCACGCAGGCTGCTGGAGCCAGCTGGGAAAGAGAGGCACAGAGGTTTAGGTAAGCAGGAAGAAACTGAAGAAGCATGATCTTGTAACCATCTTTTCTATTTTAGAGTCATATAAACAATGACAAAAGCTATAGATACAAGTTGTAGCCTGAAGCTCAAGGAGAAGGTAACAATTTTGTACCACATCCTACATTTCTTTACATCATGTATCAAATGCCAACATTTCTACATCTGAAATACAAGGGTGATTAGTAAGAGCTTAATTATTTATACCATAGTAATAAAATTTTCAAATTGAATACAGTGTTCCCCCTTATCTATAGGGGAATATGTTCCAAGACCCCCAGTGGATCCCTAAAACCATGGACAGTACCAAACCCTTTAGAGACTCTTTTTCTAATGCATACATAATTATGATAAAATTTAATTTGCAAATTAGGCAGAGTGAGAAATTAACAATAACTAATAATAAAACAGAACAATTGTAAAAAACATACTGTAATAAAAGTCATGTGAATGTGATCTTTCTCGCTCTCTCAAAATAATTGTACTGTACGCACCCATCTTGTGCTGATGGGAGATGATAAAATGCCCACGTGATAAGATGAAGTGAGGTGAATGACACAGGCATTGTAGCATAGCGTTGGGCAACTACTGACCTGACGATACATCAGGAGATCATCTGCTTCCAGACCACCGCTGGCGGTGAGGAACCAAAATCACGGAAAGTAAAACCGTGAATAAGGGTACCGCTGTATTCAAGTATGAAAATTTGAGTTTTATTTGGTTTCCAGCAGAGTGTCTAAAAGCCTCCAGGAATATCATAGTGCACTTAATCCCCTATTCAGAAATATACCCTTTGCTTCGTTATCCAATATCCTAGGTATTATCCTAGAGGCCTGTCCTCTTGGAAATATCTATCCTTAACTCAGCGTAGAGTCACCTGGCTTCTCTTGCCAACTCAAATGATTCGCATAGCAGCCAGCAAGCAGCAGCTTTGAACCTCACTGACCACTGGTGATAGTTTGGACAGTTGCAAAGTCATGAGAGCAATTACCCAGAATGTGGCTGTAGTGATGGTCTGAAGAGCTTGGCCCTTTGAAAGTGAGCTTTTGTCACCCATCTCATGGTGTAGAGGAGCGTCTCCGCTGCCTGTGAGTGGAGTCAGCTCTGTTGCGTGTGTATGTCCTACCAGCTCTCGATTTATATAGTATATAAAATGGTATGGAGTTTATTTAAAATGCAGTTTTCTGAACCCCTTTCCAACAAATTCTGATTTGGTAAATGAAGATTGGGCTCAGGGAACTGCAAGCATACCAAAGGGTTCTGGTGCAGGTGCTCCTGGGACGACGTTTTAAAAACTGCATTCTCTCTCTTCCTTTTGCCTGTAACCCATGATACACAATTTTTAATTCTCCTATGAGAAAGTCACGAGTTACAGTCCCTAGGGAAGAAATAAAATAAGCAAAAGCCCTTAATACTATAATGCTTGCACGGAGTTTCTCTTTTCTTGACTTCTCAGATACTGTTGGGGGCTTAGCTAAGGGTTCATACATAGGACACGGCCAGACAATGAACTCTACAGGGGAAACGGTTCACAAGTATGAGAGTTGGATGTACTCAGAAGTATTCTGGAAGAGCTGAAAAGTATGTGATGTTGAAGGTGATCAGGTATATCTTGTTACAGTGATAAGTTTCATCTGTGTCTTACACACTTGGAAGGGATGTAAAGGACAGCAAGTCAGGCTCTTTCCCTAACTCCCAACTTCCTAGACTTGAAGTATTCTCAAGCCTGTGATGAAGACACACATCTAGTAACTTCCAGTTCCAGGAGCATTTATTCCCTGCTGTCTTCATTCTGTGCTAGACATCTGTACCTATGTGCTTAATGCTCAATAAACATGCATATGCTCATGCTAAAATATGTGTGAGCATGATCATTTGTGTGCAATCCAATGAACCAGAAAAACAGGCATCTGTATGTATTCCATCTTTACCCAGCTAGCTTTCTCGTACCTCCAGTTCTTGCAGCCTCATCTTCAAGAGTTCCATGACAATTTCCTTCACTGATGGAGACCTAAGACTTATAAATACATACTTATCCTGATAAGGTATACATACTTATCCTGATAAGGTATACATACTCTGTATCACGCACTATGCTAGGTTCTGTATATTTAAAACAATGAGTAAGACATAATCCCTGTCCTTGAGAAGCTCACAGTCTAGTGAGTAAGACAGATATATACGATTACTGACAATAGGATTTGACAAATGCTTTAATAACATCATGGTATAATGGAAGCACAAGGAGAAGAAGGCTGAGTGGATGAGGGGAGGAGAGCTTGGGATCATAGGAAGGCTTTAGAGAGAAGGTAATATTTAAGTAGGCTTTTGAAGCAGGAGCCAGTGGTGTGATGGAGAAGAAGAAAGCATCGCAGGCACACCAGACAGCATGAGCAGAGGCTCAGGGTTGTGAATAATGGTTGTGTCTGGAGCAGAAGGCGGGTCGGGCAGTGAGGGTGGCGGCAATTATGGCCAGGGAAGTAGAGTAAGATCGGATTGTGAAGGGCCCTGCTGGAGGGTGTGAATCGTCTCCTACTCTAAGTAAGCTGGGGAAAATTTAATCCAGAAATACAATTTGTTGACACCATGGAGGAGGGATGGGAGAAGATGAAAACTGGAAGAGTAACTGAGGAAATTGGCAAATCTCTAGGCCAGGGAAGGTGAGAGCTTGACCCGAAGCTCAAGAGACGGTGGTGAGGACAATGGCACGCATTTGAGGGTATTGCACAGGCCAAATCCACAGTCCTTGCTAATGGGTTGGATATAAGAGAAAGAGCATGACCTTGGACAAGGGTAGATAGGATAATCCTATCAGGATGCCACATGCTACATGTGGCATATAGATCAGAGAGTAGGCCTGATGAAAAACATGACAGTTCGTACAGCTATAATCCAAAAGTGTCCTATTCTTCCACCAGTTTAGGATTGTCAGACAAAATACAGAATGTCCAGTTAAAGGTAAATTTCAGAGAAACAGCAAAAATAAATTTTAGTATAAGTATGCTCCAAATGTTGCACAGGACATACTTGTCCAAAAACAATGTTAATCTGAACATAAAATTTAACTAATAATCCTGTTTATCCTTTTTGCCCTTCCCCCCTCCAGATCTGGCAACCCTACACTTGTTTGAGTGACATTATAACAGCTCATCTCTCAGTGCACTAGATGGTTAACCTACCTACCCCCGAAAGGATTAAGAACTCAAATTTTTCCCAACATGGAGATCGTTTCCTATAATTTCTGTAACTTGTCTGTGCTCTGCCTTCCCTCTGCTGATTGATCATTCCTCCATCATCACTCTGCTCACCAGTTCGATACCATCTGCTCTACTGCCCCATATGGGGCTTGCTACTGAATGACTCTCATCTACGGCTGCCCCAGCCCCATGGGGCACTTACTTTGCTCTTGCTGCTGACTGGAATGTCTCACCATCGAATCTCCCTCCATGTCTCACATGTTTGCGTTTCCTTTGGTGAACTAGGGAAAGCCCTTTCCCATCATTTTATCTATTGTTTTATGAGGAAATAAGGTCTTTCCAGTAGGTATGGGGGCCCTTGTGATGCCATTTTCTCCCCAGCTTTATACCACCACCCAGGGTGTCAAATCAATCTTCCAAAGAACTTGCAGTACATTCAAGTATAATCTCACTTTGAGAGGCTCTGTTGCTAAAGCTAGCCATGGCACCAGACACGCCCCTTCTGACTGAGCCACTCTACAACTGAGTCAATATTTATTGCCATAACTATGGCTTCATTTTAGCTCCCACATTCTTATTCACTTTAATGTGGACCATCCCTAAAGTATCTCTTCTCTGGATTCTCTTTTAAATCAGTTATAACGTCCGTGATCCCTCCTTGATTCATGAGTTGAGGAAAATCTTTAACATGTATTTATTTTATAGCTGTGGTAGAGTCCTAATTTTACCTTTTTTGAGAATTGTATTTTAAACAAGGCCAAGAAATGATTCCTCTGCCAGTAAGGGCCACACAACTTTTTTATGTTGTAGCTGCAACCACCATCTGCAAAGCCCTTCTCAGAATTTTTAGTCTGCAATGTGTTTTCTCCGTTGCTTTTATCTGACACTGGTTAATTTGAGGTTTTTGTACAGATGTGGAGAGGTAATAAAGAGTAGTTATTAACTGCTCTGGCAAGGTAATAACTTCTAAATTGGAGGGACATTATATGATAATCTGAACAAATTAATCATTTAAAAAGCAGCAGCACCTTCGTCCTTTTCCAATTTGCAAAAACCTGAGAAATGAAAACACTACATTGAGGTAATGGGAGCAGTTAGAAAAGAAATGCAGCGACATGGTATCTGTCCCGCTTCCCAAGCTTGTCCTGAGAAAACCCATCTGCCTCTCTCTCTTCTGGTTCCATCATACAGCCAGGTAGTCATCTCCACTCAGCTACTCTGTCTGTGTTTCCTGAGGACCCATTCCATGGCCCTGAGAATGCAAAGATGGACGGACACAGCCCCACAGATGGACAAACTATTCCAGCGAGGGTGGCATGGGACACACAGCCCAGAAAGGACAGGTTGCTTGCCTTCACTTGCAGGTCACAAAAGCACTTAAATTGAGACCTGAGAAATGCAAAGCAACTAACCAGGGGAAGGAGTGGGAATTCGAGGTTCTCAGGGAATTGTACACGCAGAGGCCGAAGGGTGACAGACAGAGTGCATGGCGGACTCCGAGACTACAAGCCATCTGGAACACAGATGCAGTAACGATAGTGTGGACGATGGCAAGAGCCAGGCTGCTGTTTGCTCTATCAAACCGGGAGGGAAAAAAATCAAACAATAACATCCAGCATTTCTTGGAGGCTTACTAGATATCAGGGATTACACTAAGCATTTTACAAATACTGTTGCATTGAATCCTCATCAAATTAAGTTTTCCTCTCTGTATTGTGTCTTAATTACAAAACTAATATATGCTTGTTGTAACACATTAAATAACCTTGAAACCCTAACCCCTAGCAAAAGCGACGGTTTGGCTTATATTCTTTCACACACGTTTCAGTGCTCACCTAGCAAATATAAACATACAACACAAAGGTATTTGCATGAAGATGGGTTTGTACTCCTACTCATTTGGCAATGGCTTTTCTAAGAGAACGAGATAGTGCTTTCTTTCTGTGCCAATAGCACTCTCGCAAACATGGTGAACGTTTCTCAAGCCCGCCTGACTTTCGGCAAGAAGTGTGGCAAGCACCAATCTCACAAAGTGACACAGCACAAGAAAGGCAAAAATTCTCTTTATGCCCAGGGAAAGTGGTGTTATGACAGGAAGCAGAGTGGCCACGGTGGGCAGACTAAGCCGATTTTACGGAAAAAGGCTGAAACCACGAAGATTGTGTCGAGGCTTGAATGTGTTGAGCCCGACTGCAGATCCAAGAGAATGCTGCTATTAAGAGACGCAAGCAGACTGAACTGGGAGGAGATAAGGAGAGAAAGGGCCAAGTGATCCAGTTCTCGGCTTCATATTTTGTTATATAATGAAGACAATAAAATCTTGAGGTTATGTTCAAAAACAAAACAATATGCATGGACATCTTTCCAGGTCAATACAAACAGATCTAAATCGTTCTTTTAAGCATACATATCACAATTAACAGGAAAAATGTGCCAGAATTTATTCAACTATTTCTCTACTAATAGACATTCAAGGGCTTTTCCCCCACTACGAACAATACTGAAATAAACACATCTTTAGTGAATGTATCCTTATATACTGATGCTTTCACTTTTGTAGCATAAATTCCCCCAAAGTGGGTATGTGCATTGAAAATTTTAGAGATACTGTAACACTAAATTGTTAATGTTCTTTACAACCCATTCATTTTTATACCTCTGCATAGTTGCAGAAAATAAATTGTTTCTCCAGGCAACTCCTTGAGGTTTGTGCAGAATGATGAGGTCCTCAGGTCTCTTTTATGGTCGACCTGAAGGCTTAGGCTAAATTTTACATACTTGGACAATGAGACCAAAAAATATATTGAATGATAAAACATCTCTTTATACCCACATCCCTTCATTTACTGCTGAGGGACTCCTTGCTCACTGCTGGGCTTGAGCAGGTGCTGGGCTGTCAGGCTGCCAGATTCTAGGTGGAGAAGTCATCAAATTATGAATGAATACCTGTCATCGTGGTCACATGACATGCCCCTTCTGACTGAGCCACTCTGCAACCGAGTCAAAATTTATTGACATAACTATGACTTCATTTTTAGAAATATAAGAAAACATATTCTTAGAACTATTTGCTACATATTTTTTCAAAGATTTATTTGCATTATTTCTAATTAGGGGTTTGAAGAATATGGCAAAAACGGCACTGTAAGAAAGACAAAGACAGAGGGGAAAAATCTTAAGTCCAAAGCTAAAGCATAAACCTTATTCTAAAACCGAGCAATTTCTTTTCCTTTTTTGACATAAGAGCACAGGCCTTTAACTAGTGGATGTGGAAGAACCTAAGGGCTCTACTTTTCAAATATTTAGCAGCATCGTCGGGAGCATGCTTAAAGTTCCCTTTGTCCTTAGTAACTCAGGCAGCATCATAAGCATGTGCAAAAGTACTCTTTGTGTGGCGGGGGCGGGGGGGGGATCTTTGTCATTCTGTTTGGCTTCCTTGCTCCTTTCAAAGCCCCTGGCCCTCACATTTGGGGGCTTGCCTGCCCTTTATGAGTCTTGGTCAGAGTCTACCTACCCTCCAAGGTGCCAGATATTCACCTTTCCAGTCCCTGGCACTGGGGAATATCTGGCCTCACCCACTGCATGCACCACCGCTACACTTTACCGTGGAAGCCAAGAAGGAGGCATTTTCAGAAGAAGAAGGAGAAGAAGAAGGAGGAGGAGGAAGAGGCGAAGGAGAAGGAGAGGAAAGGGAAGGGGAGGGGGAGGAGCGGAGGAGGAAGAGGAAGAAGGGAAAGAAGAAGGCAGCGGCAGCATTTTCTAGAATCCATTCTGGTGAAGGTAGATGCAGTTTTCAGAGGCAATTTGGCAGTTCTGGTGGAATCATTAAGCATCAAAATCAGTGATGTTGGCAGTGCCTGGTGTAGTATCTGTGGCCAAAGCAGAAGCAGAAGGGTCTCCACTAGACCACTTCTGCTGTATGATTTTGGTCACCATTCCTGAAACAGACAGAGCTCCATGCCTGGTTCATAAGCCCTCCTGGAGATTCTATGTTCTACTGAATATCCTTTAATGAACTCCTTTTCTGCTTATATTAACCAGGACTGGATTCTGCTGTTTGCAACTAAGAAGTCCTTTAATGGCCCCTCAAAATTATTATGGTAAATCTTTGTGGTTTTAAAGTATTTAATAAGCTGAAGATTTAGAGTCATCATCTGAAAAATAATCAGAACTCCACATTTCTCCAATTTGACCCTGATATTACATTATCTTTTGGAGTAACTGAGTCACGAGTCCCCTCTGCTATATTTCTGCTATATTTCTCCATGTGCTCCTAGCTCCCCTCCCCTGCTCTCCTCCTTTCCCCCTTCCCTCCATGTCTCACCAAACTTACCCTCAGGAGAGCTGTGTGAGCTTGCTAGCATAGCTAGATTTCCGTGGCTTATGAGAATATCCTGCATGTGGTAGGAAAAGCATTTAAACAAAGGAAGAAGTCTCTAAATCTGGGACTCCAAACAGCAGCAAACAAATAAGAGAGCTGTAAGTGGGGTTTGGGTCTGGAGGGATCTGGAGCACCAAGACCGTCACTTCTTCCACATTAGCATAAAGCCATTTCTAGAGTAATAAATACTCCCCCATGAATCACCCACATTCCACTTAGACAAATCCATACTTACCTTGCTAAAAAGCAATTATGTCGTTGTGGATGGCACTATCTGGCTTTCAAACCTTGGCTGACTCTGCATCCCACGAGGACGGCCCAAGCCCCAACCCTTGGGCCTCATCATGGCCCCCACTTGTGTTATTGAGGAGCCCCTCATGTCTTCCCCCCCATATCCTGGCACTCCCCCCCCCCTTACTCAGCAGTGAAGTTCTATTCATCTTTTATACTCCTCGCAGTCAATACCTCCTCTGTGAATTCTTCCCCAGTCGCCCGGCTCCTTACTCTGACCTCTATTCTCGGGGCTATCAGATTGTGTTGTCATTATGTCTTTGGGCTGTGCTCTCCCAACACTGCTGTGCTCCTGGAGAGCATGGGCTGCCTCAGTCAAGTCACAGTTCTTTGGGACCCAGCAAATAGCCCTAAAATAGACATTTCTTAAATGCATACAGGCATAAGAGTTTCTCCAAAGTGACAGAGGGGAAGTCCAAGGATCCCAGTCCTACAGACTCACACTTTGTTTTCAAACTCCCCCAGATAACACATTTGGGTGAATATCAGTTTGCTGAAGCCCTGTGTTAAGAGAGAAGCAGCCTCCATGCAGCTCTCATATGACCTGTCCTGGCAAGGCAAAGCCATTTTTCTGGCTCAGTGTTCTTAACAACTACAGCCACATAAGGCTCGGCTTGGAGTCAAGCCTGTCTGGGCTCACACCCCAGTTTTACTGCTTATGGGCTAGCGTGTGATCTTGGACAAGTTACTGAACATTTCTGTGCCTCAATTGCCTCATCTGTAAAATGGGCAGATAATAGGACCTATTTCCTAGAGCTGTTGTGAGGACCAATTACATTATTATATAAAATGTTTACAGCAATGTCTGGCATATAATGCTTCACTTAATGTTAGCTATTACGATCATTATTAAATCTGAAATCATTTAATGTCCTTGAACATTATTCAAATTTATATATATGCAAATTCCACTAATGTATGCTCAATGATGCCAACATTAATCATATCAGAATTTGCCCCATAAGCATATTTTGAGCATAGGCTAACGTGCCCGTATGCAGAGGATTTCAAAAGCCACCGTTTCACAGACTAGCTGTGAGAATGTTTTTCAATGAACTTTGCCCTGGCAGTTAACAAGTGATAAGAAAGTTCATTCAATGGGATTTTAAAGGCAGCTAAATTGCCCCAAGTTTAGACTACCTGAAGCTGGTATGGCAGAGCTCGCCCTGGCAGCCAGGGCACTGAATCCGTGACCCCTGCTAGTTAATATGAAGGGGAGGGAGCCGAGGGAAGAGGAGACACACATGAACAGAGAATGCAGAATAAAAGAGAGAGCAGGGCTCTGACATGCCGAAGAGTTCTCTTGGGAAAAACCTACGAGCTGATGAAACATGAGTTTTAAAAAGAGTTGTCGGTCTGTTTTTCACCCATTCTATTTTCTGCATATAAAATTCCTTCTGCGTTACTCAGTCATTATGACTATTTAAGATTATTACCACAGCTTACTACACAGCCAAACTGACTCAAAAGCATCTCAGAGGAACTCATTTTTCTACCCTTAACAAAAGTATCCTTCTGTTTATTTCCAAAGACCAAAATTTCAAAGACATATTTTTCCATTTACCGTGGCATTAAGCAGCCCTCAACTCAGGACCAAATGTGTTTCTAGCAGATCATAAGGTTGTTTTCCAACCCCCCATTTGCCAAGCTCTGTACATTCATTCGGGGAAACTCTCTTTAAAACAGGCCCCATTTCCTTTTGTATTACTTTTATCTGGATCTAGTTTCAATCAGCCAACTTACTGCCAAAAATATTAACTCAGTTCTATCTTCACGTTAGAATAAAATTGAGCAAGCTTTTACTCCAAACAATGTGTTAAAACAAATTTAGCATGTAACTATCTTTGGCTCCATGATTATTTTCCATGATTATTTAAGAGTGTTTCAAGAGGGACAAGAAAATTAGAAGGTAGTAATATTCCAGATGACATAGCTGTTAGGCACTGAATTGTGTTCTCCCCAAAATTCATATGTGGAAGTCCTAACCCCCAGCACCACAGAGTGTAACTACTTGGAGATAAGGCTTTTAAAGAGGTGATTAAGTTAAAATGAGGCCTCTGGGGTAGGGCCCTAATCCAATCTGTGTACTGTCTTTAGAAGGAGACATCAGAACCCACTGAGAGACGCCACGGGTGTGCGTGCACAGAGGGACAACCATGTGAAGAGGCAGCAAGCTGGCAGCCATCTGCAAACCAAGGAGAGAGGTCTCAGAGGAAACTAAACCTTTCAGCACCTTGAACTTGGACTTCCAGCCTCCAGAACTGGGAGACAATAAATTTCTGTGGTTTAAGCCACCCAGTCTCTGGTATTCTATTCTGGCAGCCCAAGCAGACTAACACTAAGAATTCAGGTGTAGCAATTAATCCTCTATGACGTGACAAATCACATTCTTCAACTTTGTGCCATATCAACAATATAATCATAAGGAATCATTGCCAAGTCCTCATCTTTGGTTCCCCTCCCCTTGTCCCCTTCACCCGGTGCCCTTGGTCTGCACAGGAGCAGGTCTCCAGCTGTCCTCCTTCGGGTGTTCTCAAGTAATCTGCCTGATGCCCCAGAGTCACTGGAAGGCTTCAGAAAGCAGACTGCTGGGCCCCACTCCCAGAGTTTCTAATCCAGTAGACCCGAGATGCGGCCCAAGAATTTGCATTTCTAACAAACTGCGTGTGATACCGAAACTTTGAGAACCAGTGCGCTGGTTGTCTCCTCACCTCAGCTGTACCTGTGGTCAAATCAATGGCACATACCTGGAGGGCCCCGCATGGACCAAGTGGACTAAGCTTAGAAATTAATTTATGCTAATGTAAAGAAATATATTACCCCTCCCAGAGTATCTGATTTTATATGGTCATTTAGAGAGAGTATCAATGATGCCTGGAAAGATCCCACTATAAGTCATAAGCGGCTGAATTATTTAGGGCAGGCTAATTGCTATTACAAGGAAGCCCAAGTCTCAGCGGCTTAACATAGTAAGAGTTTATGTTTTACTCACAGTCCAGTGCAGGCTGGGATGTGGGATGGTTACTCTGCTCCATGCAGTCATGCAGAAACCCAGGTTGCCCATCTTCAACAGCCTCAGAGTCCTTCACTGATCTTCTATCTGGCAGCAGATGAGGAAAGAGAGGAGGGTTTGTGGGAGATTCTTAGGGGCCAGGCTTTTCACCCACATTCCACATTCCCATCATTTCCACTCGTGTTCTATTGGCCAGAACTCAGTCCCATGATCACCAAACTCTAAGAGAGACTGGGGAATACAGTCTAGCTGAGAGGAAAAGGGAAAAAGGTTGATGAACCACAGGCCAATCTCTGCCACATGGAACTACCATGAGCCCTGAAACCATGAAACCATGGCACTTTCAAAAGGCCAACCACGCAGACTTAGGTCATTTAACATTATTGGAGGAGAGCTCTGTCATTGTGCTGATCGTCCTAGCTCTCTTGTGCTTGGCCATAAAAATAAAGTATGTGGGTATCCCTGCTGTCTCAGGTAAATAAAATGATACTCAAGCTGAGTAGATCGAAATGGCCAATGTTCATGTGTCCAAAGCAGTTAATCTGGAAGCAAGCACTTGTGGAAGAAGAAGATGGAGCAAAGGAGGAGATATCTTTTGCTCAGATATGTATCTTATAGTATATATAAATTGTACCACTTCATCTTGACGACCCCATAGAGTATGTACTATTATTTTGATTTTACAAGTGACAAAGAGAGGCTCAAGGGACATAGGGATTAACCTGGTAAGGCTCAGTGGGGCCAGGATTTGAACCCAGGACTGTCTGACTACAAAGTCCAGTCTGTTTTACCCTTTTACCACATTGCCTCATCTTTGGCAATACAAGTTGATTAACTTTTAATTGATTAACTTGAATCAACTAAATTTATCACAGATTATTATTTGTCCCCAGAAACCTGTCAACTGCCCCCTTAACTCCTAAGGCACTAACTTTGGAAAGAGAGTGTCCCATTTTCACCAGCTGAGTCCTTCACACCTTGGACTCCCTGAGCCTCAGTGGCCACATCCAGAAAGTGGGAATCATGTCACTGCCTTCTGAGGTCCGCAAGGCATGTCGGAGCACCTGGGGCCTTTTCATTTCTCTGCCGGTACCGGTTTTTGCCTGCTATTCTCATGTGATGTCGGCAGGGGGTGGCTGCTATGACCCAGCATGGACAAGGGAAGGGGCTGTGTGAGGAGAAGTATTAGTATGTTCTGAGCCTAATGCCAAGCATTTTGTGCATCTGTGGGCACTGAGGAAATGTGGGGGGCAGGGACGTGATGATAAAAATGAAAACAAATGTAACACATGGACAAGGTTTTATAGCATTTTATCTAGGAGTGCAAGATACATTCCAAGTTTTGTCCTAGCTTATCCAATCCTGCTTGATAACTGGTACTGGCCAGAATCACACTGAGGACAAGGCCTGACCTAGGATAATAGCTGCTTGGTCCTTCCACTTCCTTATCATGGACTACTGCAGCCCACACTCAGGGCCCACCTGGCCCATCCCACCCCCTCGCCCAGCCTTCCCTGCAGCACTGCTCAGGAACTTGCCTCCACCTGCTTCCCTGGGCTCACACCCTCCCTTAGACTATGCCTCAAGGCCCTCATGGCAGACAGGAACAATCCCTCTCCACTGGCAGAGGTCCTCAGAACTTGCATCTTCTCATGCACTTAATAATCCTGTCCATTGCACTAGGGATGAGTGAGCATGCTCCCACAGAGGCAGCATGCTAAAGAAAAGAAGGGAAGGCTTTGTGTCACAGAGTACTGTCTCTTCCCAAATGGGTGACTCCAAGTCAGTCACTTCCTCTCCCTTAGCCTCAATGTCCTCATCTGTCGAATGAGAGTAAGAATACTGACCTCATAGGGTTCTCATGAGGGTGAAGCAACTTAGCCCAGTGCCTGGCACACAGTGAGTACTCATCAAGTGATAGGCCCCTTTGCCTTCCTCCTCCCTGCCTACTTGCAGAATTCTTGAGGACAAAATGTCCCTAATTCACCCTTGTATCACCAGCGCTCCGTGTAGAGTGGGTGTCCAATAAGAGTAGAATAAAAGAATGAATGTACTCAGAGCACAGAGTCATTTACTGAACATGAATGAACAGATTAACTGCTCTGTGTTTTCTTGTATGTCTCTCTCTTCTCTTGTCTTTCTGCTCAAAAAATGATTAAGAGGACATGGTCTCTCAAGTTCTTCAGAGAGAAAAATTAAACCAGTCAGAATTGCTCACTAATTTTCCAAGGCTCATCCAAGCTTGGGCTGGCCCCCTGGGAGACATTACGGTAGCCCTGAGGGAGGCAACGGCAGCTGTGCTCCATCCTGCCACTTCTCTGTATCCTGTATTCTGAGACACAGGGGCTGGCTACGGGCTGCTCTGGAGAGGGGGCTGGCCTCTGGCTCCAAAAGTGGCTGCATGGATGCTGGCAGCAGTCGCCACAAAGAATGGCCAAAGTGGGACTCTCCAACCCAGCAAGGCCAGACACTTTGAATTTCTGAGGGCAGTCCCAGTGTTGAGCTTGGAGCCTCCCACTCTGCCTAAGGAGACTCATGCTTACGGCTAATGGGTCTGGACGTTTGGCTCAGAATACAAGGTTCCCACAACCTGTTTCCTATAGCACGATGTAGGACCAAATATGGTTTAATCCCATCTGGATCAAACCAGGGAGCCACTAGAGATGCTCAAGAGGCCCCCTGCCCAGTCCTGCAGAGCTCACTCCAAATCAGCTACAAGATTTGGATGGAGCAGGGGAAGCACTGAGAGAGAGAAAGAGAGAGGGGGGGGGCATGAGGAAAGGTCTGGTACTCACACCATGAGCTGCCAGAGCTAGAGACATCTGGGATCACAGTAATCAGGAGACTAATAAGTAAAATGTACTGAGTACCCAATAAATATGGTCAAGGCTTTGCCTGCATTATCTCCTTTGAGTTTCCCAGCTACCTTATGAGGCAGACCCAACCATTTCAGAATCAAGGAAACCGAGGCACAGAGAGACAGTCATTTGTCCAAGGTCTCCTACTTGGCAACTGTCAGAGTTTGAATTATTACCTTGTACTGCCTTTCATATTGTTTTACTTGACACTGCCTTTTTATTCTAGTTCAAGGCTTCTCATATCTTAGAGTACACTAGAATCACCTTGAGGCCTCGTTAAGACACAGATCTCTGGACCCATCCCTAGAGATTTTGATTCCTTAGGCCCAGAGTGGGGCCCACTGCTTTGCAGTTCTTAAAAGGTCCCAGGTGAATGATCAGTAGGGGAAGAAAGGGATAAAGAAAGGGGGGGTAATCAGAAGGGGGAATGAAACATGAGAGACTATGGACTATGAGAAACAAACTGAGGACTTCAGAGGGGAGGGGGGTGGGGAATGGGATAGACCGGTGATGGGTAGTAAGGAGGGCACGTATTGCATGGTGCACTGGGTGTTATACACAACTAATGAATCATCGAGCCTTACATCGGAAACCGGGGATGTACTGTATGGTGACTAACATAATAAAAAATCATTAAAAAAATAAAAATAAAAATAAAAAAAATAAAAGGTCCCAGGTGAGACTAACTCTGCCGGTCTGGAGACGCCGCTCTGAAAAGCAAGGTCTAGAGCAAACTTCTACCTGCCAGATCTCAACCATAACAGCCCAGCAGATAGAAAATCAAATCAAGATTAAGATTTCCCAAGAAAACCAAAGGAGTTTGTATTGATGTCAATCTTCAGTTACACGGAGCAGGAACTATCTTCTTTACTTGAGTGGTAACTACTCAATTTTTCTCAAGACTTTTGTCCCCATCACCTATAACTTTTACCTGACCAAGTTAAAAAATAGGACAACAGTTTAATATGGAGTTCGAATAACTCTGGAATCCCATTTTAGTTTCCTGTTTCCCTGTTTATTTGGTTGGGGTGATTTTAGCGTCCCTTTCACCCAAGGTCAGAATGGACCTGGATGCCACAGGTGGGCTGGAGGTTATAAAAGAAAAGCATTCCTGAAAGCTCAGAGAACTGGATCTAACTGCCACCTCCAGCTGGGTGACCCTGGACAAGTCATTTCACCTTTCTGGGTGACACTGGATGGGCTGTCAGTTCCCCTCTTGCTCTAGCTTCCTCCCTCCAATCTAAAGCCATGGGTGGCCATGGGCTAATCTTGGTGCCTGGGACCTGGAGACTGACATGGGATGGGACCTACTGACAATGGACACTGAGCTCACTCCATGTCTCCCAGCCAGCTCTGGGATCCCAACTTGGTCCCTCACCTCCAGAATTTGAACCCTTGCTTTATCCTCTGAATGCTGGCACTGCTTCCCCTCCAGGTCTCAGCACTCCAGGCAGTACTGTTGCCAAGAGGCTCCAGCTCCCGGCCCCAGCTCCCTGGGTACCAGAGTCTTCCCTGGGAAGTCTCCAGATTCCTGGGGAAAAGGGTAGAAGGAGTCTTGTCAATAGCTAGAACCCAGAACTCTGTTTCCTCTCCTGCCCTCTTTTCATTACTGCCTGTGACGCCTAAGGAGGACTGTAAGGCCATGGCATGCTTTAGTAGAATATGTTTCAGTTGAACAGTTTTACAGCAGTGAGATGGGGGTTGCCACAACTTAGCTGGTTTTCCTTCACCAGGAAGGAAATGAGTAAGTACAATAGGATGAGCAAGTACATCATAGTAACAATGACATTTTAGCTAATCTTCCTGTAATTATGGCCTCTGTTTTAACTAACTAACCAATAGCCAAATAGCTTGAACTAGATAGGGGCACCTGGAGGGCTCAGACAGTTGAGCATCCGACTCTTGGTTTCAGCTCAGGTCATGATCTCGTGGGTCATGAGATCAAGCCTTGCATGGGGCTCCCTGCTCAGCAGGGAGTCTAAGTTTCTCTCTCCCTCTGCCCTTTCTCCCACTTACCCCGTGCTTGCTCACTCTCTCTCTTTCTCTCTCTCTCAAATAAATAATTTTGTTATCTATATATAAATGATTATATATATATATATATAAAGTAGAGATATTTCCTGGGATTTTAGCATGACCCTGCCCTCACAATCCATACCTCTAGGGCAATGCAGTAGGTAAACTACCCAGTTACAAGGTTCTTTCAGCACTCCCAGAGTGATGTGTCTTTGGATAACTACACTCACCTAACCCTCAACAATTTTCTCTACACAGAGCCCAATGAGCTTCTTTCTACTATGACCAGGAAAACTGCATGAATGGTGGCTTAAACGCAACTCTTTTCTATTTTAATTTGAGGGAGATGAGCCAGAAGAAAGAGATTGTATGTGCCATCTAAGAACAAGACTGGGAGAGGGAGGAGAGTCACAACCGAGTGTGGAGAAGCGGAAGGGGATCCGAGTCCCAGGAGCAGGGCTGGAGAGAAGTGCCACTGTCCCTGCCATAGCCAGGAACTCCTGCCACCTGCAAGGCCCACTCTCTCTGGTCTACAGCCAGGTACACACCTGTCTACATCCAGCAAAATTTATAAAACCAAGGCAGAGAGCAAAATTTGTGTCTAGGATTAATGTTTACAAGACGGCCCTTGGATCATGTAGCATAAGTCATTCAGACAGCCCTCGGGTCCCCCCAGGTCTGGTGTGCCTACTTGGCCTACTACTATTTCCTCTGCACTTGCTGGTTGCCTTGCTTCTCAATCCAGCTTTCTTCTTCTGATCCTGCTGGCCATTTGTGTTTTGTGTCTGTACAGATTTCTTAAAATCTGGACTCATGCGAATTACCTGGAGTTAAAGTACTTATTACAGAGACTCTTAAGAGACAAGGCCCAAATATCTGGTAGTTACCACCCCAGCCCATCCATACCCACATTCCTACATGGCACACACAGATTTTCATTGCTGGCCTCTCACACTACATCACCACCCAAAACCTTTCATGCCAGAGAGAGACACAGAGAGAGAGACAGAGAGATGGGGGGGGGGAGAGAAAGCAGGAAACTTTCAGTATCTTGTCCTCTTACCTCCCCCACCCTAACACCTCCCCCCATGATGGCTCTATCTAAAAAAGGTTTACATTTCAAATGATAAAATATGCATTTAAAATTCCCCAGCCTTCTGCCAGTCCACCTCTGACCCTACCTTCTGCTACCACTTGAGTAAACTCGAACAAGTAAATAGGATTGATGTTATTCTTTAACATTTCATTTTTGAGAAAAAGAAATATGCATTAATGGGAAGTCAAACAAAATCCACCGGTAGGCGCTCCCTTATTCATTTAACATGAATAACAGTGAAGATGCAATTACAACAGCATAAACCAAACCAGGCAGTAAGTGGGCAATTCCCCTTCTGTTCCAATATGCCCCAATTAACACAAACCAAGGAAGGAATAAATTTAAGCAGGAACAGCTTATCAACATACAATTAGCACTCAATAATTTATCCCTGTAATGCCAGAGCAAATAAAAACATTGTGTCATAAATCACTTACTCAAGTAAACCACCAACCCCTGTGCTGAAATGATCTTTTGGTTGATTTGCTTCCTATTCACCACCCTTCTGCTACAAAAGGTTTTTTTTTCCTTTCTCAGATTCAAGACAGTGAGGCAGCTGCATTGGCATTTGCTACTCTCCAGAGTTCAAGGTGATACTAAGCCACAAACAGAATTATAGGGAGGGCCAGCTCAGACCTCACTGAGTATGCATATTTCTGGCTAGGCCAGCCACCGAATAACTGCAAATAAATTGGTGCCTGGCCTTTAACATTTCTAAGGAAGGGAATTCCTCATTCTTCCTTTCTAAAGTATTTTTAGATCTCTCAATTTTTACAGGTAGAAGAGTTTTCATGAATCTTCCATACAACACCTAAAAAACAAATAATCCAATTTAAAAATGGGCAGAACACATGAACAGACATTTCTCCAGAGAAGACATCCAGGTGGCCAACATGAAAAGATGCCCAACATCATTCATTATCAGGGAGATGCAAATCAAAACCACAATGAGATATCACCTCACCAGTCAGAATGGCTACTATAAAAAAGACAAGAAATAACGAGTGTTGGCAAGGACGTGGAGAAAAGGAAACCCAGTGAAAATTGGTGCAGCCACTGTGGAAAACAGTGTGGAGATTCCTCAAAAAAATAAAAATAGAACTACCCCACTATCTAGTAATTGCACTACTGGGTATTAACCCCCCAAATACAAAAACACTAATTCAAAGGGATACACACACTCCTATGTTTATTGCAGCATTATCTGTACTAATCAAATTATGGAAGCAGCCCAAGTATCCATCGATAGATGAATGGATAAAGGAGAAATAATGGCATATTACTTGGCCATCAAAAAGAATGAAATATCGCCATTTGCAATGACATGGATGGAGCTAGAGAGTATAATGCTAAGTGAAATAAGTCAGTCAGAGAAAGACAAATACCATATGCTTTCACTCGTATGTGGAATTTAAGAAACAACACAAACGAGTGAAGGGGAAAAAAAGAGAGGGGAGACAAACCAAGAAACAGACTCTTAACTATAGAGAACAAACTGATGGTTACCAGAGGGGAGCTTGCGGGGGAGGGAATGGGAGAAATAGGTAATGGGGATTAAGGAGTGCACTTGTGATGAGGACTGGGTATGGAAGTGTTGAATCACTATATTGTACACCTGAAACTAATATAACACTGTATGTTAACTACACTGAAATTAAAATTAAAAACTTAATAAAAAATGTTTAAAAAAAGAATCTTCCATCCAGTACGTCTATTTTCATTTAAATCAATTTATACTGGTTTTATGAAAATTAAAAACAGCCTGTCATCTTCTTCTCTGTAAGGCCTATAAATCTAAATCTATAAATCTAAAGGCAATCATTAAGTCCTTGAATGTTTCCCATTCTTTCACTGCCAAATCTTAGTTCTTTAAACTTTTTGTGGTGTGCATCGCCTCTTTGAAATCAGATGTGTTCTCCATCCTCCTCCTGCCAATTCTGTTTCCCAGACTCTCTTGCAACTGATTTAGCCGAAGAGAACCCTGGTAGAAGACTAGAATGTAGGAGATAGGAAGGATCCAGGGTATTATTCCACCTCTGTCCTGGCAAGTCCAGTCAGGCCTCATTATTCATGAATTCCATTCATGAATTTCCACTGCAAATTTTCCTACTTACTAAAATCTATTTGTAATCCCCAAATCAATATTTGTGACACTTCCATGGTCATTCACAGACATGTACAAAACAATGAAAAATTTGAATTGCCTGACGTGTCTCCAGCTGAGGTCAGACAAGGCAATACTTTGCCTTATTTCAGTTCTTATGCTGTAAATAAGGGTCCTTTTTGATGGAATAGTGTCCTATTTTTCTCACGTGTGTGTTTTTTGTTGGTGATGTCACTGTTTAAAATGGCCCCCACACATAGTGCTGAAATGTTGTCTAGTGTTCCTAAGCACAAGATGGCTATGGTGTGCTATGGTGTATCTTAGGAGAAAATACATGTGTTAGATAAGCTTCATTCAGTCACGACTCATAGCGCTGTTGGCCATGAGTTCAATGTTAATGAAGCAATAATATAAGTAAGGTGCCTTAAACAGAAACACATAAAACAAGGTTATAGATTGATGGATTGAGGAAAATGCTATGACCAGAGGCTCATAGGAACTTAATCCTATATTTTCTCTAGGAGCGATGGTTCAGTACTTAATTCAGTGTTTGTGGTAACTTTATAGAACACAACTACCACAGATAACAAGAATCTACTATATTTCCCAGTGATGCCCATGTCTTCTCTGAAAGTCCAGATTACCACCAGATAGCCCTTACCTCCTCACTCCCAACTTCCACTGGGAAGTCTCCACCATGATTCTCACAAAATCACCCCAGCTCCTGGATCCTGGTAACACCACCTCCTTCCCATGCCCCCTCCCATCTTAGAAATGATAGTAGCTTCTGCTATTGCTAAACTCTGGGGTACTGCACCATCCTTTGACTTGTCAGACCTTCCATCTCTTGTGTAACAAATGCTCTGTATTAAATGACCTCTGTTTAAAATATCAGAAGAGTTCCTATATCCTGGTTGAATCCTGACTGATATACCTTCCCTTATTAATCTTGTTTTCTAACTTCTTTATCTCTTTGGGGTAGGCAGAATAATGGCTCCCCAAAGATAGCCACATCCTAATCCCCAGAACTTTTGAATATGTTACCTTACATGACAAAAAAGACTTTGTGGACGTGATTAAGTTAAGGATTTTGAAATGATTTATCCAGGTGAGACCAATGTCATCACAAGGATTCTTCTAAGCGAAAGAGAAAAGCAGCAGAGTCGGAGTAGGAATGTGAGAACAGAAGCAGAGATCAGAGTGATGCAGACATGGGCCTCAGAAATGGAGGCAGCCTCTAGGAGACAGAAAAACCGAAGTACAAATCCACCCACCAGAGCTTCCAGAAGGAACACAACCCTGCTGAGACCTGATTTGAGCTCAGGGAAGTTCTTTTTGGACTTTTGACCTCCAGAACTATAAGATAAAATAAATTTGTGTTGTTTTAAGCCCGTAGTTTGTTGTAATTTGTTACAGCAGCAATTGGAAACACGTTCTTTTTGTGGCTACTAGCTACCCATACCTTTCAAGCTGAAGGGCATAAAGTTGGTTTCAAAACTTATTTAAGTTCTGATGTAGTCCCTGTACCTAGAAATAGCCAAGGAACTCACAGTAGGCAGCAATCACTGACAGCTGAATGCATTTAATTACCTGAAATCAGAAAACTAAGATCAACTTACACCTCTCCAGGTTTTTTCCATTTTTTCATTATAGAAAATTTCAAGAATTATACAAAACTGGAGAGAGTAATATCATAAGCCTCTGTATATCTATAATCCAGCTTCAACAATTAACCAACTCATGGCCAATTTTCATTTGTATGTATCTTTGTAATTCTCCCTTCCATGGATTATTTAAAGCAAATTCCAGGTATCATTTCTCCACAGGTACTTCAACACATATCTGTGAAAGATAAAGACCCTTCTAAAAGATGACCACAGAATTATTACTGAACCAAAAGAAAATTAAGTTTATATAACTAATTATAGTGAATGTTGAAATGTCTCCAATTGTCTTATGATTTTGTTTGCATCAGGATCCAATAGGATTCTACACTGCAATTATTTGACATTCTTTAAATCCCTTTTGACCTATAGGCTCCCGTCCATTACTTCTTTCCTCTTCTTATAATTTATGCATGTCAAAATCCACATTATATGTATCAAAACCCACAGTCTAGGGTTTGCAGACTTCATTCCATGATGTTGTTTAACCTTTTCCTCTGTTCTCTGTAATTTGGTAGTTAGTTCTAGTGGATTTATTAGACTTGGTTTCAATTTTTTTAACCAAGAGTATGTAGAAGATGGTGTGGTGTATTTTAACATTCTATCTGGTTCACTCTCTTTCTGTAATATTAGCTGTCACTGACGCTTACTGCCTAAATCCATTTATTTATTAGGGATTATAGAAAGGTGATATTCTAATTCTATCCTTCCTTTATTATCTGGAATCCTTTATAAAGAGGAATTTCCTCTAATCAATTACGTGATTACTGTGCAATACAGCCCCTATAAGAAAGGCAGAATAAAATAATTATTTATCCACTATATGAGTTGGCTCCCTAGCATCTTCCAAAGGTGGCCAATGATGTTTCCTATTTTTAAATTATTACTAAAATCTCATGTATTTAAGCATATTTTATGTGCTTTAATCCATTAGAGTTATTACTCTTACTGATGTTCAAATTGACCCATATTTAGCCAATGGGAAATTCTTCAACTTGGCACCTGAGTTTCTTTGACATAACACCATTAGTCTTTGATAGCTTTCTTGCTTCATGACATGGCAAGATGTTCTAGAATCATCTTGTACATTTCCTGCCCCAAGCCTAGAATCACCCATTTCTCCAAAAATCTCTGATTCTTTAAATTGGGAAATGATATTTAGAAATGTCAATTTGGGCACAAAAGATGCTCCTTGTTAATAGATCAGTTGTTTTTAGTCCTTTTGGGTGGGTAGGAAATACATTAAAGATAAGATACCTCATGAGTTTAAAATGCTAATTTCAATGGCAATTCAAGACCACAGAATTTTTTGTTTTGTTTTGTTTTTACATCTGTATCTCTTTTTTCCCTTTTTGAAAAACTTCATACACTGTGACATCAATATAATTATTTATGTTTTATCACATACGGCTCTAGAAGAATCTCAGAAAACAATACCAACACTTCTACCTATATATTAAAGAGGCTTTTTTCCTTTTTGTTTTGTTTGTTTGCTTGCTTGCTTTTTTGTTGCAATCCTTTTTGTTCTCAGGATATAATCCACTAGGACAAGATACTTTGTGTGTTCCTACTTACCATTTACTCTATATAAACTATCATTAATTTCTTTTCATGTTACAATAAATGAAATCAGCCAACAGATCAAATTTATCTTTTATCTGTGACAATGATGCTATAGGCTCTTATAAATTTCCCCCTACCTATTTTCAAGTTGGTGTCTATGCCAGAAAATAGAAACCACTTCATTTCAAATGGGAGGGGAGGTGGCAATGTGATACAGAAAACTGATTACAAACATATTGGAAGGGCTAGAGGGGCAAATAAGAAAAGGCACAAGGTTTCACAAAGATAAGTAACTGTAAGAAAATGCCAGGGCCAAACAAGGCAAAGGGAAAAGCTAAGTTGCTCAGAGCAATGAATCACACATGCCACAAACGCTGCTGCCAGGGAGAAACCACGAGCCCATTCTCCCACCGACATCGCTGCCTAACGCAGAACCCTTCTACCTTCTAATCCTACCTGAGTGCTTCTCATTAGTAGAACCCAACAGAACCCAGCTGGCAAGGGGGTTTGAGTAATGTAGGAAGTAGGTTTCTAGTCCTAGAAATATGAGGTAATAGAAAGTCTGTGAGGAGCTGGATATCAACCGACAACACACGGTACTCCATGTCCAACATTTAGGTGTGTTTTTCGGTAGAAATGGTGGATTCATCTTCTCCCCTGGTCCTTCTGAAATTCAACAGTTCAAGACCAAGATTAAGGGCATCATCTGTGGTAATAGCATAGAGAAAAGACAACTTACATGAAAGAATTTAAAACTATGGCACTGGCCTTGTTCGTATAAACCACAGTCATCCACACCTCTCTGCCCCAGGCCATAAATAAAAGGAAAACATGGGTCATATGTTTGGAAACAGATATCTAAGCTCAGAGAAACCAAGTAACTTGCTTTTAAATTTTATTCTTTTCAGTTCTCTGATTAGGAATAATTTGCCAATTAAGTAGGACAGCAGCCAAAGTAAAAAGAGACATGCACTGAAATCTGTTAGCATCAACTGTTAGAGTCATTCTTCTCTCGATGACATATTGTTGCTATATATAGTTTAGATATGAATAATGTGAAAGTGATCGTGAGCCAATATTTAGGGAAAAGCTAGGCCTACCACGACCACAACTCTGATGGAATGTCTTGTTGATGGATTTAGTCTTACACTTCATACTTTCTCAATTTATTTTTCTCTGGGATGCTTTTCTATTTAGGGTATTAAATGATTTATATTTGATGGACAGAGAAGGACACTTATTAATTATGAAATCTTAGGCAAGTTATTTAACCTTTCCAAGATTTCTTATCTATGAAATGGGGATAATAATAGCATCTACCTCACACAGTTATTTGTAATGGTACATGAAACAATATGCATAAAGAACTCGGAATTGTGCCTGATACACAGTAAGTACTCAGGAAAGTGGGCTGTTTGTATTCTTGCTAGAGAAATAGCTAAGAAATACAAGGTCATTTAAAAATAATCTCATTTGCACACTTCTTCTTGATAATCAAAGCTGATACTAGACCCAGGAGAAGTTAATACTGCCAAGAAAGGAGTCAGAAGAAATCTTAAAGAAAAGGTTAATGGCATCTATGGAAAATGTAGAGGTCTTCATTCTCTGGAGTCCAAGAACTTCTACTCCTCTGAGACTAATGGGGATGATAATCATGAATTGAAGCAAATTTAAATGGGAAAAATGACCTAGGGAACAGTTGTGGAGACCTGGTCCTCATAATCTTGATACTTCACAGGAGCAGATGATCTGTTTGGAGATGGAAAACAGAACTACTGGAAAATAGGAAGATGTGTGAACGTGCCCAGCATGGGTCAAAGGAGAGAGAGCCGAAAGAAGAGAAGTTCTCACTTACTGAGTTGGAGATACCCTTGTTCTCCTCCTTCAGCAGCAGTATCCTGCTTTGCTCTCTGCTGTGGATGAAGATGAAGGTCTGGCTCCACATAAAGAAGTGTATGAATGTTCGCATTCCCTTGGGAAGAATGTAAACTCACAGTGGACCTCGTATGTAAAGGTGATGATATTTCACTACAAAATATTACTCTTTGATGAAAACCTTAGTGCTTCTCCACGATTCAAGATAGTTATGAGAGTTGGAGACCTACACTGAGACTGTGGTCCTTCCACTCTAGCCACAAACAGATATATATATATACACACAAAATTATCATGAACGTCACTACTCCAGTGCAGACTAACGCAAACTGCATCATGGCAATGCAAACTGGCAATTGTTACTGGTAACATCAGTTAACATGATTTTCTGAAATGAAAAATTCTTGGTAAATTTCCAAACAAAAGCGGTGATCTTCTCTTAATTAAATGGTAGTTGTAGTCCTAGAAGTTTCAGTGACCATTAAAACTGAGCCAAACTACTTTGTGCTTTTATGTTACAATAAATTAGGTGTGAAGTTCAGATAATTATAAATAGATCATGTGAGACATTCAAAATTCATGTGGATCATGGCACAAATCTTCAATATCTAGCATCCCTGGCCCCCGATCATAAATGCCAGTAGCGTTCTTCAATCACGTTTCAGTCAAAATTGCAGGCCCTGCACACCTTCAATATGCTTCCCCACTTAGAGGCAGTGCAACCACTGTTAAGGTGCACTGCGTCGTAGTATCCATGTTTTTGAAGGGGAGATGGCAATTGTCCAGGTGAATAAAACACTATTTTCAAGAAATACCCCCAGAGCACAAAACATAAGCATATGCATTCACTATGGTGGCCAAATCAGGTTCCCCCCAGGGTACTGAGTATCGTAGACTCTGCCAAAAAGACACTAAATGATCCTAGAACATCCACACCTGAAGAGACATACACACATCTGTCCTTGGCCACATCTGACTTCCCATAGCAAGGCTATCCTAGGCAGCATGTCATAAACCCATAGCTGGCATCCACCCTACTCCTCATTAACAGACCTGGACATCCCTGTTCACAAAGAAGTTCTACAGACGATGTACTGGCAACAATGCCTGCTTTCCTGTGGGAAATGCTGCCTTAAAATACCTCAGACAGGACAGTCCTTATAATTCATTCAGAATTCTATTCACCTGTGTGTAGAGTATCTGGTAGAAAGGCAGCCACTTCGGAAGGCTCACTAGGTTGAGTGGAATGGATGTTTATTACAGGGCTCAATGAGGGATCTTTCTATCTACACTGAGTGTAAAAACTCTAAAAATACTGATCCTCCCTGAGGCTGACTTTGGATCCCAGAAAGCCCTGGAGGCCTCAGTGGCAGGAAGTTCTCAACCACAACTCCCCCCTCTTAGTTGCTACCAACAGGTCATTTCCCTCTGTGTCACTAAGTTCAAATTTCCAGGGAGGAGTATTATGGGTCTGGCTTTTGATACCGCCTACAAATTATGGGCCATCAACTGACTTAGAGATGGGCCCTTTATTCTCAGGTCAGTGTTCATGCTGTGGAGAGAGTGAAAAGCAGGGACAAGTGGCCCACCACTTACTTGGCAGAATCCGTGGGCAGGGGTCACTTCTCTGAGAAAGTGGAACGGCAGGAAGGCACTTCCTTGGAAATATGTCTGATATACCTGAAGACTAGAGGAGCTGTCTAAAGGGGACAAGATGAATGCTTCTCAGGATTGTTTGAGGGAAGAGAAACATGGAAGAAAGAGGCTGTGCAGTGTGATGATGTATTGATGAGCCACAATGACTTCACTCAAATTTCACAGGCTGGTAGCTTAGAACCAT
Source organism: Ursus americanus (assembly GCF_024610735.1). Taxonomy (NCBI): domain Eukaryota; kingdom Metazoa; phylum Chordata; class Mammalia; order Carnivora; family Ursidae; genus Ursus; species Ursus americanus. The sequence continues at coordinate 52,933,012 of NC_142127.1, forward strand.
TGGACAAAGATGTATCTGTCCCAGAAAATATGGAATCTACGTTCTTGTACCTCATGACATCATAGGCGAGTAATTTCAGTGTGGCCAGAGATGAGTAATTTACATTATATGAGCCTCAGTTGTCCCCCTTTTTTAATGGATAAAAATCCTCCATACCTTTCACAAAGTTGGTAGAGTAAGTGGGCCTGTTGTTGTTCTTAGATCCATGATTCTATGACAATGATGAGATTGAGATCATATGAATAACATGAGATTGAGCTTCTCTGAGAAGTCAGAACAGAAGGTGCTAGAGATATTTGGGGAGATCATGTATAGGTGTCAAGAGCCAGCACACCTTTCACCCTCTGAAAATTTTGGATATATTTGTGTATTTCCTGAGTTTTGGTTCTGGGACCAGGGTCGATTTTGCTCCCCAGGGGATGCTTAGCAATGTTTTGAGACAGTGGTACCACAACTGGGCAGGGGACAGACAGAGGGGTGGTTACTGGTTTCTAGTGGAAATAAGCCAGCCATGCTGCTAAACATCCTACAGTACACAGGAAAGCCCCCATAACAAAGAATTATCTGGTCCAAAATGTCACTAGCTCAAGGTTGAAAAGCCCTGTTCTGCAGTGAAGTTCCATAGCAAACATTCATCACGTTCCCAATGAGCCCAAACCTAATAGGCTGAGGAACTACAGCTCTAGACTCTGGCAAAAGGCTACAGAGAATTGTGCTTGGCACCCTCCCTGTATACACGGCTCTTCCACCGGCACCAGGGTAAGCCTCCCCCTCATCTCCTCTCCACACACACCTCTAGCTCTACCACTGCAGTCACTCATCTTACAGAAAGAAGAATCCCTGTCTAAATGCCACTTCACCTTTGAATGAACCATCTCTCTAGTGACCTGCTTTTCAGTTCCCTGGGCCGATTAGAGGTCCTTGGCATTTTACCCTCTGACATCCGCATAACCCCAACACATATCACCACACACACATGAAAAGCTGCAAAGTCCTTCTCAAGCCCAGCTGGCTACTCGGTGAGTCTTGCTAAGTCAGTGAGAGTTTCCCTGTTGCCAATAATGGACTGCCTTTTTGCCCAGCGTGCTACAGACTGTTCCTCCATCTCTATTCCCTCTTGCACTCTATATACAGACAAATCAGACTTTCTATAAGGAATGACAAGGCAACAGGCCTCCTCTCCCCAGTAAGCCAAAGGGAGCTCTGACTAAGGCTAATACTTGAATTGGGACACATTAGGGCCTACATGTTAGCACCACGATAGCTTGGCTCTCTGAACTAAGAGACCTGAAGTCCTCTTCACGAGATGCACTTGGGTCTCTGTGGGGAAGGGAGCCCTTCATGTGGGTTAAAACACCACTGCAAAGTACAAATACACACATTAAACTACTGCAATAAAACATAGCATAACATCACCCAACCCCCACTGTTACGTGCTGTTAAATATTTAATTAAGAAGTCCTATGAAGCCAACCGTTATATACACAATAAAGAGAGAAGAAAGAAAAATAAATGCAGGTGTAGAACAGAGCTCAACCCGGTAGTAAGTATAATTTTCATTTGCTTTCACCCAGGGACATTTGTAGAAAAGATAGTTTTGCCAAATATTTATCTTTTTCTTCATTTTCTTGAAGCATGTCTTTTCCAGAAAGAAAAGACATTTAACAAGTATTAAAAACATGTGTTTAAACCATTTAGAAAGTTTAATTTTCTTTAAAAATGGTTTCCGGAGTTGAGGTCTTCTCCAAGTTTCTAGAGTTGAATTTTCACCTGATCGTATGTCAGGTCTGACCTGAGTGACCCCACGTGGGCCTCGGTCGATCCCATGGGATTTTCCGCACCTCCACCCTCACCGCCCCCCCCGCCCCGCCCCACCTGAGAAGACCCACTATCCACTAGTATCCACTGTCATGGCAAAGCAAAAGCCAGCAAAGCCAGCAAAGCCGGAAAAAGACCTGGTCGGGTTGTCTGACACGAAGGGCTCGGCGTTCTCAGAGCTCGTTGCCTATCATCGCGAGGGTTATAAAGCAGACGTCTGGAAGCAGGCCAGGGAGTTTGGAATACTGTCGTCCTGGGCGGCTCAGGCCCGTAAACATTCAAAGTCCGTATCAAGTTTATACCTCTGGCAGTAGTCACAAACAACACAAAACATACGAAAAGTTGCCGGACACCACTCGGAGAGGTTCATGAAACATGAATGAACGTAAACAAACGCCTCACGCGCCCTAAAGCAGTTCCATGCTGGGCCCACCCTTCTGACCGGAAATGGGGCTGAAAGCAAGGGAGGCGCCAACTCCCAGCAGCCCCCGGGGCTGCTCGGCTTTTACAGCACCTGCCCAATCCACAGAGGCAGAGAGCGCGCAGCCGTGGAGGCTCCTGCCTTTGACTCACCTGAAACGCTTTTCTGGAACTGATAAACTCAGCTCAACCTGACCGCGAAGCTGGCAGCATGTTGCGGCTGAGCGGTTAAGGGTAAGTTATGAACAGGGGCGCCTGGGTGGCGCAGTCGTTAGGCGTCTGCCTTCGGCTCGGGGTGTGATCCCAGAGTTATGGGATCAAGCCCCACATCAGGCTCCTCCGCTAAGAGCCTGCTTCTTCCTCTCCCACTCCCCCTGCTTGTGTTCCCTCTCTTGCTGGCTGTCTCTGTCAAATAAATAAATAAAATCTTTAAAAATAAGGGGAGAGGGTAAGTTGTGAACAATTTCCACAAGTTACAATGTTGGAAGAAAAGAAAACCGAGCGGCGCTCTTTACACAGCGTCCTCCAGCTTCTTTCTTCAGAAGGGAAACAACCAATGGACTTGGCGTTAAATAAAGCATACCGCGTTTGCCTTAAAGGGACGGAGTTTTGAGCATTAGATGGGGCAGTGGTCAACTCTTCAGTAACTGCTTGTCTCTCATAAGGGCTGTCCTCACGACCCATGCAGGGGAAAAACTGGACTTTTCCTTGTACCATCCCAGCCTTGAAGGGCATCCTGAACAGCAAGGAGCTCTTGAGGACAAGAAAACCGATTTCCAGGGCAACAACGTCAACGTCCTCCCAAGATCCCCCTACACATTTTCTTCCAGAAACAGGAGTTTCTGGAGGAGTCTTGCAGGAGGAAAGCAGCTTTTACTGAACATAATGTGACTGGATTTAGACATTCTTCTTGATAAACACATCTACAGAAGGTATTCAAGAAAAATTCCTGAGATTCAAGACTTTGATCATGATTTTGCACATACCTGCATAGATATTGCTGACCTAGAAACATAGCAATTACACTTTTTACTCCTGTCAAGGTTGGGCAAAGATTTGAATCCTGAATTTATTTTAACACGAACAGTATATGTTTACCTTAGTCTGCTCTTAACAATGACCTGGATAGGGGCATCTGGATGACTCAGTCAGTTATGTGTCTGCCTTCGGCTCAGGTCATGATCTTGAGGTCCTGGGATTGAGCCCCTGCTCAGTGGGGAGCCTGTTTCTCCCTCTGCCCCACCCCCACTTGTGCTCATTCTCTCTCAAATAAATTTAAATCTTTACAAAAAACACAAAACAATGGCCTGAATCGATTCAGATTTAGCATATGAATATACAGTTTACAAATGTCACTGCACATTATGAAAGTGGCTTTAGTGACCAGGAGGAAAAAAGACATCCAGATAGCAATAAATGAGGGGATTAGTTTAGTGACGGGGTATTTGGAATCAGCCTTCAGCTGGCTCAGCAATCCTACTTCCAGCAATTACACCAATGTCAGGTTTTCATCATTTTGCATTTTTGCACCTGAAGTGTATAAAAGCAGCTCAGTTCCAAATGACGTACAATTTTACACTCAAAGTCTCATTTGCTCCCAGGGATCCAAAACTAAACCAGCAATGGTCCTCAGCTGCAAGAAGGAATGAGCAGAAAGGTCCTTAACAGAATATGGTGGCAAGTTCATTACTTTAAAAAAAAATCTGGACACAGATTTCATACACGATTTGAAAGTACTTCAGTACTGTGTATTTATATAAAGTAAAAACATCAGAAATCAAATTACCACCAGTCAGAGGGCATCAGACTTTTTTAAAGGGGGAGACAAAGAGATATGAAGTCTAAAGAAGTTTAAGAACCATGAAAATCAATCCTTATGGAGGAGAAAAAGAGGAACATGTAAGCAGTGTAAAAATAGATGATAACTATCACTTGAGTAGTAAAAAGGACATATTTTAAGTTCAGCAAAAATCTGATTGTACTTTCAAAGTAGCGGGAGCAGGAAAGGGGGACCAAGGACAAACAAAACCTCCGGATTGCTCAATGAGAAGAACAAAGAATAACAGAATCAAGAAACATGCCAGATTTTTCTTTAAAATGGACAAGGGACTAGAGGAGTTTCTATATGGCTACAAACCAAGAAATGTTGGGTTTCCTCATCTACAAAGACAAAGACTGGCATGGGGGTCAGGAGAAGAAATGAACCAAAGACCAAAATGCAAAAAATACATGGGTAGAGTGAACACCAATTTACCAAATTCTAGCAGTTCTTGGAACTCTATGAAAGAATACAAAATAAACTCATTTTTCTAGGAATAATTGTGCACTTCTGTATTACATGTAATGTGTGTATACATATATTCTCCAAGTAAATTTTTTAATTTTAAGTTGTTAAAATGAGAGTTTATTGAAGAAAAAAAAAGTTGTTCTACATGCACTCCTACTGGTTGTGGCTAGCCTCCAAAATGCTGCTTAGGTGCTATGATTAGATCTATGGGGCAAAACCAATATTCTTAACTAAATGTGTGAGCTTATAAAAAAGAATGAAAGAATAAATAACACCTCATTGATCAATATTGGTTCTTCACCCTGCAAAAATATATTAAAGTTCACTTTCCCTTAGCTACAAAGCAAGGCACCACCTCTAGGAAAATAGAATATGGAGTCTTTGATCTTGACATAATTTACATTTAGTGGGAGAAAGAAAGAAAGAAAGGAAGGAAGGAAGGAAGGAAGGAAGGAAGGAAGGAAGGAAGAAAGAAAGAAAGAAAGAAAGAAAGAAAGAAAGAAAGAAAGAAAGAAAGAAAGAAAGAAAGAAGAAGAAGAAAGAAAGAAAGAAAAAGAAAATAAGGGGAATTATATTAAAGCTTCCCCACACCATGTTCCTTTTTGGGAGACCAACAGACATGTGAACCAGATGCCTTTTCAAAAAAAAACTCTAATAAAACTTTTCTATCAACATAAAAATGATCTTGTCTCCTGCCCTTAAACCTTAAACCTCATTTAGTCATTTGCTCACACTTTCTTGTCTTGGCCCACCATCAAGCAAAAAGCTATCGCTGAATCTGGGTTTTGGTCCCTACCACCACTCCAGAACCAAATGGGAGTGGGAAGAGCTAGAGTTTAGCAGATGAGGGGCCATCTGGAATAGATCTCTAGTAAAGTTCCAAGCCTCAGCACTGAGGTCCAATCACCAGAACAGCCTTGGAGCGAAGACGAAGAAACCACATGGCAAATGTAGGTGGGATCCAGAGAAAAAAACCGAGGTGGTGGAATTCACCAGGAAACGATGCAGAATATTGATGCATTCCCTCTGGGAGTTTGCTCCGGCTGCACTGTGTAGTCAAGAGCAGTGGATCTTGTGGGTTTGACAACTGTCCTAAAATGGAATTGGTACAGGAGGAAACTCTGAGAAGGGGCACAGGGAGAAGGTACCCTGAGAGTGGGCACATGTACTTCTGCTAGATGGTGCCTCTGCTAGTGCCTACCTTCCCCCAAAATTGAAATTCAAGAGGTAAGAAAAACATTGGCAGTGATCAACAACGTGAAATATCCTGAGTCATGAAGGTCATGACGCCACACTGGGAATGAGCAGAGTTCCCATGATGTAGGAGGTGAGGGTGTAGGATGGACAGGAGACATGCACTGAGGGCTCTGGTCATCAAGAGCAAATCTTCATTCTCAACTTTCTCAACGGGCTGTGGAGGAGCTTTAAAACGTTGATGGTCAAGGTAGTTTCTTAGGCTTTGTTTTGGGATTCCTTTAACTGTCATTTAAAAACTAAAACATAGGAGGTTTCTTTGTTTTTCTCATGGAGTCCATGAAGTTATGAGTCTCTTCTGTCTCTTTTGGCTTGCCTATCTTCTTTCATAGACTATCCAAGTCCAACTTCTTTACTTGAGGGTGTGCTTCCCTCCTTTTCTGCTCCTCAGATCTTTTTAAGATATCTAGAGAAAGGGGTGCCTGGGTGGCTCAGTCAGTTAAGCATCCAGCTCTTGGTTTCGGCTCAGGTCGTGATCTCATGGGTCGTGGGATAGCCCGCAGTAGGCTCCACACTCAGCATGGTGTCTGCTTGAAGATTCTCTCCCTTTGCCCTTCCCCCACTCACACGTACACTCCCTCTCTCTCTCTCTCTCTCTCTCACCCAAATAAATAAATCTTAAAAAAAAAAAAAAAAAGATGCCTGAACAGATACAGATCCCTCCTTACTCTGCCATTCCTTCAACACATCCAGTACTAAAGTGATCATGTAATCTATGCCATTGGCATTGGGTTGGCCGTTCTGACATTCAAATGGGGGTCTAAGTAGTTCAGTCTGTAGACCCTGTAGAAAACCCTGAGGCTTAGAATGAAATGATAATGTGGGTTACACAGGTATATCCATTTGTGAAAATTATACAGTTAAGACATTTTGATGTATGTACATTTTATCTCAAAAAACTTAAAAATTATTGAGTAGAGGATCGGGGATGAGGTGGAGGTAGACATGAAACAAGAAGGGCAGAATAATAATAGTGGTTGAAGCTGAATAATTGGCACATGAGAGTTCATTTTACTATTCTGTTTACATTGTGCGTGTTTAAAATTTTACACAATAAAAAATTAAAATGATGGATCTATATATATATATATTCAAAAAAGGAATGTATACACACACACACACACACACACACACACCCATATTCCAGAGGAACTGAGGCATTTGTTTTAGAGCCATCTGGTCCTGATTTGATCACATGTGGTTCACTATCACCCAGGGAGGAAGAGAGGGCTTTGACGTCTGTCAGCCGATCCAACACTTTGCACAGGCTTGAGCATTTGGGTATGAAGTCATCTTTACTTTTTTCTGATCTCCAAAATGGGAGCTGGACCACTGGAATATGTCTCCTCTGCACTGAGATTTTCAATAGCCCACTTTATATAATCCTCTCAATCCCTCACCACCATCCAAAACATTCATCTGCACTCCATTACTCGGGATGAAATGGAATCTGCAATGTGATATCTCAGGGAATGGCTGGGTATGTGACTAAATACTTTCCCCTAAAACTCACCTCAACTGACAGTCCTCCTAGGGACACTGTTCTTCTCATTCTCGTCTGGTAGTTTATTTCCTTGTCACAGGTACATTCTTAAATTACCAAAATGCTGTATAATATAAGGTTTCTCACCAAATCTCTAGCAGGTTTATTTCACCACTCGACATGGGTTACTTCCCATCCTGTTTTATTTTTGCTGCCTCTTCCTTAATATAATCTTTTAAATTCTCTGGAATAATTTTTGTACCAAACATATTGAGTCCATTTCCATGTGCAGAAATTTATTCCCTTAAATAGGAAAGGCCACATCCCAGATATCTTTAAAATTCATCTGTTTATAAACGCCTCAACAGACATTTTAGTGTAAGATAAAATATTTAATGATTTGGAGTAATGAGGGATAGCCTAGTCTGAATTATGGAATATTTAAAAAGAAATATCCTATAAAATAAAAACTGCACCCAGTAAAGGACAGAGGCTTACAAATTATTGGAAGTAGGAATGCTTACAGACTTATTCTGATGAATAGACAATAATGTCTTTTAATTAGCATACTAATAACTTTTTGTGTAAATTTTTGCTTCAAAAATACTGGGAACAGCATGCCTTCCTAATGAGATTATTCTGTAACCCTGCTTCCATTATTTATCTGTTTCACATATTCTTTCTCATTCTTTAAATGTAAGATCAACCAGGAAGACCTCTGCCTCCATCTTCATAAATTTGGAGATCCCAGAGTCTAAATTCATGAAGTTCAACTATCATATAATAAAGCGATGTTTTGAGCAATCATAATCTAAAACTTTTTAACGTGGTCTGTAGCTATTCCTACTGTTCTTTATATCCACAGAAGATCTCACCATTACCTCAGGTGGCTTCATTGCAAAATGTAGAAAAGGCAAATTCTGAGTCCACTAAAATGAAGAACAAAGCAAATGATAGGAAATGTCTACTGAACAGCACTGATTTGAGGCCTGGCATCCTGGAGTCAGTTGGGATGGACCCCCCTTGGTCTGCTGGGTTTGCCCGGCCAGGCTGCCCACCACCTCAGTCCGACTAGCCCTCACCTCAGGTGCCGGGAACCAGTCACGTTCCACTTTCCTTTTCATCCACGTGAGTCCCTGCGAGCTGACAGCCTCATACTGGGTAATCCCAGGCCTGGCCATCTTGTTTCCGGCACTTTCCCTTCAGCCAGAAGTGCTTCGACCTTTGTCTCAATCTGTACATTGGGCCTTCTGCCAAAGTGTTTTAAAGCCCTTTATCACTGGAACCCAGGCTGGGTCTGAATCCTTGGACCCAGCTGTGGGGTTTGAGCCCAAGCAGAAGAAGGACCTTAACTAGGTTAATGGCTGTATAACCCAGCACAAATAAAATGGTACTTAAAGTGAAGTGCAATGTCCTTGATGCACTAAAACTTGGGCACGCTTCCACATTCGGCTAAAGTGAAGAGTAATGGTTAGACCATAAATTTACTGCTGCAATTCAGTCCTGAGCACATATGTAGGTATTTCATTAGTAAAAAATGTGTCAAAAGTTCGGGTTAAAATGAATTTGACATTTGAGACCAAGAGAAGGGAGGCATCCAGAAATCCCCAGAGTCCTCTCTTCTCTCATCTAAGCTCCTCTTCATTAGCTACAAGTGGATTTTCCAGATTGTGGATTTTCAGAGACAAATTCCTCTTGTGTTTCCCTCTGTGACCCAGCTCAAACTAATTCGGATATGCCTGAGCAAAATACAATTAGGTAGAAGAATCTGCTAAGAAAGAAAGAAAGAAAGAAAGAAAGAAAGAAAGAAAGAAAGAAAGAAAGAAAGAAAGAAAGAAAGAAGGAAGGGAGGAAGGGGAGAAGAGAAGAGAAGAGAGAAAAACTACAGCCCAAGAGTATTATTAAAGTTAGTTTGCATATTTATCTCTGGAAACTCTAAGTTAGTTTCCTAGGTAAATATCCAAGGCTGTTTCTGAAGACATTCCTAGAATTCCATATATATGCCTGTGCTTTTGTATCTATTTGGATTTGAAAACTCTTCCAAGATTCCTGGCTACATAAGCATGGGCACTTCAGGGTATGGGGGTTATATTTATGTTCCAATATCCAGAGTGGGTATTCCAGGTGCAGGGACTGTACTTGAATCAAAGGTCTCAACAAATTTGCCTTCTAATCTGAACTCAATGAAAAGAGATCCAAGAAGGGCTACAAATGGGACACTTGGGGGAGCAGAAAAGGAGGGAAACATGTTTCTAGCACCTACCAGGAACCAGACATGGAGCTAAGTATTTCACATACATGATTATAATAAATCTAAGTTGCCCTCTCCAATCCTGCCATCCTCCATTATACAGAGAGAAAACCAGGGCACAAACATGTTAAACAGTGACTAAGTGATGGAGCCTGGAGTCACGCTCCAGTGGCACTGTGGAGTCATGCAGATTTGCTTGTCTGGCCACCCCATGAACACTAGGTTTCCAGTAATAGATTAATGCAGACCGCAAGGACATTTCAGACAGTGTGCCACCAAACATTTCTTGGAAGATGTTTCCTGCTCCACTTTTTTCAGTTTCTTGATCAAAGGTAAATTCACCTAATTTCCATATGCTTGTTTATGAGACCTATGAGAAGGATACAAAATTGCTAGGTGACTAAATCAGGGTTACAGAAAATACTCACAGCCTAGAGAAATAACCTGAATGAAATAAGATGTTGCTTTGGGGAGGGAAATGTAAGGGATATGTATAGGTTCAAAAAAGCAGTTGTACATATAATGTGGTGGTATATATATAAAATGGAATATTATTCAGACATTAAAAAAGAATGAGATCTTGTCATTTGTGGCAACATAGGGTTTTATGCTCAGTGAGATAAGTCAGAGAAAGACAAATACCATCTAATTTCACTTATATATGGAATCTAAAAACAAAACAAATGAACAAACAACAGTAAAAATAGAAAGACTCATAAATATAGAGAAAAAACTGGTGTTTGTTGAAGGGGAGGGGATGGGGGGATTGACAAAATACATGAAGAGGATTAAAAGGTACAAACTTCCAGTTATAAAGCAAGTAAGTCATGTGACTGAAAAATACAGCATAAGGAATAGGGTCAATAGTGTTGCAACAACTTTGTATGGTGACAGATGGTAACTACACTTAACGGTGGTGAGCATTTCGTAATGTATAAAATTGTCAGATCACTATGTTGTACACCTGAAACTAATATGTCAGCTACACTTCAACTAAAAATTTAAAAATTAAAATTCAAAAATTTTTAAAAACAAGTTGTACAATAATATACAAGAGAGACAAAGTTTAAAAACAACCACTACAGAAAATGTTTTAGTTGACAGTGGAGTCAAAACAAGTTCATAGGGTCGTGTGGTTATAGACCTATAATTCTAAGCTCTATTAAAAGGTGTACAAGATCTCCAATAAGGGTGGTGATATCCTCATTGCAATGTGCATTGATCAGATTAGAGTCTTAAAAAACATTTTATTCACTCAATAAATATTTATTGAATGCTTTCTAGGTACTAGATACTGTGCTGGGCCTCAGGGATCTAACGGGGAACAAAACAGACACAATCCCTGTCATCATGAAGCTTAATAGTCCAGCAAATGCAGGCAGAGTGAAGTATGCTTAGAGAATGAAACAGAACTTAAAATGATGTCTTAGAGAACAATAAAAGGAATGGAGGATTTTTAGCCTTGAGAAAAGTCTTCTCATGAAGAGCTTTTGGAAGGTTAATGGAAAAAATGAAATCACGTTTTATGGTAGATTTTAAAATATTCCAAATATGTTCTTGCCCTCTCTGTGAAAAGAGTATACATTCCTGGTCCACCACCGTTAGGCTTGGCCATGAACTTATGGTGTTCCTCCTCCCCTCCCCAGGCCCGAAAGCAGTCCCGTGACTTGCTCAGGCCAGTGAAATGAAGGCAGAAGTGGCTGTGTAGAAAAAATTTAGCTAACCAAATTTAGTAGGAAGATGATCCACTGAGTGGATTGGCTTCAAGTAGTAACAATATTCAGTTTATAACCCAGAGAAAGTAACACCAAATGTGTTACTTTGGCCAAAACCAGCAGTGAGGTTAAGTTTACTAATAAGTCCAATAGAAGTGTTCAAGGCTGCATTCTAATCATTACTATTTCTCAAAATTAGGTGGCCCACCTATCATTAACACATATTAGTGTTGCCAATTTCACTCTAATTGTGGGCTTGATTCAACTTGCTCAAATCAATTTTATCGATATATAAGGACACCTACAATGTATCACATGCAGTTTCAGTTAAAAGTTTAGTGATAGGGCCGGAAATGAAAAATTGATGCTTGGCTTTATTACTAATTCTGGTTACTCTACTCTGGCACAGTAATCTGCTTCTACTTAAGTGTCCAGCATTAGGAAATGAGTTATCATTGGTGACCTCGTAGTGAAATTGTAAAGATGTCAGATAACTTGGCGGTTGGCTTGTATGTGAAAAAGGAGGATGATACTGTGCTTCCATTCCTTCATTCTGCTCAATACTTGGGCTTTTAGTATGCACTAAAGCCCCTTTGGAAACTCACTATGTATTTTTTGCAATTAAGAACTTCTGCTTCTCAAAGGGACTACAGAGTGAACTTCGGTTAGGCTTTGCTTTCTGAGAGCATGCTCTGCTAGCCACCCTCTTTCATTTATTCCTCATTCTTGCAGACAATTTAAATTAGGAATCACTTTATGACCACCTGAGCAAGTTGTCTTTCTCTTTAGGAGAAGATACTGCCCCAGCAGTCCCTGCTGGGTTGGAGAGGTATCTCAACTCCAGATCTCTAGACCTGCCACTATGACAAGGGGTAAGGTGTCCCTTTATTACATTATCACTGGCTAAGACTGAGTGTAAGTGGCAGACATTTCATGCTTATTTTGAAAGTCTTCACAAAGGATTCTAAGATACTAGAAAACATGATCTTCTATTTTATAACCCAGTTGGAGAGATGAAAGGAACATAAAAGATATTTTAAAAGAAAGTCAAAGACAAAACATTTTTATAATTGTCAGGACAAAATAGTCGATCAGCCACTATTTTCAAATAATTTGCACCAAAAATAATGGCATTCATGTTCAGAAGAGGAAGTGTTTATAGTAAAACAGGGTGGTAGTGGAGAGTTACTTGATAAAGATGGATCTTGAAAGGGGATTTGAGAGGACAGGAGAGGGTTCTTTTCAGGGAGATAGAACGTGAGTGAGAGCCAAGGGTTGTGGGCAGGACAAGGCATCCACTATCCTGGCTGTGGCATCTAGCATGGTACCTCACCCACAGCAGGACCTGCAAAATGCTGACTCGGTTAAGCATCTGCCTTTGGCTCAGGTCATGATCCCAGGGTCCTTGGGATCGAGCCCCGCATCAGGCTTCCTGCACAGGGGAGATTCTGCTTCTTCCTCTCCTTCCCCCAGCTCATCCTCTCTCTGTCTCAAAATCTTTAAAAAAAGGGGGGGGGGACACACTTAGAAATGACACCAAAACGACTGGATTTGGCTCTAAATTGTAAAGACTTTCATACCCAGGATATGGAGCTTGGGCTTTATCTTTTGGAAAGGGGGGAATGTTTATTGTCCCAGGGTCCAGGCAGGCAGTCTGTGTGGAGGTGTTTTCTCAGCTCAAGCTTACCAGTCTTCACACCTATCTGCCTTCCAAGGCTGCCATCAGCTGAAGCTACCTTACCTCCGCCAGACATCTCCAAGCATTTGCAATTAACTGTAGAAATCATCAGGCAATTAACTAGGCACGATCTTTTATATACCCTTGTGATGGTTAATTTTGTCAACCTGACTGAGCCTCAACATGCCCAGACATTGGTCAAACATGTTTTGGGGTGTTTCTGTTAGTGTTTTTTGGGATGAGATTAACATATGAATACGTAGACTGAATAAAGCAAATTGCCCTCCTTAACTTGAGTAAGCCTCATCCCAAACAGTTAAAGGCCTGAATAGAACAAAAAGGCTGACCCTCCCCAAGTAATAGAGAATTCTTCCAGCCTGATGGCATTCTAACTGGAATAATGCCTCTTTCGTGCCTTGGACTTGTACTGAAACATCAGCTCTTCCTGGGTCTTGAACCTGTTAGCCTTTGTACCAAACTATACCATCAGCTCTTCTGGGTCTCTAGCTTGCCAACTTATCCTACAGATTGTGGGACTTGTCAGCCTCCATAATCACAAGAGCCAATTCCTGATAACAATCTCTTGTTCATATATATATATATGCTATATATTATATATATATTATATATTATATATATATGAATATGTCTCTTAATCTCATATATATGTATATGTTGGTTCTGTTTCTCTGGAGAACTCTAATATAGTCCTATTCTCTTGTCTTAAAACTGTTACTAAAACTCTTTTATGTTACTTAGCCTTTCTGCATGTTTTTACCCTGCCTTTCCCACCCAGTTGTAAACTTGCTGAGGTCTGAGACTGGTAGTCTTCACCATCTGTAGCCCTGTGCAGAAGTGAATGAAGGCATGGCCGTGGAGGGCAGCAGGTCTAGCACATACGGTTGTGCAAATTATGCCCTGCACAAACTCTCAACTGAGAGGGCAAGTGAGGCAAAAATCCAGCACCAGGTCCAGCTACCATGATTTCTCCTGGACTAGGACTGTGCCCAGCTGGAGTAAGAGACCCTAATACTGTATCTTCGGCACTGAATGGGCTGGTAGAGGCCCCTGGCAGCACTGTTTCATGGAGGACCCAAGCATGGTCTATGTGAGCATCCCAGCACAACAGAGATTGTCCACTCTGCCCAACATTACACGGGACTCGCCTAACTCTATCTTACAATGGGCAGAACGAAGTCTCAGGAATTGGCATAAAATTTTCATGAAATGCTCTAAACACAAGTGTTTCTTCAGTTGACTAGCGATGAGGACAACATGCGTTCTACCAATGATCGAGTTCCCGTAATTTCAATACAGATGGTCCCCATCTTAAGACATTTCAACTTCACTTCTTGACTTTCCGATGGTGCAAAAGCAATACACAGCAGTAGAAACTGTACTTTGAATTTTGAATTTTTTGTCTTTTCTGGGGCTAACAATAGGGGGTATGATACTTTCTCCTGATGCCACACGGCGGCAGCCACAACTCCCAGTGAGCCATACCATCACAAGGGGGAAACTACCAACACATTTGCAACCACTCTGTACCCCCATCTGACCCTTCAGTTTTTCACTCTCAGTACAGTATTCAATCAATTATATGATATACTCAGCACCTTATTATAAAATAAGCTTTGTGTTTGTATTGCCAACTGTAGACTAATGTCAGTGTGCTGAGCATGTTTAAGGTAGGCTAAGCTAAACTGTGATGTTTGGTAAGTTACATGTATTAAACATACTTTCAACTTACAATGTTTTCAACTTAAAATGGGTGTATCAGGATGTAATCCCACCGTAAAACCTGTATTTATGAATTTATTATCTGTATTGAACTTATTGAGTGGCTCACAGAATCATCCAAAGGGCTAGAAAACTACACTCAGAAAACAGGTAGGAAAGATGTGTGTCCAGGAAGAGCCAGGACAAGAACCGAAATGACACACTGAACCAGCCCAGCAAAGATACCTCTGCCATAGCCGTTGAACACTGCATGCCTCCCCTTCCCCAGCCATCACCAGCACAGGCCCTAAAATGATTTCTCCACTACTCCTGCTTCCTTATACCACTACCTCTGGATGCCAGTTCTGTACAAGAAATAATTTAGTGTGTATGGAATAGAAATGTGGTCATTTATTTCAACTTCATCTAAACTCTTCAGCGGGGAAGGTTCTATGTTAAACCTAAATGCTCTCAGCTCCCTAACCTCAGGCAAGATTCTATGTTAAATCTAAATGCTCTCAGCTCCCTAACCTCAGGCAAGAAACCACCATATAGAGCATTGCATGGAGACTGAGCACGTCACAGAACTCAGATGAAAAGCCCTGAAATGGGGTGAGTTCATACACAGGGAACAGGTGAATTCTCAAACAGGAAAACAATTTTCAGCTAAAATCTCCTTAATTCTGACAAGTCCTACATTGCTAGAACCTGCATTAATAATAAATACAAAGCAATCATGAACACATATTTAGCTAACTGCTTCAAAAACACTCAAAAGTTTTCCCTGTTGGGACCCTTCACAGGCACCCTGATGATGAAGCCAGCAAGCACTTTTTAAGAGAAGGAAAGAGCACAGATTGTCTTGTTGGTTACTTTTGAACCTATACAAAAGCCCATAATAGTTTTTTAAGTCTGAAATATATATAAAACATCAAAGGTATTTTCTGTCTTGAAGTCTTTTCTCACAAATGTAGAAGACATTGTTAGGGCTCCCACCACTTTGTAGATTGCTAGCCACTAAACAGGAAGCGTCCATAAAGAATTGTTGACTGATTATGAAAATGAATAATAGTATCTCAACAATGATGTGTGCATAAAACAAGATAATCTTGGTGAAAATATTTGGAATTCTTCAGAAAATGTGCTAAATTGAAGGCAAGAATATTAAAGAGTACTTTTTAAACAAAATGATGGATAGTAAAGAATACCATGAATCTTACAAATAACATTTTGTTTTTGTTTTAAAGGAGTCATACCAATATAGATCTTGTTCTTATTTTCTAAAATCAGGAGAATGACTTCTGTTGTCTTAAGCCCTGTGCTTATTCTGGGGCAGTGGGGGAGAGCCTGGTTCTTGTGCTCCATGTTTTCATCATACCCCTGAGGGTATGTGTTAAAATCCTTATTAATAAAACCAACCCTAGATGGAAGTGCTCCTCAAGGACCTTTCTTTCTCCTCCCCCTCCTCCTCCTCCTCCTCCTCCTTCTTCTTCTTTTTTTAAGAGAGGGTCAGAATGGGGAGGGGCAGAGGGAGAGGGAGTGAATCTTAAGCAAGCTTCATGTCCATCACAGAGCCTGACGTGTGGCTCGATCTCACGACCCTGAGATCATGACCCCGAGATCATAAACTGAGTCAAAATCGAGGGTCAGACACTTAACCGACTGAGGCACCCAGGTAACCCCCTCAGGGACCTTTCACCTCTGCTCTTTTTCCTCCTGGTATCCTGATCTCTTGCTACTTGTGACTTTTGTCCTGTTGTCAACAGACCTTACTTTCCGTCAATCCCCAGAGCCTTTAGCTGCTAACTCTTGCTGTTTGACCATCTCTTTGTGTTTTGGTTTTCATTCTGAAAAGCCTTCAATATAGAGAAGAGATCATTTGGAGCTAAAGGCAGTTGACATCACACCACCTATGCCACATTTTCCTAAGGTGCTGCTAATAGACATTACAAGGTTGCCTTTCTGGTTAAACAAGTTTTAGCATGAAAGAGAATGAAAATCAATTCAACCAGAGCAATGTCTCAAAGTGCCGCCCTCCCATGGGAAGAGGGATCCTAGAGATTCCTAGAGGAAAACCCACAGGTTCTGATAAACTAGAACCTTCTAGGCAATTTTAAGGTAATGACCTCTCTGCCCTGAGAAGTCCTGTGTGCTTGTTTGTTTACTCAGTAATTGGTCTACACTACTCAGAATGTGGTCATTTGCCCATGTTTTATAGGTCAATGATAGGTAAAAACAGAGATAGCAAGGATTGAAAAAAATTTATAGCAATTTGACAGAGTTGCTGAATATAATAATAACAAATTGCCATTTGCATTTTGTATGTCTTTTATTTTTCTACTGATTCATTTTTATTGTATTTTATACAAGTGTGGATCTACAAAATATTGGAATTTTTAATGGTCCTTCACCACAGATTGATAAACTCTGATCTAAAAACAACTAGAAATGAAAGTGAATTACTTGCAGTGATACTCAAGAGTGCTATATTATATAATTCCTGATGATTTTTAGCTTAAATAGAGATTTGCTTTAAATAAATAGTAATAAATGGGTATATGCGTTTGTATGAAATGTATTGTCATTACTTGTATACTCATTACCTAGCGATACTAAAAATATGAAACACACTCCAGCCTAACAAATACACTACAGAGAGGTGAATTCTTTTCCAAGTCTAAGGAGGATCTAATAAGATGATAATAACAATGGATGCCATTTGGACTCTGCCATTAAAATAACAGAAACATCTGCCCTTTCGAGCTAGAAGTGGAGAATATGATTGTTTATTTGGCACTGAATGTTTCTTCATCATGGCTCTGGGGAAGCTGCGCTCATCCCCTGTGGCCTCTGGCTGGCTCTGGAATGCCATCTTGGCTCACAGTAAAGCATAAGAGGACATCTCAGATCTTGCCCCTGCTTGTCTTCCCTTCCCAACACCTGTTACCAAGTCATTTCGTTGGCAGGAGAAAGGTGGGGTGGTCAGTGTAGAGGGCAAATAAAGTTACTGTCATCACTGTAGCTGAATAAGAAGTAGGAAAAGCTGCGCAGCTTTTGTGATCGCCTGCATTGAAGGGTTATGTCCTGTGATTTGCAGACTTCTCTGTCGCTCTCTCTCTCTCTCTCTTTTTTTTTTTCCGATTGCCATTTCCTGTTAAGCTAAAAGCAGTCCTCATCACCTCTTGGTACAACTAGAGAAATCGAAACTATCCCACGTAATACAACCAAGAGTCACAAACTTAGGAAGAACAGGTACAAAATCAGATGAATTCATAGATATTTCTGGCATCTGGATACATATTTATTGATCTCGAATCTGTTCAAAAGAAAATGGTTCACTGATCCACTCTTATACTGGCACGAGAAATTTCATCCCAGAAATGTGCTCAGAATTATGAGAATAAACTTAATTTTTTCCTTGGACTGGGCCATATTTAATAATTCTAGTAGATATTCTATCAGATGATGTTAGGTTTTTGGAGTAATTCAAGGTAAGTCCTTAAATCAGTTGATGGTGTGATTGAGGAAGGGAACAGGGGGGTGAGCTACTGCAAATACTTTTCCTCATCAGTCTACCCTAATATATGAAATTCCACCATTAAAATATTCCCTTTTAGCTCAGGCCGCCATAATAAAATACCATAGATGGGTAGCTTAAACAACAGAAGCTTATCTCTCACACTTCTGGAGACTGGGAAGTCTAAGATCAAGATGCCAATAAGGTAGGTTTCATTCTGAGGCTTCTCCTCATGGCTAGCAGGTGGCAGGAATCTCCCTGTGTGCTCATATGCACAAGGTGTGTCTGCGGTGGGTGGCGGGGAGCTATCTGGGGTCTCTTATAAGGCCACTAACCCCATGATAAGGGCCCTACTCTCATGGCCTCGTCTAGCCCAATTTATCTTCCAAAGGCTTCAAATATCATCATATTGGGAGTTAGAACTTCAAGATATGAATTTGGGGGGGTACTGCAACATTCAGTCCATAAGACCTTTGAATTATGAGACTAGATCCATGGTATCTTTTAAAATAAAACATTTGAATTATTTAATACCTATTCTTATAAAGTTGAAGGGGCTTTTTTATTTGTTTTTCAGCTATTATCACAGCATATGGGGCAGAGAATGGAGAAATAATATGCAACAGCAAGAAAGCATTAAATACCTAGGCTTGGAAGAAAAGGCAAAAAAGAAAAACAAACAAACAAACAAACAAAACCCCTGTGATTTAAAGAGCACCTGAGTGGCTCAGGCAGTTGGGCATCTGTTTTTGGCTCAGATCATGATCTCGGGGTCCTGAGATCGAGTCCGGCATCGGGCTCTCTGCTCAGCGGGGAGTCTTCTTCTCCCTCTCACTCTCCATCTGCGCTCTCTCACTCTCTCTCTCTCAAATAAATAAAATCTTTTTAAAAAATTGTGATTTAAGAATTTCCCTGAGGCTGGCCCCATAAGATGTTATTAAGCCATTCATTTACTCTGTTGTAGCAAACTCAACACATTAGGGCCAGGCAGGTAATGAGCTGGGCGTGGGGGATAAACCTGCAAGAAAAACCCCACCATAGTTGACTTTACAGACACTGAGTAAGTCAGACATCTAAGCAAGTGAGATTCATGTGATGTTAGGGTGCTGTGCCAGAAGCAAGTCCAGGGTGGGGCAGGGGCATAATGAAACGCCAAGTCTACACAGGGGCTCGGCAAATGCTCAGAGACAATACCAGATTTAAAGTGACTCTACAGAGCAACAGGGATGGGAGAGAGGAAGGATCTAGAAGGTGGAGAGTGGAGAAGCAGGGAGTAGAGAAACAGGGCGCTGAGCACCAGATGAGGCAGAAAACAGAAATGCAGAAAGTTCCACATGAGTGGTGGGTACAGCCAGATCAGGGTGGATTTTGTGGCTTTGTCCACAATCGCTGGCTTGGCTTTGTCCAGAATCACTGAGGGATTTTAAGGAGCCACAAAGTAACGGAATCGAGGTTCCCACTACGAGATCACATTCAGCAGGCCAGGTGAAGAGTAGTAGGTTGAGGAGTGAGAAACAGGCTTGAGAAGTCTGATAGGAGGTTGTTGCAAAGGTCAAGGTTCAGAACTAATGGAGGGTGGAGAGGATGAGACAAGGCAGCCCTGGTGGGAATGGAGAGCGAGGCTGTGGAGGAGAGGCAAGACTGGGACAATCCGTCCCCACTCGCTGAGGTGAGGAATGCCGGGAGAAAGAGCAGATTTGAAGGCAACGTGGAGAGTTCTGTTGAGGCATTTTCCACTGGAGATGCCCACAGGACAGCGGAGGCAGTTGGAAATGAAAGCCAGGAGCTCTAGGAGGGGAGTTAGCTGCTCAGAGGAAAGCCACGTCGGAGTGCCGGCTGCCTGAGCCAGGACCCTGGGCGACCCGAATGAACTCTGTGTATATAGCTGTCTTCACGGCTACCTAGTGAGCTCCTGAAGGGTCAAATCAACACAGCTCAGTTTTTCATCTCCTACAGCATTTTGCATATAGAAAGTACTCTACAGAAGATATTAACCGCATTGGAAAAATTGGTTCAGGCTCTGACATTAAGTCCACTCTGCCCATCTTAGACTACAAGAGAACTGTGCCCAGAAAGGTTTTAGAAACTCCGGCAAGAATGAAGTCCCCTGCATGTGCATTGTTCCTTGATGTCTCTCACTTCCTAAATAACCCGTCTTCAGAGTAAAACACTCTATCCTAACGACTCCAAAAATAGAATTTGCAAATAGATTTGAAGGCTTTGGAGAAGGACCTGTGCTGACGTGGAGGCAGGATTTATAAAATTATTTCCCAAGAAGGTGTGGTCAGAACGAGAAGGGAGGCCAAGTGGGGCATCACCCAGTGACAGAAATGACAGTGCAACAAAACTGCTCTCCCCTCTCCACTGTACTCGTTAAATGGCCTTTATTGTTTTGGCTGAGAAAGGTCAATTAATCACCCAAAGTGTTATCTGACAGTAATTAACAATCAGCAGCGACAAAATATCCGCAAGAGCTCAGAACAACAAAATGTTTTGTTTGGTTGGTTTTTGTCTGTTTTCTCTTTCCATCCACCATTGAAAAAGGAGTGGTTGGCATGTCCTATTTCCTTTCACTGCTTCATTCGTGATTTTTGGCACTGAGGAAGGGGTGAGGAAAAGCGAAGGGAGGGGCGGCAGCTCACCCAAGCTGACCCACAGGTAATTAATACAGTCCCGCTCCCCTGGCAGGATCATCTCTTAACAAGGTGCTCCAGGGTTTCAGGACAAATCCCGGCGAGAAAGGACAGAAGAAAGGTAGGCAGCGTGAGCCACCCTCTGCCTGAACGGGACCTAATAAAGCCCAGAATTGGTGAAGGGGAAATAAAGGGGGATGGCTAAACTGAGGTCCCGTTCCGGACAGGAAAATGTAATGCCTGAGTTTGAGATTCCCCCAAGTACTTCTCCACCCTGCAAAAATTTTAAAACAAACCAACCAACAAACCTATGTTCCTATATTTAATGCAAGTTTTGGCATTAATGTTCCCGCCACAAACACGAGGAGATTTTGCCAGTGTGTGGATTCCCCCCAAACAGAACTCTGTAAGTATTCCCAGAGACTCTGTCTTATGTGGTCTTTTTCTGCTTTCCACACGGCCCTCACCCACACCGTCTCCAAGGCGGGCCTTGTTGCTAAGTCTTCGCATAGATCTGTGCACTCTGGTGAACAACAACCTTTCAATATTGAGGTCTTCTCAGATCCTTCTCATGGAAGGTTCGCCAGAGGCAGCGGCCAAGCCCTCCAGCCTGATTGCTACAGGGCTGGGGTTTTTATATCTGGTTCTTCTCTCTGGCAGCAATCTCTGGCTCTAGCCTCAACATTCTGTCTGCTGCATTGATAAACTGTAGGTGCTGAGTCCCCTTTGTGAGAAGGGTTACATCTTGCTTGAAAGAAAAGATGAAGACAGGTTCCCTTCATGACATAAAAAGTCCCCCCCCACCCCCCCGACCCTGAACACACCTGCTTCCTCAGCTGCGGGAGTTAAGGATGCCACCCTTTAACCGCTTCCCCTTCAGTCTCGGTGGGTGGGGATCGTCGCAGTTTCCTGTGGTCTTGGGAACACTGACCGGTCTATCCCTTTCCTACTCTCGAGTCAGTCAGTCTCACCTTCAGTAGTTCCACGGACAGAAATCTCTGAAGGCGGCTCCTTCTCCTCTTGTTCTTGGCTCCAGCAGGATCTTCATTAAACGGAGTCAGAATGTTTCTCTGTAACGTTCGGCCATTTGTTCTAATACTGCCTTCTGGAATAACACATCATGAATATATTTTCTTGTACGTCATGGTCCCCTAAAGGCCTGAAGGCATTCCTTACAGCTCATTCCCTTCCTCCCCATCACACCAGGCTTTTCCCCTCCAAGCCAAATACCACTCATCCCTTCAACTGTTCTATAATAAGACTTCTAGTCTCTTTACCCTTCTGGGGTAAATTTGCCCCTTTTGGGAACATTTCATGTTGTAAATTCCCACTGAAACAGTTTTTTCCAGAAGAGAACCCAATAGACCATGTGCAGTGACCGGCACAGAGAAGTCACCACGATTCTACTCCTCCCTAACCCGGATGCTAGACCACAAGTGGCCTGAAGGCTCTGGGGTTTTACTCATCCCACGACTGTACCTCAGCTCTGTTGCATGATGGGAAGAGCAGCTGTCTCTGAAGGATGGGGGAGGGGGGCCCTCAGTTTCTCTGGAAAAAGAGGAGCCAACTGAAAGACAGAAACAGGTGGCCATAGGACAGAGCTGACTTTCAATGCCCCCTCCCCACTACCCATGGCGTGACCAGGGAGGGGAGGAGGGAGCAGCTGGAATGGAGGACAGATGTCAGTGGTTGGGGTCATGAAGGTAAAGGAACAAGTCAGGAGGCAGCGGCTAGGAAGCCTGGCTGTGTCACCTGGGGAGTTTAAAATAAATACTGACACTCAGGCCCTCCTGCCAGAAATGCGGACGGCTCTGGGCTCTGCTGTTCCATGTTTCTTGTTTTTTTTAATTGTAAAATATATGTGACATAAAATTTTCCATTTTTGTCATTTTTAAACGTACAGTTCAGTGGCATTAAGTGCATTCACACTGTTGTGCAGCCATCACCACCATCAGCTCCAGAACTTTCTCACTCTCCCCACTTGAAACTCTGTGCCATTAGATACTCACTCCCCATTCCCCTTCCCCACACCCTTGGCAGCCACTCTTCCACTATCTGTCTGTGAATGGCCTTTCCTAGGGACCGCGTTCCAGGCACCTCAGCACTGGTGTTGTTTTAAAGCTTCCTTGGCAGTTCCAGTATGCGGTCACTGCTGAGAACTACAGGGGTCCGATGCTGGCTGTTCCAGCTGTGTGGACGGGAAGTGTCCCAGGGTCATGCCAGTCCTTGGGGAGAGGAAGAAGATTGTGAGGCAGGTGGTCTTCAGTAAATGTGCTGCATGGGTGGGAAAGGGAGGTGACTAGAAATCGGGTAGGGGAAAGGACCTCAGGGGCCTCAAAGAAGCCGGGTTTGCACACAAGGTTCAAGCCTAGGGCTGGAATTTTGAACCAAGATGGGGTAGAGATTTAAACCTGTGCTATGGCAAAGTCCGACCCCCTTCTGCTACGCCAGCAGTTCAACTCTTCAATAAATATTTGTTGAGTATCTATGATGTGCTAAGCAATGCTCCAGGCATAAGTTTCCTGCTCACGTGGAGTTTATATGCCATCAAGAAATCAGATAATGGTTGAAAATAAATAGGTAATGAAGAATTTTAGGTTGTAAAATGAAACAGGGACCAAGTAGAGAGTGAACTAGGAATGGCAGGAAGGCTTCCTGAAAAGGTGATCCTTAAGGAGAGTCCTGAATGATGAAACATAGGCTGTTGGGTCAAACGCAAAGGAGTTCAGCAAGCACCAAGGTCCTGAGGCAGAAACAAGCCTGGTGTGCTCAAAGGCTGCAGGAGAAAGCTGGGGCAGTTTGCTCACGGGGAGTCAGAGAGTGAGCCGTGAACCGAGGTAGCCAGAAACCAGATTGAGGACTTGCAGGCCGAGGTGAGAAATTGGGATCAATGGTCCCACGTGACCGTAGATGAGACTGGCTGCTCTAAGAAGAAGGAATGGGGCAGGAGTGGAGGCCGGGAGACCTGGCTGGTAACGGCAGCGGCCGGAGGAGAGTGGTATTGGTTTCGATCGTGGTTGGCAGAGTGGCAGTGGTGAGAAGTAGTAGAATCATAATTTCCTTCGGAGGCAAAACCAATATAGGGCAAGAGGAATGACTCCTAAATTTTGGACAAGCACTAGACGGATGGTGGTATCATTTAGTGAAGGAAGAGGAGATGGGGGGGCAGTGGGGATAAAGTGTTCTGTTTTAGGCAAATTACATTTGAGATTCTTGTTAGACATCCAAGTAGAGACGTTGAGAAAGCTGTTGGGTATACAAGTCCAGAATCAGAAGAGAAGTCAGGTCTAAAGAGCAGACTTTGTGGGGGGCTTGAGAATCACCTGGAGATCTGTTTGAAATGGTGATTCCCAGGCCCCTCCCCTCAGTGGTTCCATAGGTCCAGAGTGGGTGGAATTTGCACCTCTAATTAGCTCCCCAGATGGTTCTGTAAAATCCCACACTCCACCATTCTACTTCCTCTAGTTGACATTAATCCACTAAGCAACTCTTTAGCCACTTAACTCTATATTTTTCCATCTTATTCCAGTATTTTCAATCCTCCCCAATTAAAAATGTAATATTAAATTATTATATGTTAATGTTATCATATATTGTTATCAGTAATATATTCTAGTGTAACATTATATAATATTCATTATATGATATTTCTGTCTTAGTCGTTCAGGCTTCTATAACAAAATACCATAGGCTGGGTGGCTTAAGCCACAAACATTTGTTTCTCTCTGTTCTAGAGGCTGGAAGCCCAAGATCAAGGTGCTGGCAGATTGAGTGCCTGGTGAGGACCGGCTTCCTGGTTCATAAATAGTGTCTTCTCGTTATGTCCTCACGTGGCAGCAGACACAAGGGAGCTCTCTGGGATCTCTTTTGTAAGGGCACCAGTCCCATTCATGAGGGCTCTACCCTCATGACCTAATCACCTCCCGAAGGCCCCAGTTCCAAATACCATCATACTAGGGTTAGGTTTCAACATATGAACTGAGGTGGGAGGGGAGGGGGGCAGGGGGACAAAAACATTCAGTCTATGGCAGTAATCATATATTAGTATAATATGTAATATGTTGACTATATAATAATGTTTTAATTTAATGATGTAATTATTATATATATAAATATATTTCCCATATTTGTCCATGTTTTTCACAAAAAATATGAAAGAAATTAAATGCCCTCAGGAAAGTAGGCATACTTTATCTCTGGCATTCCCTTCTCTGCCCAATTTCTTTTTTTTTTTTTTTTTTTTTTAAAGATTCCATTCATCCATTTGACAGAGATAGAGACAGCCAGCGAGAGAGGGAACACAAGCAGGGGGAGTGGGAGAGGAAGAAGCAGGCTCCCAGCGGAGGAACCTGATGTGGGGCTCGATCCCATAACGCCAGGATCACGCCCTGAGCCGAAGGCAGACGCTCAACCGCTGTGCCACCCAGGTGCCCCTGCCCAATTTCTAACTTAAAAGAAAAGAGAGAAGAATGACAGAAGAAGGGAAGGAGAGCTGCCAGAAGGAGGGAGGCAAGAGGGTTAGTCACACTGAACTGAATTATTCTTATGAATCCATATAAGTTCCCTAATAAACAAGACTTTTCCTACTTCTAAGGGCCCACACACCATGTTAGAATCTGTTCTGAAATCAGGCAGGAGATCAGCAGTCTTGGTCTTCTATATTTGTCAGAATTCTCTTTTTTGAAATCAAGACAGGCTTGTCTTCCAATCTTTGCCACCCCTGCCATCTTTCACGATTTCTCAGGAATGCCTGACCAGTCTGTTATCCGCAACTTCCTTCCCTCCGTGCTCGGTGCCATCGGCTGGGGCGGGACACCCTGGCCAGGCTGCTGCTTAAGCCATCCTGCTGGCCTCCCAGGAGCACCAGCGCCTCCGCCACCATGTCCCTTCCGGGCCTTGCTGTGCGAAGCTCATTCTCCTTGAGAGAAACTCAGAAGGTCCTGGGACAAGCCGGTCTGCTCTGCACCAGGGCCCCCAATCAGCAGGTGCCCCTTTCATTTTGCTCCCCACTGACCAAAAAAACCCTCTTTTTTATTGTGTTTTCTGGCTTCATTTTCCTTACAAGGCGGGGGGGGGGAGGTACTTAGATTTCATTGGGTTTTTCTTTGCTTTGTGTCATTTTTGCACCCCCCAGCTCCACCCCCAACGTCAGCCCTCCTGACACCATTCCCCCGGCATCACACCACATTTTTCTGTGAGTCTTTGGCTATGTACCCCTCTTTCCAGGGGGCGTGCATATCTTTTTAACGTACCCTCTAACTTCCAGGCACCTACGCATGTGAATCATCAGCAAAGCACAAGTTTGAAGGTATCCTGATTTCAGGGTGAACGTTCAGAAACCATTATGGGACGATTGACGGGTCCAGCTTTTCCACACGGGCCTGGCCAGGAAGGCTTTGCACAAGGCTGTCAGCATTATTCAACAGCCTCTGTCACTATTTAGATGACTGCTCAGGTGAGGTCAGGGGGAGATAGGACTCAGGTTCAGGGTGACTGACCTCAATATCTCCCCAAGGCTGGTTTAATGATGAAGATAAAAGGAATTCTGGAAACAAAGTTCCGGGAGGTTTTTCGGTAGAATAAATGATGGCGGTGAATAGGGACATGCACTCGTCATTAAAAGTGGCATGTTTATGGGGTGCTGACACAGTTTACGGGGTGCATGCCTGCGAGTACCAGCCAGATCCATGCTTTGCCTAATGTTTTCAGCCTTTTCCCAGAGGCTTGGACAACCCAGCCATGATGAAGCTGCCAGGGGAATTCCTCTAGTCGAGGGTTTATATTTAACCACTGGCCCTGGGCACAGCTAGCATTCCAAGTATGAGAGGGCTTTCTCTTTCACTGTGATCCTGGAACTGGACCACCACGTCTCATGGTTCCAGGGGGCCTCACTCACATGGTGCTCTAGGTTGTGTCTCGGAGGACACCGTTCCCACCCACGAGGGGGAGCATGGCACTCCCTGGTATTGCGCTACCCAGAGGCCCATGAGATCCCAGCCTTACCCTACACCTCTTATCCTACCTCTTCCCATTCCACAATCACACCTCAGTCAGCTACCGAGCTTACAAGCACCTTACCCCAGAGAGCACAGCATCATAATACAAGTCCAAGAGGTGGCTGTAACGGCGACTTCCATGGAGATAGTATTTTACAGCCCACCAGGGGCACCTGGCACCGCACACATCTCAAAGAATTCCTGTGTGGCGGGGACCATAAAGCAGGCACAATTTTATCCACCGTTTTATCCAGAGAGCTCCAGCAATTCTCATTTAGAGCTGTAGAGTTCCATGGCCTTGGGCTTGGCTTTCTCCGTCTCTGTCCAGTTCTCTTTCCATCACCCGCAGCTGCCAAGTTCGGTCTAGTTGAACACAGAACCCGGACTTCTATTTTTAGATCTAGCCTGTGGAATCCCTGCTTTCTGGAATTCCACCAATGACGTTTTAGTCCTTTAATTTGGATGTTGGCTTTTTATTAACAAAGAAATTCATGACTTTGCCACTGTATCTTCCTTAGTCCCTATATTATTTAAGACCTCTAGGACTCTATGTGACACAAACCCAGTTCGAGCTAGCTCTTTTCCAAAAGGGGCCATTCTGGAGCATCTCACTGAGCTCAAAGTAGAGATTGCCACTGGGTCTCAAACATAAGCTGGAAGAAAGAACCAGTTTCTGCTCTTTCTGTGTACATGTTTTATTCTTTCTTGAAGTATCTCGCTTTTCCCTGCCTCTCAGTCCTCACGATGAGGCACAATCCCCAAGACCTCCAGGGATTTATGTTTTGAAAGGCAGTCGCTTCAAGAAAGATCCACTTGCTCCTTCTGTCCCAACAACAATTCTCTTTGGGAAGTGAGTACGTGGCCCAGCTTTGGTCAAGTGCCCACCACTGTACGACACTGGTACAGCTTGACTGAGCAAGTTATGTTTCACACATATAACCCTGTAGCAAGCCCCAGAAAATGGGAATCAGGAAGGGATGGAAGGTGGAGAGGGGAACTGACACGGTCCTGATGGTCAGAAACATTCCTGACAAAGCCCCTGACCTTCATGTTCAGGCTGGTCCTATACCAGGCCTGTATCCCTGAGCAGAGCTCCATCCAAGTTCCTACTCCAGTTTCTGGGTGGACCCTCTTGCCTGCCCATATTGTCCTGCCCCACCATACCCCAGTAATCTATTTCTCCCTATAATCATTGAATTTCATATTCTTTCTGGCCAAGCATTCAGACCATAGGCAAAAGGACTCGGCATTCACCTCTGCCTTCCCAGGCCCACCCTCCACCACTGGCTTTGTACCCCCAGAGCCACTGGGCCATTGCTCAATTCATTCTCTGCAGCCCCAGCCAACAGGAGTGAGACTGTGGAGCCACTCCACCCCTCCAGCCCTTTCCTGCCTAGCCAGCCTTAGGTCACTGTTTTCATCTTGCTCTTCAGTCAGTTCTTCTCCTCAGGTTCTTCTTTCTCTTCTTCCTCTCTCTGTACTCACTTCTGTTCTCTACTGACTCTGTACTTTCTTCCCCTATCTCTTCCCTTTGCCATTTTCCCATATCACTATTGCTTCGACTTATCTCTCACTCTCTAGTCCATCATAATGCTATCTTTCTAAAAACCCACAGTTTCAGCCCACATTATTTGTGTCGACCATCCTCACACATACATTTAGGGAGAGCAGTTAGTGTTCATAACATACTCAATAAGAGAAGACAGAGAAATGTCCTTAGAAGAAAATGACAATTCTCAAAATAAACTGTTAATAAAAATTCCAAAAATTCCAATTTTAGTCAACCTTTATGAATTGATAATAAAATTACTTTGGAAGAGTAAATGCATAAGATACCTGATACATTTTTGAAAATGAAATATAATGAGAGGAGAATTTGTACTACCAGATTATATATTAAAGATATTATTTATTTATTTGAGACAGAGAGAGAGCACACAAGAGGTGGAGAGGGGCAGAGGGAGAGGGAGAAGCAGACTCCCCACTAAGGAAAGAGCCTGACATGGGGTTCGATTCCAGGACCCTAAGATTATGACCTGAGCCAAAGGCAGACATTTAACAAACTGAGCCACCCAGGTACCCCCAGATTCAAATATATTTTAAAGGAACTGCGATTAAAACAACATAGTATTAGTAGGGATAGATAACGGAACAGAGGATGCAGAAACAGGTCAATGAATACATGGGTGCTTACCTACTTAACTAAAGCCTTTAAAGTTGGTAAGGAAAAGAGGGCTGATGTTAAGTAATGTGGAAGCCATTAATCATTTGGAAAGAAACAATAAGTGATGCTTTTACCTATTTTATTCTTATAAAATAATGATTTATTAAAGATTTCAACTTTTCAAAAAAAACAGATAATAACTGGAAGTAAATGTAGGAGAATATGCTTATGGTCATAGATGGAAAACATCTTTCTTATCAGAAAACAAAGGTAAGGAATCATTAAAGACAAGATTGATAGATTTTACCCCCCAAAATATAAAATTTCTGTGTGATAGAGCACACCATAGAGTTGAAAAATAAATAAAATGCTTAGAAAATTATTTCCAGCTTCTATCATGAACATAATATATAAAAAGCATTTTTCAATTAATAAAGAAAAGATGAAAACTCTGATAGAAAATAGGACAAGGACATGAATAAAAACTAGTGACAAGAAAAAACACATCTATCTAGATGAAAAGATTCCCCACATTATTACTAATCCAAGAATAGCAAGTGCAACCAGCACGACAGTTTTACATGAACACCTAGCAAAGAGGAAAGGATGAGCTGAAATGGAAATGAAATGACGAACCTCATCCCCTATGTTGGGATGAGGACAAACACCTCTCATGCATTATTGGCAAAACTGGAAAGAAGGAGACAATTTAAGGCAACTTTCTATCACATATCAATCTTTGAATTTGATAATAACTGTAAAAATTTCAATCCCACTTTTGGAATTTACCCTGCAGAAATACTGTCATTGGCATCTAAACGTACATGGACCAAGATGCTCTTGGAAACATTATTTATAAGAAGAAAAAACTGATGGCCATTTTAATACTCACCAGTAAGAGAACAGCAAATAAATTATGGTCAACTATGCTATGGAAGGCCATAGAAGAGTTAAAAAGATTGAAACAAATGTACTCACTTCCATAGAAAAGTACCCATGATCTATTATTAAATTAAAAAGATAGCCATAAAACAGCATGTATAGTGTTATTCCATTTATGTGAAATAATAATGTATTTGAATATTACTAGCAAAGAGCCTGAAACGATATACCCCAAGCTGTTAACAGTGGTTATCTTTAGAGGGTGAAATTATGTATTTACTTTGTACATTTCTATTGTTTGAATGTACATGACAAGCTTATATTCTGTCTCTATTCAGAAAGAAAAAAAAAAGTGTTAAATATCCACTGGACCAGGGTGCCCCTGTCTCCAGCCAAAGTCTACTGTGTCACCTGTCGGGATCTTAAATTCAGTGATATATGTGTGGAATCATCTTTCAATGGCTTAATCTGGGGTGTCCTTCAAATCTGCCAAATTCCACAAAGATGCAAAAATAACCACTCATGAAGTGATCCTTCTAGTGAACTCGAAAGAGCTGCACTGTAAAGAGCAAGACGAAATGACCAAGTGTTGCATGGGATAAGGCCAACACATTTTTTTCCTGCTTAGTTCAGGAGTTGTTAAAAACAGCATGCCTCGGGGCGCCTGGGTGGCACAGGGGTTAGGCGTCTGCCTTGGGCTCAGGGCGTGATCCCGGCGTTATGGGATCGAGCCCCTCATCTGGCTCCTCCGCTATGAGCCTGCTTCTTCCTCTCCCACTCCCCTGCTTGTGTTCCCTCTCTCACTGGCTGTCTCTATCCTGTCGAATAAATAAATAAAATCTTTAAAAAAAAAAAAAACAGCATGCCTCTGTGTGTGTGTGCGCGCGCGCACGCACACGCATGTGTATTCTGAACAGCCCCAACAGGGTCTTTCTTTTATCCCTAAAAGTCAAAGACAGACTTCACAAGCCAAGGATCTAGTATCACGCACCTGAACTAACATCTCAGGCCTGGGTCAAAAGGAAAATCGACTGATGGTTGGCATCCTTTCAAAGGCTTTCAAATGATGCCAAATAATTAGGAAGAGATCATGTTAAAGGCACTCAGACAGAATCTCCCTGGGGATAGTGGGTGGGGTAGGAGAATGGGAGTGAGGACAAAGATCCTACCTCTATTCCCCACCCCCACATTTGATTTTGTCATCAGTTGTTCCTTATTAGTGTGGGCCCTCTTTTTTTCCAAGGAAATTTATCTAATTTAATTGCAAAACACACGAGACGGGCAATCCATCTTGCCCCACTGCCCACATAAACAATACAGAAGGCTGGGCTGTTTTCTCTGGCTTCATCTCTGGCGGAGCCCTTCCACTTTCAAATTAAAGGAATTATAGGGTAAACATGGTAACCACAATTAAGATATTTTTAGAAACATAAAATCCTCCGGAAAACATGACACTAATACTGGTATTATGATTGAAGTTAGGAATTATGGTTATTAGAAGCTTTGCAGTTTATGTGCCTCATAAATCTAATCGCCTCACACAGCCACTGGTGCTGTTGCTATATTTACTGCAGACATCTATGATGACAGACAGTACCTTTGAGAAGGGCCAGATAAACAAAATATTTTACATACTCCAGCTTCTCAGTGTCTAATGGATTCATATCATGGAGAGAAAAAGGCTTCATTAAAGGAACGGCACCAGATGCTGAGAAGCCGATTTACCACGGAGATTTGATCTGAGTTATGTGCTCCTGTTTAATGGGAATGCCGCTGCTCTGCTCCTGGAATCCTGAGTACTGAATGGACGGGGAGGGGAGCCGAGGAGCGTCAGGATGCGGGGGAGGAGATGGGTGAGCTGACAACTGTGTAGATACAAAACTTCCCTTGACAACTCAGAAACCTCTGGAAGAAATATTATATAAAATCTGGTGGCATGTGTTAGGTGTCCAAGATCGTTAGGAACACCCATTGTTGTTGGGAAGATACTCGAGGGAGGAGTCAATTTCATGCGAACCCCAATTCTCCTCCTCTGGTGTAGCTCTACTTAGAGGCTCTGAGTGACCTTGAAGAGGAAAGGGAATGAGTAGAATGTTATACCCACCAGACCACCAGTACAGAGAGGAAACAGTTTTAGCTGTCCTTGATCTTTGGATGTTCCTTGAAATTATTTGAAACCCCCACTATTGAAATCTTAATCTCAAAAATTAAAATTTACGCTTGAGAATATGTATTATTATGTAGTAGGTGGCAAATTAGGAATATTTTAAAGGCCATGAGCTCCTTCTGATTTTTTTCCCAACAAGAGTGTTAATGCAGAAATAGTGCCACAGTGGCTAGGACATGATCAGTGATTTCCACTGCATTCCAACTCCCAAGCATCCCTCACAAAAATCTACTAGATTTTCTGGATTGACTGCAGGCAGACATCACAACTTTTTCTTAGATTCTTAATAGCCCCTAATAGAATGGCCCTTTTACGTTGTGGACACTCAATAAATGTGATTGATGGAAAAGGCTGGACAGGGGAACATGCCAGACAGGGAGCTCTCTACAGTCTCTTTAGCCACTTTGACAATTCGGTTTAGATTTGTGTGTGTGTCTGTAAGCAGGAGCAATGCTCACCATGTGTGAGTGTGGAGTAATCTGGGAAAGAAATGATGATTTTTCTTGGGCCAGGAAACAGCAGTAGGGAGTAAATGTGCAGAAGAGGACAGATTTGAGGGATACTGAGAAAGTAGAATGGACAGGTCTTGGCTGTTGTCTGGATGTATCAAGCAGATTAAATGAGGAATCAAAGATGGCGCTCAGGCTCCTGGCTTGAACAACTCACTGCCTGGGGGAAACAAGCTTGCAGAGGAAGATGGATTTAGATATAAACACACTGAGTGGGAAATGCCTGTGGCTCTCCAGATGGAGAAGACCACCAGTCTCAAGGGGGTATAAAAACAGGCGTAATAAGAGCAAGAGAACAGAGTTGGGAAAGGTAACTGGGAAATGGACTTTATATGCAGGAAGACTTGATGTACTTTTCTTAGAGTTAAAATACCATTTGGCAAGAACAATAAAAGAAATTCCACAGAAGGGTGAACTCCTTGAAAACATTCTTCAGGTGGCACGATTTTGCCATAATTCCCAACAAACGAGTGCACTTTCATTCTAGGCATCTTTACAAACAAGGATTCCATCCACTTAAATAAATGGGATCCTGACATCTAACAAAACAAAATCACCACTTACAGAGCAAACAAAATCTAAAGTATCCACAGGAAAGACATCTTGTATTGTGAGATTACCCCAAACATTCTTCTGAAAAAGTAAAGCCCCCAAATATTTTATGTCCTATTCCTTACAAATAAGTTCTGTTGGTAGCAGGGAAGAACAATTCTTGACCTTATCTAAACATGTGGAATTCTGATGGAAAAAATAAATGTGTGTGGAAGGCCAGAAGCATGAATTATGCATGCCACATCATCACACTTTTTCCTCAATATAGACCTGCAACATGCTTTGCATGGAAAAAGAAATTAGAATAGAACAGATATTGAGCAATTTTCTCCATAACTGGTTCTTACTCACCTTAAATGTAAAATTTTATTTAGCTTATTTCAAAGGGAGACATCCTTATTAAGGGAACACATTTACTGGCGCCTGTTGGAGAGAATTTAATGCAAACAGCCTGAAATAATTGAAGGAAAAACATCTTCTGACTGTTCTCAGAAGAGCTTAGCAAAGAAGAGGATGGCAGGAAAGAATTACTTTATTATATTGATTTTCTTGGAGAAATCAAAGGAGGATAACTCAAATAGACCAATTCGCTCTTGCCAAACTCAGTGGAAGCACGTCGAGCAGCCATGAATTTATGTGTCAAAAACTGTTTGCAATCGTTTAGTTGAACATGCAAATCAGGATTCGCACATTATTACTCTAATAAAGTAGCTAATACAGAAGGATATCTGGGTTCGTTTGCACATATTCCCTGTTTTAAATGACTGCAAGTATAATGGGTGTAAGTTTTGTCTAACAAAATGTTTACAGTCCAATCAGGTCATTAACCTGAAATATGAACAGAGTGATGCATTCATTGTGGCGTGATAACAAAAACCGTGAAGCACAGCGAAAGTAATTGGAATACAGTTCTCGTGAAGCTAAAATCTATTTTTCTTTTACAAGGTGAAAACATTTCACTTTCATAAAGACTGTTTCCCGTAGTAGACAACATTGGTCACGCAGTTGGTGGTTTGCGGTCAGTTATGTAGATTTCCTTGATGTACCAAATAACATCACAGAAATTACATTGTCCCTTAATAAAATAACTGTTCGTTTACTGTTTTCCTCTTTTTTTTACATTCACTCTTCAAGTGTTCTTTATGAATATGCTTATTATTTAGTAATTTACAGAATTTCAAAATCTCTCCTTCATTCTTCTGTCCCCAGTTGGACCCAGACTGTAAGAATCCATTTCAACGTTTCCCAAAGCATGTTCCACAGAATGCTACTTCCACTGGATGTCAAATATATGTTGCTCAAAGAAATGGGATTTTCTAGTCAAGTGGGAATGGGAAATGCTGGGGAACAACGTTAAATAGATTTCTCTATTAACAAAACTTCCCAGGTCTTTCAGGGTGTTCATGTACATTGAAAATCTCCAAGGAAGGGTATCTAAAGGCTGTTGAGTTTCCCAAATACTTTTCACCTCTGAAATGACCTTTCACCTTTTTCGATGACCACTTTTCAGAATTGATCATCTAGGAGCTGATAGTCTGTGCATTTCCATGATCTGGACCAGGCAGCTTCAGTAATAAGCGAAGCAGACAGGGCTAAGTGACAACAGGGAGAGGGGTAGGTCACTCTAGAGAGCAGCATCCCGCTAAGGGGGCAGCTATCCCTCAGTCTGGTCCACAAAAACTTCCCAAACTTTTAAGAACAGGAAATTCAGGGGGTTTTTGCATGGGAAAATTTGTTTTAAAACACTTTATGGGCCAGGCACATCTGTTACAAACATGGCCCTTGAGCTTCCTGATTTGGACTTGTGTCCCCAGGATAGGACTTTGCAACCCAGTATCTATAAAACTTATGGCCCAGAGAAGTCATGCCTATCCTAATTATCTTTCAGGTTATGATTTCAGGTCATTGTTATTATAATGGCCCTGGTAATGATAGCAGTTCTTTCTGGTTATGCTGCTGTGGATACTCTTAAATATCAAGTCTTGAGCTCACATACGTGAGATCATCTCCCTTCCCTGTGACCCACAACACACTGCCCTCTTACAATGTAATCTATGAACATTAAAAGCATAATCAATGTTCATTGGGAAAAAAACAAATTTAATAATAAATGTGTGAGTTTGCTCAGGCCGCCATAACAAATACCACAGACTAGGTGGCTTCAACAACAGAGATGTATTTCTTCGAAGTTTTTGGTTTTTTTAAAGATATTTATTTATTTATTTATTGGAGGGGAGGAGTAGAGGTGGAGGGAAAGGGTAGGGAGAGGGAGGAGATGAAAGAATACTAAGCAGACTCCACACTGAGCATGGAGCCTGACTTGGGTCTCGATCTCAAGATCCTGAGATCATGATCTGAGCCGAAATCAGGAGTCGGACCCTTAACCAACTGACCCACCCAGGCGCCCCTATTTCTTCCAAGTTCTAAAGGCGAGAAGTCTAACACCAAGGTGTTGGCAGGGTTAGTGTTTTTCTGAGGCCTCCCCTAGGCTTGCAGATGATCATTTTCTGCTTAGGTCGTCACGTGGTCTTCTCTCTGTGGGTATGTCTGTACCCTAGTCTCTTCTTTTAGGGACACAAGTCATATTGGATTAGGACCCGTCCTGATGACTTTATTTTGTCTTAATTAGCTCTCAAGGGGCCCTATCTCCAAATGCAATCACATTCTGAGGTCCTGGGAGTTAGGATTTCAATACCTGAATTTTGGGGGAACACAATTCAGCCCATAGCAGTAAATGACCTTACAAAAACAAATACTTAATAAGTCTCTTCTTTTACTTGTATTTACTTTATTTAAAAAAAAATTCCCCAAGTTCACAAACAAAAAACACATAAAGCCTGCCACAGGAAGGCAATTCATCAAATTAAAATTGGTAGGAAAATGGTTGGAAGAGGTTTCTGCAAAGCCAGGTGCTTTTGCATCAACATGGCCCGCCCACACCCAGCATGGGGCTTCAAAGAATTAACTACCATAATGGCCAGGTCGAATAGGTAATACTTTGAGAATTTTTGGATGATGGGAGATCAGAGGAGAGAGGTCGGTATGGGGTGCATAGAATGCCCTGCAAATCACAGGGCTGAGCTATGCCAGAGAAAACACCGATTTCATGCCAAATTCCCAGAAGGAGTAAGGGGCTGGCTGG
Organism: Ursus americanus; assembly: GCF_024610735.1. Taxonomy (NCBI): domain Eukaryota; kingdom Metazoa; phylum Chordata; class Mammalia; order Carnivora; family Ursidae; genus Ursus; species Ursus americanus. Next base: position 52,969,199 of record NC_142127.1, read on the forward strand.
TAGCTAATAAAGGGCTGGGAAGGGTAAATCATATCAGATGGGGCTTTGGCTTTTTTTTAAGAGTGCTGGCTTTCACAACAAGTTAGGGAGAAAAGCCGAAAGAGGAACAGAAACAGTAAACTTAGACTTTAGTGAGTCTGACAATTTTAGCATAAAAGCTTTTATGACATTGGGGGGGGGGCGGCACCTGGGTGGCTCAGTCAGTGAAGCATCTGCTTTCAGCTCAGGTCATGATCTGGGAGTCCTGGGATTGAGCCCCCATCAGGGGTCCCCGATCAGTGGGGAGTCTGCTTCTCTCTCTCCCTCTGTGCTTGCTTTCTCTCTCTCTTTCAGATAAACAAATAAAATCTTTTAAAAAATGCTTTTATGACAAGGGAAGGACCCTATTGTTGGTTGTAGGGCTGTGCTCCAAAACGTAATTCTAGGGCTTTGATGTCAGCATTAGGGCATTCCCAGAAAGCTAGACTTTGGTCTGACATCTTAACATTTTTTATTAGCAAGTACAATGATTCAATGAACACACTGGCTGTGCCATTGACAATAATTTGAAGGAAAGAAGTTTATTTCATAGGAGTTAGGGAAGCAGAGAGTATGGAAGTAGAGTATTCATAAGGTTCTCGTAGATTGGGACAGAGCTTAGGGAATTCCAGACCTACCGCCTTGGACTGGAAACATAAACATAAGTGAGCTCTTTAAATGCATGACATTTGTACTAAGAATTGAGGCTTTTTTTCTTCAGTCTACCTAAGAGACTTGAGCCAATTTCAACTGGGTGGAGTGGCCTTATGGCCATGTCTTACATAGTTATATAACTTAATAAGCATCCATGCCGGGTCCCAACCCAAGACTGGTCCTTGCTTGTTGGATAAAGTGCCCTCTGTGTATCTTAATTTCATTGAACATCTGGGATGAAAGGAGTTGTTCCTATAATACTTCACATATAAAATGGCTTCAGTTAAGACCCCAAATACTTACACACCTATAAAGTTATTATTTTGGCTACAGGCTGTGAGTGTGAGAACACTTCACATAAATAAGGTAGAGATGGATTCCTGGCCCACTTCAGGCTCAGATGTTGTTAATGTCATCAGAGTTCTGTGTTTATCCTACAACAGCTGAACTCATGGCTTGGCAGGTCAAAAACCTTTCTGTGCACTCTTCAACCCACACTGAAGTCCAATGTCTGGGATAATACTCAGGAAAATATTCTTTCCATTTGCAAATTTCCTTATGCTCACATTGTTATTTTGGCAAAAGCAGGCAGAAAATAAATGTCTGTCAAATGCATACTACTAGCTTCACCAGCTAATGTATAATTCTGGCTTTGCCCTTTAATGTTCATTAGGGCAACAAAAATTGGTTTTAAATTTTTTTTTTAAGATCTATCTTCAGGAACCCTTATGGAAAATCACAGGTGTCAAGCTTAACCTGTAGAATAAAATAAGAACAGTCAACTCTTATCAAAATTGAAGGTCTGCCCAGAAAAGAACATATTCACCCAATACATCAATAACACGTGTGTGTGTGTTTCAACCCACGCCTCCCTTAATTAACCGTTACACAAGGTTTTCTTTATTTAATGAGGATTTACTGAGCATCTACTAAGTGCTAGATATTGTTAAGCATTAGGGAAGGTACAAAGATGAATTAGACAAGTTTCCTGTGCTCATAATCTGGGGACAAAAACCAGACACTGAAAAAAGTAATTATAATTCAGTGTAAAGGTGGCTTTAACAGAAGCAATTAACTGCTGCCCTGATAACGCATTTCATGACAAATCCCATTTGAGGAATGCGCATACCTAACTGTCAGGGTAGTGGAGATAGCAGATTTCTGTCTGCCTAGAGCCCTCAGTCAAGGGTTTGTTTTCATACTCATGAAGGAGGGTTGGCAAACTATAGTCCGTAGGCCAAATCCACCCCACTACGTGCTTTTGTAAATTAAGTTTTATTAGAGCACAGCTATGCCCATTTGCTTACGTGTTGTCTCTGGCTACCTTTGACCTACAATGGTTAAGTTGAATGATTCCCCCAATGTGCCTGTGTCTTATTACCCACAACTTGTGAATATGTTACTTTACATGGCTCAAACTAATCACATGAGGCCTTAAAAGTGGAGAATCTTCCCCAGCTGTGACCAAGGAGAAAGATGGCAGCATGAGAAGGATTGGATGCCCCCAGTGCTCATTCTGAAATGTAGGAGGCTGTGTGTAAGAAATTCTGCCAGCAACACCAATGAGCTAGGAAATGGGTCCTTTCCTAGAGCCTCTAGAAAGGAATGAAGCCTTGGTCTTAGCCCAGTGAGACCTGTGTCAGACTTCCAACAAATTGAACTATAAGATAAATGTGTTGTTTTAAGCCACCAAGTTTGCGGCAATTTGTTACAGCAGCAAAAGAAAACTAATATAGACAGAGACCATATGGCCCCCAAGCCCTAAAACTTTCACTGTTTGCCCCTTTACAGAACAAGTTTGCCAACCTCTGTTCTCGAATATGCTTGGCAAATATTCCAGGGATGTCTCAAAAGCTGATGGTAGAAACTACTAATTGCCCCCCTAGTGTCCATTCTCCTTTTCTTCTTTTTAGTGATAGAACCCTATGCACACACAACTTTTATCAGGACTCATGGACACCCAACTAGAGACTACATTCCCCAGTTCCTTTGCAGCTAGGCATATCCATGTTACAAAACTATTGTGAATAGAAGTGACGTGTGCAATTTCTATGTCATTTCTTAAAAGGAAGTTGTTTGGGGTACTGAGTGGCTCAGTCAGTTAAGCATCTACCTTTGGCTCAGGTCATGATCTCCAGGTCCTGGGATCAAGCCCTGCATTGGGCTCCCTGCTCAGAGGGGAGCCTGCTTCTCCCTCTCCTTCTACTCTTCCCCCTGCTTGTGCACTCTCTCTCTCTCTCTCTGTCAAATAAATTAATAAAATCTTAAAAAAAAAAAAAGGTAAGTTGTTTACCCTCCATTTTCTCTTCCCCTTGTGCTAGAATGCAAACCTGGTGATGATAAGCCACCTTTGACAACATGGAAAGGGATAACACCCTGAAGAACAATGAAACAGCAAAATGAGAAAAAAATCTGAACCTCTGAATGACCTTGTATGGCAGAGCTGCTTAACTACTCTGGACCTCACTATGTACATCTGGTTATATTAGAGAAGAATAAACTTCTACCTTATCTGAGTCATTATATTCTAGGATGTCTCTGTTTCAATAGTTGAGGCGTTACCCTACCTAGTACAAGGGGACAGTCCCACCTTAGAGTAGGATTAGAAAAGAAACAGATTAGTTTGTGAATGGGCTGCTTTAGTCCATAGTCACCATAGCTGCTCAGAGCTTTCCCAGACCAATTTGAAAGCTCATGTGGAAATTTAAAAACATGGCTGCAAATTCTATGACATTTCTCCCACCAAAAGTGGGATCTCAATCAAGAAATGGGCAGAAGACATGAACAGACATTTCTCCAAAGAAGACATACAAATAGCCAACACATACAAGAAAAAATGCTCAACATCACCTGGCATCAGGAAATACAAATCAAAACCACAATGAGATAGCACATCACACCAGTCAAAGGGCTAAAATTAACAAGTCAGGAAACGACAGATATGGGTGAGAATGCCGAGGAAGGGGAACCCTTTTACACTGTTGGTGGGAATGCAAACTGGTAGAGCCACTCTGGAAAACAGTATGGAGATTCCTCAAAAAGTTGAAAATAGAACTACCCTATGACCCAGCAATTGCACTACGGGGTATTTACCCCAAAGATACAAATGTAGTGATCCAAAAGGGCACCTGCATCCTAACGTTTATAGCAGCAATGTCCACAATAGCCAAACTATGGAAAGAGCCCAGATGTCCATCGACAGATGAATGGGTAAAGAAGATGTGGTATATACATATATATACACAATGGAATACTACTCAGCCATCGAAAAAGAAATCTTGCCATTTGCAATGATGTGGGTGGAACTAGAGGGTATTATGCTAAGCGAAATAAGTCAGTCAGAGAAAGACAATTATCATATGATCTCACTGATATGTGGAATTTAAGAAACAAAACAGAGGATCATAGGGGAAGAGAGGAAAAAATAAAACAAGATGAAACTAGAGATGGAAACAAACCATAAGAGAGTCTTACTCATAGAAATGAAACTGAGTGTGGCTGGAGGGGAGGGAGGTGTAACTGGGTGATGGACATTAAGGAGGGCAAGTGATATAATGAGCACTGGGTATTATATAAGACTGATGAATCCCTGGGAACAAAAAAAAGGTAGACTCTGTCTTCTCTCCTTGAATTGGGAAAGGCTTGTGTCTGCTTTGATTCATAAAGAATGACAGAAGTGATGCTAGTGACCTTAGAGACTGGGTCATAAAAGGCCATACAGCTTCCATGTTGTTTGCTGGAACATTCATGATGGAGCCCTGAGCCACCATATTAGAAGTCCAACCACCCTGAGACCACCATATCGGGAAGGCAACATATAGATACTCAGATCAATAGTCCCAGCTGAGGGTTCCTTCAACCATCTCAGCTATATGCCAGACATGTGAGTGAAAAAGCCATCTTAGAAGTGGACCCTCAACCCCAGCCATTCCAGCCACAACCATTTAAGACACTCCTAGTTCTTTGAGACATCTCAGACTTATGAAACAGAGAAGAACCCTTTGGCCTTTCTCAATTCCTGACCCATACAACCCATGAACATAATAAAATAGTTGTTATATTATTCCACTAAGTTTTGAGTTCAGTTACACCTCTCTCCCTAAGAATGAAAGAGAGGAGGAGTTGATGACAGACATAAAAATTCACTCTCCTCCCAACCATCCAGAATCTAACAATTGAGTTCCATCATGAGGAGGCAAATAAGAGGTCTCCAACATGACCTCCTTCTTAAGACAATACAACCCCAAAGTGTTCACTGGTTCATGCCCATAGGTATGGGTCCCGTGAGCCACTCTTGGGCTTGGAATACCATAAGGCACAAGACTAAGGGGCAGGACTGCTCAATTGTAATGACACTCAGAGGTGAACACCATTATGCTAATTTTATCTGGAGGGGGGCAAGTTTTTAGAAGGCCCCAGGGAAAGACCAGGCTTGGTCCTTTTTGCCAGATATCTATATCTCACAGTGAGTCTAAAATAAACCTTTGTGAAGAAGGATGTCCTCCTACAAAGTATGTCAAATAATTCAGGAAATGTCACATAGAAATGTCAAGAGTCTTGGTAGCATCATTCTAATTACTATGGGGCAGCACTGCTACAACAAAATTTGATTAGTACTGGTGTCCCATTATGTAACTTGGGTTTCTATGACATCTCTTTCCTTGGAAGTGTGCTGGTGTGCAATAACTTGGGGCTTACAATGAATTAAAGCCTGTGAACTTGCTGACATACACTGGCAGCCAGGACAGGATCAGTCCACAGGAAGAGAAAGAAAAGCAAATCTCCCTCCCTGCTGTAAGCGATCTCTCTGCCACTGGGAGCTCCAGAGTCTTTGTTAACCCATGTTTGCTAGAGTGGCAGGCCAATCTTAGGGAGAAGCCTACTAGTTAAAATCAAAACCAGTACCCTGTTTAACCCATTAGCTAGTTTAGTCCTTGAAATGTTTGCACAACCATATTTTTTTAGCGGTAAATTAATTTATCCTTAAGATCACACTGAATCTGCTCGATGCTCAGAAAGTCTTGTAATGGCCTTTGGCCAAAAGCAATAAAAAATAAATCAAGGTTTACCGATGGAATGAGAAAGCAAATTAGAAAGAGCTTTACGATTTACATAATTAGATTTCATTTAGACATGCTTATATGTGTAAAAACTATGGTCAGAGGACATCTCATTTTCCTGAAATTGACTGACAGAATATACTTTCCTGACCAAGTGGTTGAGTTTGAGCACCCACCAGCTAGCTCTCCTCGGCACTGCCCCCCCCACCACCCCAACTACCCCTTTGCCAGGAAGTATTTGTGTTTCTTTTCTTTTTTTTTTATTGTAAACCACATCCTTCAGCATCAAACTTTGGGACCCATTTAAGTATCTATATGAGCAAAGTCAGTCTCTGAGAAATAAAGGCCCAGTGGGGATTACTGAAGAGCCCTTCGGAGGTAAGTATCCAAGTAACAGTTCATTGTTTCCTCAATGCACTGTGATACTTTCCAGGAGACAAACCCACTAAAGAGACAGCAGGATGCACTATGAAATACAGAGCTCTGCATTATAGCTTCACAGGATGTGGAAGCCTTTCAGTAAGATTGGACATGATACGAGCTAGAACTCCCAAGGAGTTTGAAGCGATACAATCTGGCCCTCTGTCCATAGTCTATTACTAAATGTTATCTTGAACACTTTGACGGAGTACAGCTGACACTCCCTCCCAAAAGTTCCCGCATGGGCTTTGTAATGCTAAGAGCTACAGAAGAACGCTTTGCCTTAAGCATAGTTCTTAAGAGTCCTAGATTCTCTTCCCAAGCACCCAGCTGAGTATAAATAAGGCAAGAGCCCATTCGCCAATACCTCTGCCAAAGGAAAAAATGTATTTCCCAAAGAATCCTTCCAATTTTGTCAAATTACAGCTATGCTGGAAAGATCACTTTCTCCTGCTTAAAAATTAAAAAGGATGCACTCTTTAAATGTGTTTTATTATATGTGTGACCCTTTACATGTAAAAGGGCAGAGTGGGCCCGTCCTATACACTTGCTAACCCATGGAGAGCTTCTGAATAAGAGCACAGAGCAAACGGATTCTTCTAAGGCAGAAAGCTGGGGGAATCATGCTGGGTTTGCCCTGGAACCAGCTCACCTTGGGCAAGTCCCTTCCCCTCTTTAGACTTCAGTTTCCTCATCCGTAACATGGAGGCTGAAATAGAGCATCTTGTGCGTTGTTGCTTTTCAATTCACTGGATAAGAAAGACATTGATTGTACTTGGGTATTTCTAGTTCTTTAAGTCTTGCTCTTACATGTGTATCATCCATTTAAGTGCTTCGACAAACATTACTTATCGAGCCCCTACCAAGAAGAAGACACGTGCTTGGCACTAGGAGTAATATCAGAACGGCAACACTGAACCCACCCTCGGGAAATTCCCAATTTTGTTGAGCAGATGGGACCAAGACATCCAGTTATATGGCATCACAACACGGTGTACAAGTTGTCACTGCTGTCAGCCCCCCACTGCCCAGCTGCATGTTTGGAAGAACAGGCCAAAGAGCTCAACCTTTCCAAACCCCGAGTCAGCGATGTGTGAGAAGACACACCCTCACGGGTTGGGTCTGCAGTCCTGAACGCCCCTCCCCAGCTCCGCACCCCCATATGCCCATCCAACTCCCGCCCTTGATCAAACCCCGTGCACCGTCTGTAAGATGGTTTTCGCTACCCTGTTTTCTCCTGAATTGTATCAGTGAGCGCGCAGGCTAAGGTGCTGTATCAGAATCCCCCCCACAAGAGTGAGTTGTCTAAATGGAAAGTTTATTTATTTCTAACGTAACAACTGTCCAGAGGCGGAGAGGATAGTTTTATTGTGCTCCACACCTGGCTTCCATTTCTGGGTCCCAGAGAGCTGACGGAGTGTTATATATTGCTGCAAACAGTGAGCAATGGTAATGGAAGAATAATTTGGGTGCCAGAATCTTGAAGGTTCTAGTGTTTAGGTGAGGGAATTACAAGGCCCTTGAATTTGTTTAAATATCCAAAATCGAGCCTGTCCCTGCATCTCTCGAATGAATTCTGTAATTCTGTAACCCAGAGTGTTTTCATGGGACCTGTCCCCATGCTGCTCTGAGAATTTGTTATGTTGGTACTGAAGAGCATTTAGGGCGTAAAAACCTCGCACTTCAAGACAGCAAGACGGGGGGAGGGAGGATCAAAAGTAGAGTAAATGACAGAACCAGACTGAAATGCAGCCAAGAAGTTTGCATTAAGAGGTTTGCTACTGTTTGGGCAGAAATAAGACTGAGGTTTGTGTTCGGGCCTTTCTGACGTGCTGTGCAGTGGGATTGTTGCAAGCTTAAAACGACTTTAACAGGCTGTTTCCAACGTGCAAACTTAAAACCCCAACTTTTGTCGGGTTGGGTCGGGGAGGGAGGGTGACCATTTGTAAAGCAACATTAATAGACACTTCAAAGTTAATCATATTTACAGTGTCTAGTAAGTCAGGAGGGGAAATGTGGAGAGAACAGAGGTAGTCATCTGCAACATTCAAAGATCTGGGGAAATTGGGTCTAAATGAAATCATCCTGACAGCAGAGTGCATCTTTTGGGGCCACCTCAGAGAAAAGAACATTACACCTCACATCTCCAGCCTGAACACGTGTGATATCGAATTCATGAGCTTGAGAATGTGCCTATGACATTTTTTTCTACGATAGGCTTAATATTCTGTAAATGGGATTTTTTTCAGAGTCAGAGGAAGGGAACAAATAGAAACACTCTCTTACCCTACATATTTGTATTTTCCTTTGTGAAATGGCAGAAAATGTCCTCTTCCATAATTGAATTTCTTCAGTCTTTTTAAAGCAAAGTATTCCCCAAATATTTAAATGGAAAAAAAATCATGCTTATAACCCGCGGAATGTTATTCCAATCAGTTTTCTCCAAATACTAAGTCTTTCCAACATTGTTTCTTGTTCTAGTCATTAGAGTGACTACTGTTTTTTGTTAACCACACTATATTTAAAAATTTTAAGAAAAAGGAAAAACACACACTTACTTCTATATTATTGTTATCCGAAATTCAGTCTGCTTGTTCAGAGATAAAACCAGATTGATCCATGTTAACACAAAATCTATGATCATGTGGGCCTCACCTTAGAAAACCAAAGACAGATTAATAGAAATTTATCTCAGTTCCTGACAGATTTATGTCCAAAAGTTCTGGGTTGAACATACTGTATTTTAAACACTTTAACTGAAGCCTGGGATATAACATTGAGTGTGAGTAGTCACGCCTCAAAATTGTACTTTCATACACAGGTTCTTTTTTAAATTACATGTGTTTTTATTTATTTGGTTTTAGATCGAATTATTCCAACCACTAAAAAGAAATGATAATTATGTGATGTGATAGAGGTACTAATTATTGCTATAATGGCAATCATATTATAATATATAAATACCAGACCAACATATTGTACAACTTAAATTTACACAGAGCTAGATGTCAGATGTATTTTAATTTTTAAAAAATTTTGTTTTTTAATCAGACTCCACACCCAGTGTGGAGCCCCACGCAGGGCTTGAACTCACTACCCTGAGATCAAGACCTGAGCTGAGATCAAGAGTCAGATGCTTAACTGACTGAGCCACCCAGGCGCCCCTTAGTTTAACATTTTTTTAAACTGTACAGGTTTCTTGAAAGCAAGCTCGAGATGTGTACGGAGCAGGGAGAAATTGACCTTCCGGCCTCCTCACTCGGAAGCCCACGTCTGAGACACCTGTCTAGACAGTGGTGTGGAGCAGCCAACGTGCCAAAATGCCAGCTCCTTTCTATTTCCCTTCCTCCACCCAGTGTCTGTCCTTTCCGCCTGGGAACCACTTCCTGAGAAAGTACTCTGTTGCCCGAGCTCCAGCATGAAACCAGCATGGGGCTCTCCTCCTGGGTGAGCCTCTCTAGACTTTCGCTTTTTGTGTTGAAGTCTTGTGATCAAGTAAAGGCGGACCCTACTGCATCAGGCCTCTGCTTCCAAAGTATCGGGTTAACCGAGCTTCCTCTTCACAGACACAGGCATCATTACTAACCCCACTGCAGAGGTCTACTTGACGCTCAGGCACTCAGACGTTTAATACATACTGCTTAAGTTGTAGGACTTTATTCCCACAAAGCTCCCCCAGATCGAGGCTTTTTCTCTCCTTCTCAGCTGACGAGAGCCTTATGTCTTCGCCGTTTACAAAACTTAGATGTGAAGATGCCACAGAAGGAACCCAGGCTGTGATCCCTGCTTACATCCCTTAGAGCTCTTGCTGTTTACAGAGGGCGAGCCGCTTTTGTGCGATTCAAAGCATTACTAATTAAAACCTGTTACCTTCCTAAGGGTAGATATATTCTCCTCCAGAGCAGCATTTGTCTGTCCCATTAGCATTAATGGGAGTAACACAAGTGCATCGAGAGGAGAATGGTCCCCTTGGGTCTTTGAACTTAAGTCTACTTCAAAACTGAAACCGATATATACAATGGTATCATTGATGCCATTAAAAATCATTATACTTTACTGCAACTTTTATAAAAGTAATTGTAAGCTTCATGAAATATACTTGGCTCCTGGGAGTTGTGCATTATTAGGCCGAGACTGGACATGATAAAGTGAATTACACTACAATACTTGAAAAATATTTTGGCCAAGGGAATTTATTAGATCCAGTCAAGCTTGTGCAGAGGTCTGTGTTCATAAAGACAATTAGCTTGGGTAGATTTTAAAAGCAGATGCAATTCCACACTAAAATTCAGGAAAGGATCTGGTAGAAGGATGCGACTCAGTGCAAGCCACTATCTTTACAATGATACGTCTTAATGGGCTGCTATGAAATACCATCACCTTGTGTCTCTGTAATAGCCTTCATTTGCATAGTCTTAAGTGTTTTTACAGGCATCATATAGCTGATGTTCCAATTATTTTAGAGGGAGAAGGAAGAGGGCATTTTTTTTCCAGACCGTGAAACTGAGGTTTAGAGAAGCGACGTGGTCATCAGGGTGAGGGACGGCTGCAAAGAAGGGTTTCGGAGTGCCGACTCGAAACACCAAGCTAAAGGATTCAATTGCTGGGGAGTCAGAGGCAGTGATGCCTTCGATTTCCAATCTAGAGGTCCTTGCCTGAAAAGTTTGCTGTTGCATTCACTGTCCTGGGAGCAGTTGAGTGTGACCTCATCAACCATATGACCACGAGCAAGTTTAACAATTTCCTCATAGGTAAAATCTAGTTTACAAAATACCTACCTCAAGGGGCTGTTTTGAAGATTAAACGACTCAATATACATCAAACCCTTTGAATAGTGCCTGGCACATAGTAAGCACTCAATAAATGTTAGTCATTATTACTAGCCTTTAAGCCCTGCCAGGGTGTGTTAGCCCATAAGGAAACAGTGTTGGTGAAAGTTGATTGGCAGAGAGACCTACCCCCCTTCCTTCCAATCTCCCCCAAAAGGCCATCATACTCTACTGCATCATCAGAATCCCATGGCGTAGGGCTTTGCCTTTCTAAAAATACAAGTTGCCTGGGAAAAAAATATACATTCCAAGTGTCTGGCATGCAGGCCACAGCCCGCATAACTCCATCAGGTTCTTTCCCCAGAGAGGAGGCAGAGGCTGTGTTCCCTGCTCCCGCTGAAGAAAGGGCAGACCCAAAAGCCAAGGTTGGCGCCAACATCCTAGCCTACAGCCAACTGTGACCTCAGAGCTGTTTCCTACCGCCTTACGGATAATGTGCCACACTGATGTCTTTACTCGTAAATTGTGTTCGCAATTTCTGAATCTGCCTCATGTCACCTGAAGCAGAGCTCCAGGGCTCTGAGGTCTTCTCAGTCAAGAACATTTGGCCATAGCTGTGTAGCTGACCATGCTGCTGGGGAGAGTACCAGTGGAGCTGGAAATGCCTCCTGCTGTCGTCTTGTCTCTGTGTGCTTGGCTGTGGGATGGGAGGGAGAGCACCCAGGGAGGGGGTCTAGCTGTCTGTTAAATCCCCTTTGCGTCCCACAGAGTAGTTCCTCTCCTCTGTGCCCCCTCGGCACCCTACAGCTCTCCCTCTTCACACTTCTCCCATTTTACTGAAATCATCTTTGTTTTTCTCCACCAAGACAATATTTTATTTATCTTTGTACTAGTACAATGCCCATGTCAGTGGACACTCAGAGTATTTACTAAATACAAAACTTCTGGGCAAAAGAGTTTGCCAAATCATTTCTTGGAACCCAGAGTTTTAAAAGCATTCTCTCAGTTCTTAATTCAGGTTCCAGCGCTCTCCGTCAATTTCTCAGTGCTCTTGAAGGTGATTTGATTTGCTTCTAAGTTGCCTTCAGATTCCTTAGCTTTCCAGCAATTACATAAATGCTAAATTGGACGTTTTTTTCTTATTTTTAAATGTCAGCAATAATAAACTAAGCCTGTATTTGCTTTTTAAATGTAATGAAAGTCAAATTAGACCACCAGATCAATTTTGCAGATTATTTTCATATCTTTGGGACTTAAGCCAAACGAACAAAAACTGTGGTCCCCAGAAAGCTTAAGAAATGTTCAAAACCACTGGCTTATTAATTTTTTTTATAATATATATCTATTTAGCATCTCAATAAACCTTATCAACCCTCTTCCATTCCTCTGGTAATTTTCTGACCTCCAAGTTGAAGACTTGAGCCCTGAATTCTGCTCATGGGTGAGTAATCACAGCAAGCCCCTAGCAGAACCTATCCCCAAACTACAAATACATCATCTTCAGCGTTGTAAATCAAAGCCTCAAAGAGCATCATTTAGCCTGCAGCTAAAATTGCTTGTTTATCAGATGGTGCCTGGTTTAGCGTAGAGCGGTCCCTTGTAAATCTCTGGGACCTTTTACAGCATATACTTAAGCAAGCACGTTGGCTCCTGGGAGGCTTTCTGAGAGCTTTAATGACTGTGGGCTGCTCAAAGATCCAGGCTCTGGTTTAGTTAAAGTGGCTACGGGTACAGTTTGGCTCCATTTTGTAAACTCGCAAAGATAAGGTGTCTGCTTCCTCCAAAGTGAGCAGGGGCATTTGTTTCTCAGGGAATCTTTGTCTCTAAAGTGTTAATGTTCTTGTGGCTTTGGGCATTTTGACCTTTTGTCTGCTAACTTTTGATTTACTGAGGAAGAGAGTTCTTTCTCTAGGCTTTATTGCCATTCTGGAAAGACAATGAAATGCATGTGACTCGTCAAAATTACGCCCCCCCCAAAAAAAAAAAGTTTTTAAAGTAACAACTGTACACATCACGCACAATGGTATTCTACTCTCCCTCCCCCCACCCTGCCAAATATAACACGAAACCCCTCTTTAGTTACATTTAAGAGTAAATATGTGCCATGCTTCTTCAATTAAAGTGTCTGCTACAGACCCTGTTGGCTGCCTGCAAACCTCAGCACTTTGTTTCTCGGAAAGAGAACAGTTTATAGATTCTAGCTGTGTGGCTGAAGGTAGCAAAGGGACATTGTCCACCAAATTCCCGTTGGTTTAAAAACCTAACTACTTGCTAGAGTCATGAATAGCTTATTGACTGAATATACCACCAAGGACCCGGGCAGCCCACCAACTACTTTACTGATAGACATTGGGAAAGACCTGATAAAATTCCCTAATTAAAGAAATCTTTACACAGTTCTTTCTTATATATGGTCTCCTTGATACAAGTTAATTAAAGGACTCTTCAAAACCTTCACCTGACTGGGGAAAAGTTCCCTAGAGAGTTGGAGGAGCAGCAAAGCATGTTTAAGGGGCTGGCGCCTTGTTTTCAGGCAATGATCCAGTGTTTCCTTACTAATTTCACTGTTATCATGGTCTGGGTTTTGAAAAGCAGCCTCTTTTTCCTAAAACCGAGCCCTCTTTTCATAAGCCAAAGCATAATCTTTCTGCCTTTGCTTCTCTTAAGGGTAAAGAGTATTTTGTTCTTTGTTGCAGGGGGCGGGGGGCAGGGGGGTGTTCTGCTGCTGGTTTTACTGTTCTCCGAACCAGCACACTGCTGTGGGGAAGCTCTTCCTTGCTTGGCATCCTTCAAGCCGAGGACTCCTGAGGATAAGTATACAATACTTGTCATAAAAGCTAAAAATATGTGCACCTGTTGCATCCCGCTGAAATCACAACAAGCTGGCACAGCACTTGGGAAATAAAAACTTAACTGACTCATATGCTTCCTGAAAATAGACTTTATACACTTATTCTTCCAAAACCAGGTCTGAGAGACAGTTTGTAATAGTCAAGCAAATTAGAAGACAGATGATGCTGGTGAGATGCTGAATGGTTGAACCCCCCCCCAGAAAAGGTGGGGGCAGCATCCTCCTTCATCCCATGTGTGCCCAGTGACCATTTTTAGCCCCCTTCACTATAACCCTCAAACGGCAAGAGTCTTCTCAGAATAGGGATAACATTAATATACTACTTATTTCATATATTAATTCATGCAAGAAATAATATGAAGCAACTACTAGGCGTGGTGCTAGGCTCTGGGACACAATTTCCCTATTCTTAGTGGAGCCTATAGCCTACCAAGGGAGCCTATCCATTAATAAAATAACAAAAATGGAAAATTGCAACACAGGCAAGATCTTTGAGGGAGAGAGACAGAATACTATGAAAGTCTGAAAAGCTAAGGCTTCTACCTGGTTTGGGAAGTCAGAGGCAACTCTCTGAGAAAATGACTTTGGGCTCAGAAGCCTAAGTCAGAGTTATCCAGACAAAGAAGGAAAGAAGGCTCCGAACAGGCGGAGCAGCATGTGCAAACGTGCTGTGGCAGGAGGTAGGTAGAGCAGGGCGGACTGACTGAGGGGGCAGGCCCCAAAGAGGAGCCTCATGGAGGATGGGGGTGGACCTTGCAGCCATCCGCAGCCCAAATGAGTTTTGTGTTTATCATACAAGCTGTGGGAATCACTGAAGGATTCCAAGCTGGGGCTAACACAATCAAAGCTGCATTTTGAAAATATCACAGTGGCTGCACGGTAGAATAGAGATTGGGGATGGCCAAGACCCATCTCTCTGGGGAGTTGAGTTCAGGGCAGTTGCAGTAATTCAGGCAAAAGACGGGGAGAGCAAGAACAAAGGTGGCGATGGTGGAAACTCAGAGGGAAGTAGACATATTTGAGAAATATTTGAGAGATAAATTCAATAGTGATTGGGCATTTAAAATGTAGGAAAGAGTGGTATTGAGAATGAATCCCCAGCTTCTGAGGTGACCAAATGAATGGTTGAATCATTTAGTATCCTAGGGAAACTGGAAAAGGACCAGGCTTGGGCACAGGGAAGACTTTGGGACATAATGGATTTAAATAGCCAAACTTTGGAAGGAGCCGAGATGTCCTTCAACAGATGAGTGGATAAAGAAGATGTGGTTCATGTATATAATGGAATATTACTCAGCCATCAGAAAGGATGAATACCTACCATTTACATCAAGTGGACGGAACTGGAGGGTATTATACTAAGTGAAATAAGTCAAGCAGAGAAAGACAATTATCATATGGTTTCACTCATGTGGAATATAAGGTGTAGAGGATCATAGGGGAAGGGAGGGAAATCTGAACGGGAAGAAATCAGAGAGGGAGACAAACCATGAGAGACTCTTAACTCTGGGAAACAAACTGAGGGTTGTTGGAGGCGAGGTAGGTGGGGGGATGGGGTAACTGGGTGATGGACTTTGAGGAGAGCATGTGATGTGATGAGCACTGGGTGTTATATGCACCTGATGAATCATTGAACTCTGTATCTGAAACTAATGATGTACCATATGTTGGCTAATTGAATTTAAATTTAAAAAAATAACAAAGTGGCTCTAAAACATCTGGAGACGTCAGGTAGGCAGCTGAACAAACAACCTGGAGCTCACAGGACTCTCTGGGTTAGAGATACCATCTCTGAGACATAAATGTGGGGTTGGCCACTGAAGCCATACGTATTCGTTTCCTAGCACTGCCATCACAAATTACCACGAATGTGGTGCTTAAAACAAATGTATTCTCTAGAAAGTTTTTAAAGCCAGAAGTCGGAAATCAAGGTGTCGGCAGGGCCATGTACCCTTGCAAGGCTCTAGAAAGAATCCTTCCTTGCCTCTCCTGCTTCTGGTGGCTGCCAGCAATCCTTGGTGTTCCTTGGCTTGTGGCCCCATCACTCTGATCTCTGCCTGTCTTCACACCATCTTCTCCACTTCTGTGTGTCTTCTCTTCTGTCTCTGCGTTTCTTATAGAACACTTGTCGCTATATTTAGGGCCCATCTAGATAATCCAGATGGTCTCATCACAAGATCCTTGACATACTTACGTCCACAAAGTCCATTCTTCCAAATGAGGTCACATCCATAGGTTCCAGGGTCGAGGATGTAGACATATGTATTTGGGGACCACAATTCAACCCATTACAGCATGCATGTGTTATATGGATGAAATCACCCAAGAAGCCAATATAGAGTGAGAAAAGGGTCTATGCCTAGAAGAATTCCAATACTTATTGTGTGCCATGTAAAATTCCATACAAGCAACTAAGTCCATTGATCAATAAGTTCCTTGGGAGTCTGAGATCATTATCAGTTTGAAACTCAGTTTCCCATTCATTCATCATTCTTACCCATTACCTCCTTGCTCATGTAGACTCTCCTGCAATCTTTTTTTCAAATTCTTCTGCTCAATATATTCAGTGCTTAATTAATACCTTCGTTAACTGCTCTCTGAATGTTCCACGTGCATTAGTCTTAGTGTGCTCCTTGAGGGCAGGCTTTGTGTATTCTATTTCCCTGGCACTTTCCCACAGCATTAGTCCTGGACCCATGACAAATATCCAATAGATACTTGCTGATTACTGAGTTCTGTATTAGTTTTCTACTATGATTTTTCCATCATTATTATTAGCTTTCTAGTATTTCTATTAAGCCACAAACTTAATGGCTTAAAATAATACAGATTGAATATCTTACAGTTAATAGGTTAGAAGTCCAACACAGGTCTCACTGGGCTAAAATCAATGTGTCAGCAGGCTGCATTCCTTTCTGGAGGTTCTAGGGAATGACCCGTTCCCTTGCCTTTTCCAGCTTCTAGAGACTTCCTACATTCCTTGGCTCATGGCCCCCTTTCTCTATCTACAAAGGCAGTAACAGCAAGATGATTCCTGATATCACATCACTCTGGGGGCCTCTTCTGCCTTCCATTTCCACTTTTCGGCACTCTGTGATGCCATTACATCTACCCAGGTAATCCAAGGTAAAGGCTCTGTTTTAAGGTCAGCTGATTATCAACCTTAATTCCATCTGCAACCTCAATTCCTTTTGCCAGGAAAGGTACCAGATTCGCAGGCTCCAGGGCTTAAGACGTGGACGTCTTGGCGGGAGAGGAGCTACATATCAGCCTGTTCTAAATTTATGTACACTTCTTCATTAAGTTACACAGCAAAAATGTTTGCCTTGAACAGAGGCTCTCAGAAAACAGACTCCCCTTCCTGCTTCCCTGAGCAAGAAGACTACAAAACAAAAGAATGAAGAATGATGAGTCACCAAACAGCAGAGAAAAGACAAGGGCTAAAAGCTGGCTCCCAGTCCAGAAGAGGGGCGTCTGCTAGGCCTCAGGATTCTGGAAACCCTGTGACATTCAAGGTTCTTCAGCACTTCCCATGTAACTGCCTAATTTCAGTTACTTACCCTGTAAGTGCCTGGTAAGTACAGTGACCATACGATTGATCATCTGAATTGGGACACCATTAAGAATAAAAGGGATATGACAGGTATAAATTGGGTGTGTGGTCACCCTAAGAGAGGCAGAGATTGCATCCAGATGAAGTCCTTTTTGTCTGGTAATTCTGGACCAGAAAGGGTGAAGACGATCCCATGTCCACGTGAGAGACTTGCTATTTCTCCCCAGTCACTAGTTTGGGACCAACTCAGACACCTGTGGAGTACCCGGGTCCCAGCCAGCGCTGCTCTCAGAATGATCACCTTATTTTGCCTTGCACACCAAAACTTCCACCCATTCCAGAACGCTGCCCTGCGTGTATACAGTGTCTTATCCTGTCAAAGCACCATGACACATTCCCTCAGATCTTCCTGATGCTCTCTGACACAGGCCAGGAAGATGAGGCCCTCACCTGTCCATTTTGCCAAAGAGAAAGCTAGAGGCAATAGGGTCAAGTGGTTTTCCCAAGGTCGCAGAACCGCTTAACCCAGAAACCCAAACCACCCGAACCTGGCCCTAGTCCAGGCCTCTTTTTCCCACACTGCCAGCTTCGGAGCGGTTGTCAGTTACCACCCCACGTTTATAACCGTATTAGTCAGAAGCCTGAGAGAACCAGCCCGCTTGCCACCACCTTCTCAAGAGCCCACTTGAGACTTTTGCCCCAGGTTTGAAGGAAAATGATACAAATCCTGACATATCCTCTCCAATCTGATTTCCAAACAGGCTAAAGGAACGTTTAAAGCTTGTGTGCTTTGCCCTCCCGCCGTTCTGGGCCCAGCTCTTCCCAATGCCCCTCTCTAGCGCTGGCGGCAGGAGCATTTTTGAGTAAGGACAATGACACTTTTGATATATAAAATGTAATTTGCCTTTCTTTCATTAACAAACACTTTTCCAGAGAGCAAATCTCCTAGCTCAGGCAAATGCGAAAGTGTCGCCTGCCAGTAGATTCGAGAAATCTACACCAGATCCTCCACCAGCAGGTGGTAAGGTCTGATGGCTGTAAAGGGATACAAGATTAGGAGCACAGGGGCACCTGGGTGGCACAGTGGTTGGGCGTCTGCCTTCGGCTCAGGGCATGATCCCGGCATTATGGGATCGAGCCCCACATCAGGTTCCTCCACTATGAGCCTGTTTCTTCCTCTCCCACTCCCCCTGCTTGTGTTCCCTCTCTCGCTGGCTGTCTCTATCTGTCAAATAAATAAATAAAATCTTTAAAAAAAAAAAAAAAAGATTAGGAGCACATTACAAATAAAGCCAACACTCTTTCATCATATGGGTTAAAAATTAGGAGAAAAGGCACAGGAAGAACTTTCAGTCTGCCCTGAAGCAATCAAATATAGGTTTTAAAAAGCAGGGAACATTTCCCTCCAAATAGTCCATTCTTTCTTAAAAGCAGCCAAAGGGGCAGGTATGGGGTTGGAGCAGAGGCTAACAGTTAGATTTCAGAATCAATTACTGAATTTTCAAGTGCTGTTTTACTGCAGTTTAGAGTTCAAACTGGGAGGAAATGCATACAGAGTAAAGGGCATGGTGTATGTCAGTAAGAAAGCAAAATCAGACCAAATTTTGTAATATCTGTTCACTGGCAATGTTCTCACTCATTCACCTAAGATATAATCATTACGTGCCCACTGTGTTCCAGGCACCATTCTATGCCCGGGCAAGAAAACAAACAAAATACCTGGAGTTTTTGAAATAGGAAGAGTTCTGAAAAGTTATCCAGTTGTGAAAAACACAACTTAATTCAAAATAAGAAAGCAAAAACAACAACAAAAATCCAGATTCTGAGCTATATGAATAGGACTTTCCCTGGAGAAAATTTGCCTATGAGAGAGACTAGGAGTAGAATGGCCAGAGCTCCGGGTTCAAGGCCAGTTCTGTCAAGTTCTCTGTGGCCTTTTCTATAAGGGAGAATCTTTCCAGGACACTCAGCTGGCGTTTGAGGATCACAGGTAGTGCTGCTAGTTCTATTCATGGAAAATAGTGGTAGGGGAAATGTTAACTTGTATGATACGGGAGAAGAGAGGCTTTACTTAAAAGACTCCAAGTAAAATGATAAGTTTGCTGGCTAAGATGTGTGAGTATTAACATGTTTAGATGTACTTTAGATATATTTAAGGCTGAAGCATGCTGGTAGAACTATTATCTTAAGCTGATTCATACTCAGTTCCAGCCCTAAGTATACACATAGCTCTCCCTCTTTAGTTTTTTTAAGACTTTATTTATTTGAGAGAGAACACATGTGCACATATACGGGGGGGGGGGAGGGGGCAGGCAGAGGGAGAGGGAGAAGCAGACTCCCTCCTGAGCAGGGAACCCAACATGGGGGCTCTATCCCAGCACCCCAGCCAAAGGGCAATGCTTAACCGAATGAGCCACCCAGGCGCCCCTCCCCCTCTTGAAAAGCCCGAGTTGAAACCCTGCACCACAAGCTTGCATCAATGCCTCTCCCTCTCCGGTTTGGCCCCTGTTTCTCCACAACAGAGAACTGCTCATGTGTCATGACAGCACCTTTGAGCTCTGGTCCTATGTGTCTTCCCATTCCTGGTGCACCCTATGTTTCAGCTGGGTTCTGGATGCATTGCTTCTGCTTTCACTGGAACCCATCTCCCCTCACTTCCCTCCTGTCAGAGCCCTTCCTGAGCCCCACCATTCTTCGAGTATTTCCTATCCCTCCAAGCCAGAACAGCTTCCTTTGTCATGTGCTCCCTCCCTTCTCCGTGACAGTCTCCTGTTGCTTCACTTGTTTCACTGGCTTTCCATCCATCTTCCCACTAGACTAGACGTTCTATGAAGGTCAGTGGCTCCAACAAGTTCAGAGCCTGGTCTATACCAGCTACACAAATATTTGTGGAATGGATTTGAACTTGTGATAGGTGAACCTTCTTTGTATCACAGGAAACCTTGTACTTAGCCCTATTGTGGCATATGCATGCTCGATTGTATAGTCGGTCTGCTTATCTTCTCCACTGAGGTGAGGGGAGGGCGCACTTTCATCTCTGCATCCCCATTACCTGCCCCAGTGGTAGACATAGAGTAGATTCGGAGAGGCCGACATTACTTCATAAAAGCCATAATTCATTCTGTGTCTGTCTTAAGCACTATCAGTCAGCTTAACTATCGAGTGTTCTGTCGGATGAAGCAGGTCAAACATAAACACCTCTACATTTTACCCTTAATATTCCAAAAGTTGGCACCATTTTCCTTAATAGCAAGGGCTCAAAGTGTGGTTAACAGTACCTTAATGATAAAACATGGCAGGATTCCGGTCACGTCATGTCTATTATGTTAACTGGGAGACCTGCCATTGTGTTTGATTCTTTACTCATCTAAGACTCTCATGAAAAGTGCATAAGCACCAAGAAGGACTTGTTGGACATCTATTCTGCACCCCCATCATCTATACCCAGAAGAAGAAACAGATGGTCTCCCCAAGACAAGTTTTCAGTTTGGGAGATGGGGCTAACCCACAGTGGCTCTCTGAACACAACATGAAGTGCTGGATATGAGGAAACAACCATCCTTCAGATCATTAGTGTGGCTCTGTAATGCCTCTGGGAGGACAAGACATCGCCTCCCCTCTACCACCGGGGAGATTTTTTACAGAGGTTTTAGGCCAGGGGACTCCAGTTAAGGCTGCCAATAGCTCAGTTCCAGAGAATCAGATACAAAGTATTTTCCTCTCCCCACTGACTCCCACAGAATGAATTTGTTGACCTTTCCAATATAAGCAACATTTGGTTTCTAAAGTTAGCTTTCTGAAGAGGCTGTGATTTACCTGCTTTTAAGAAATAAAAACGTACATTTTTACAAGACAGTGATTTTGACAATATCAAATATTAGGAAGGATATAGAGCAAGCAGAACTCACATACATTGCAGGTAGGAATGCAAAATGGTATAAGCACTTAGGAAAACATATATAAAATTAAACATATAAAGTTAAACATAAATGACCCAATAATCCCATTCCTCAACATTTAACTAAAAGAAAAGAAAACAAAGGCTTGTACATGAATCTTCATGCCAGCTTTCTTCATAAAAGCTAAACTAAAATAATCTACATGTTCATTGGCAGGTGACTGGATACATAAATTGTGGTACATACATCCATACAATGGAGTACTACTCAGCAGGAAAAAGGGACAAACCGCTCAAAAATGCAACAAGATGGATACATTTTGAAAATATGTTGAGTGAAAGATTAGCCCCAAACACAATTTAGTACCAATTGTATGATTCTATTTATATAAAATATCAGAAAAGGAAAATTAATCTGTAGTGACAAAAAGTGAATCAGTCATTCCCTGGGGCCAGGGCTGGGTGTTGACTGGGAAGTGGACAATGGAAATGTTCACGTCTTAATTATAGCGGTGGTTACATGATTATACAGGTTGTGAAAACTCACTTATGTAGGGTGTGTTTTATTGTATGTACATTATGCCTCAATAAAGTTCATTTATTTAAAAGAGTGATTTTAGCTACATTTTAAAAAGTCCTTCTAGTTTTCAATGCACCTTGAATCCAGAGACAATTCTTTAACTGAAGAATAAAGGCTGAGAATTCCCATTTATTATAGAAATTTGTCTTGCATTCTTAATGATTCATTTCCTACTCATCAGCTTCAAAACAAAGCTTCTTTAGCAATCTAATGCTGAATCATTATCATGAATATGACCCTAATGTTTCATAAAGACTTCTCTAAAGGGTAGTTGTAAAGGGAGGCTTCCATTTTATAGGAACATGAGTGAAGTGGGGTAATAATTAAAGCAGTGTTATTGCATTCTGCATAACTGACAAGTGTATCCATCTACATGAGTGATTCCATTCAGGAATCCATTTCTCTGGGAAATCACTATGAAGAAGTCAATAAACTGCCTCATCGATATTTAATCAGAGTGGATTCTTTACCTACTTGATCAAGTTCACTTTAGGGAAACTGTCTTTAACTCACAAAACACACATTCCCAGACCAGTGGGTGAAATGCTGCGTGGTAGGGGTTGTTGAGAAAGGCAGCATGCAAAAGTTAAGAGCACAGACTCAGAAACTCTGATTTTTTAATCAGTTCGTTCTGGTCAGATCTAGGCTCCTCTTCTTACTAATGATATGACTGTAAGCTATTCATGCAAACTCCCTAAGCCTCAGTTACCCCCTGTGTAAAATGGGCATATTACTATATCCCTGCCTTACAGAATTATTGGGAAGTCTTGGCATTTATAGTGCTGGGCACATGCTACATCCTCAGTAAAGGTTAGCTGCAGTTATCAAGGGGCTGAGAGCACTTCATAGCCCATTGAAGCTGCGGCAAAAAGAACAGGTGGCATTATGGCGACATAGCTACAAAAGAAACTGGAGAGACAAAATAGTACATGACTCATTATGAATCATATTAATAAAGGGACTAGAGCTTAAAACTCTGCATTTTTCCTTTAAAATTCTGTCATTCAAAAATTCCAATTCCTGTTTTTAAAAATCTTTTAGAAATGACTATTAAATTGGCTTCAAGCCTGCACACCTAACTTGAATGAAAAACAAATTCTGGTGTAATCCCTAAACGTTAGACCATGAAGTTAACTCTGGTAGTGAGCTCTTCTTGGCACCAGTTTCCCCTTCTGAAACACTCCATCCTCTTCCTAATAGAGAGAAAATGGCCCTTACAAGTTACACGTAAATGTAGCCATTTCTGATAGAGAATGTTACATCAATTTAGAAATGTAAGTGATTAATAACAAAGAATCCTCTGAAATGTTAACAGGAGCTACATTTTGACCCTCATCTCAATGTGAATGCTGACAACCACCTTCCTCCCTGATATACTTAAGAGCCAAGTGGTAGTGGAATTGTCTCCTGAGGGCTCAGTTCATTTCGGTGTCTGTTACCCACCGGGACTCCAGTCTTTGGAACCCTGCCAAAGCAGGTGAGGGGCGAGAAAGGATTGGCTGTTTAAGATGGAGGTAAAGCAAAGTGAAACAACCCTGTTTGGCTCAAGGATTTCCCTAGAGAAAACGTTTGTCTGATCATTTAAGGAGGAAAAAAATACCGTGTTGCTACATTTAAACAAATAATGAAGAAAGCATGAAAATATCCTCTTTGGCTTCTTAAAATTTTTCTCTCTGGTTTTCAGGTCTCTTTGATAGCAAAAGGTAATTCTCTTAGCATGCTTACTAAAGGCTTGTAATCACATAATTTCAATAACAAAAGAACTTCCCAGCTCCGACGTAAGGTTCACATTAGAGAAAATCCAACTGGTGTCAGTAAGTAAATAGGTTTCTTCTCTGAGAACTAGTTTTAATACTAGTTATTAAATACTCTATGTTTGGTTAAGCAGTCTCCATTATCACAGGGATTTAGTAAATTATTTTACATGAAAGTTCTAAATTTTAGTTCACTTGAAGAAACTAAATTCTAGAAACTGCAAAACGCCAAAAGTTTCTTTCTCCACCCTTTCTGCATTCTAGCTTCCAGCAAAATGAAGTCCTTTCAGGTTGTCAGAACCGCACATTAGCTGTGCTATTTCCTCTGGTTCTCAAGCATGGAACTTTCTTCTGCCTCTCTTCATCTGGATAATTCATATTCTTCCAGGAAGCCTTCCCTATACACCTTTGCCTCCTACTTATGAGGGAGGCTCCCTTCCAGGGCTTTCCAAAGCACCCTGTTTTTCCCCAACCAAGAATCTACCCACCTCTTGGGTTAGATTATAATCTCTCCAGAGGCTAAAGTCTGTGCCCACCAAGTTCACTACCGTTTCCCTGCCACTTGCACAGTTTTCAACAAATAGTTGATTAATTAATTAATGTCTCTCCCATTAATTTGAAACGTAGTGGCCCTTTTGCCAGAGCCTTTCCGCTTTGATCTAAATACTGCCCATAGACGTGGCTTCCACACATGCCTCCTGCCTCACCTGCTATAGTTTCGTCAACTCCTTCAATCAATTTAGACAGTTCATTGGCGTCCCTGCACTTCTGTAATCCGCTGTTTTCCCCGCCACTTCCAGCCCTACTTAATATTAAACCTGTTAATCGGTTTATTTCCTAGACACCTCCAATTTGGAAATATTCTTCCTGTTCATGGCTTTTTCTGAAGAGAGGTATAAAGAATTAAGACCAGATTTTGTTGCTTGGAGTGAATTAAGAGATTAATTCATTGATTCACCCCTTGAGTTTTAGCCAATTAATTTATTTAACCAGTTCATACAAATGGCTGGCTTATAAAGACAGCAAGTATTTAGGAGCTTGTGGGGAGAGTAGAAAGGGTGATGGCTTATCCCAGAGCCTTGAATAGGAAACCATTGGCCCTCATCCATAGCTTTCTCTTCTAGCCACATATATAGGAAGCCCTGCCCTAGGGCCTATGCCAAAAGCATGGGCGTTGAACCATGTTTTTATAACATTAACTCTATGAGAAAATATCCAAATTTTAAACAATTGACTTCCATATTTACTTCTGGAACACAACCTGCTCAGTTAAGCTGCTTGTATAGAAATAGAATAGAATGGCATGGAATGGAATGGAGAGGGATAGGACAGGACAGCAAAGGACAGGGCAGCATAGGAAGTGACTACAGTCTTTGCATCAGCAGTGACCTATTCAGGGTTCATCAAAGAGCATCAGTACAAGAAGTACACATTCAACAGTGAGCAGTTTTAGAGAGAGCTAGGATTTGAAGCACATTGCTAAATTCTCAGTGTCTGAAGCACATTTTCCTTAATGAAAAGCTCCTGATTCATAGAAGATGAATAAGCACTATAAAAAGCAGTTCAGTGTCTCTTGGGTCAAGGAGTAATTCCTATCTGCAGTTCCTTCACCTGGGAGCGCTGCCAGAGTAAGAAAGGAAGGAAAGGATGTCCAAGTAAACAGAGCAAAGTTTTAAAGAGAGGCCCAGAAGTGTCCTGTATAAAAGGGCCTCTTTTTTTATAGTTTTTTTCATATTTTATTTTATTTTTTATTATGTTATGTTAATTTTTTATTATATTATGTTAGTCACCATACAGTATATCCCTAGTATTTGATGCAATGTTCCATGATTCATTGTTTGCGTATAACACCCACTGCACCTTGCAATATGTGCCCTCCTTAATACCCATCACCGGCCTATCCCATTCCCCCACCCCCTCCCCTCTGAAACTCAGTTTGTTTCCCCGAGTCCATAGTCTCTCGTGGTTCACTCCCCCTTCTGTTTACCCCCCTTCTTTATCCCTTTCTTCCCCTACCGATCTCCCTGCTATTCCTTATGTTCCACAAATGAGGGAAACCATATGATAATTGTCTTTCTCTGCTTGACTTATTTCACTTAGCATAATCCCTCCAGTCCCTCCATGTTGCTGCAAATGTTGTGCAGTCGTTCTTTCTGCTGGCTGAGTAATATTCCATTGTATGTATGGACCACAGCTTCTTAAGCCAGTCATCTGTTGAAGGGCATCTAAGGGTCTCTTGAATGCTGATCCATCTAGGTCTCTGCCATCACCTCCTGCCTTCTTCTTTGGACCCTCTCTGTTGTTTTCTCCAGGCACCTGGAGCTTCATCATGGACCTCCATCCTGCTCCCACATTTATAGTCCTAGACACCAGCTGGACCTCCCTACTTGGATATCTTGTAACACCTCATCTTCCATTCCCATCCCCAACCCCCCTTTCAGAAAGAAGATCCCTCACCACCCTCCTGAACTCCCTAGTTCGCTTAATAGCATAGCTGGCGTCCCTTTGCTCTCTTTGATCCCTGCCTCTTCTGTTCAATCTGTCACCACATTGCGGTGACTCTACCTCCTATGTATCTTTTAAATCCCAAATGCTGGCTTCTGAAGCACCTCGCCATGTAACAGCAGGACCTCGCTTGTGCCATCCCTCGGAGGTCCCTTTCCTCTGGTGTACGTAAGGGAAGATGGTAATTTTCACGTCTGCTTTCGAGTCCATCCACCCTGGTGCCCACTTCTCATCTATTGCCTGACTCCTAACATGGCTCTTGTGTTTACCTGGGACCTCTGCTCACTTTCTGCCTTGATTCCTGGAACTTGTGCCTTCCCTGGGGCCTCCATGCTGGCCCAGAGAAGCCTGATAACCCTCCCATTTCCCATCCCAGGCACACTCACTGTTCACCATTTCATTCCCCAGAGCACCAGTCACACAGGTCAGACTTTCTACTGAAGATTCTGAAATAAGAGAAGGAGATACCTTGGGTCAGCACAGTTCAGCAAACCACTTAACATTCTACTGGTCACCATTTGTCTGAATGCTTATTCCTGCTTCAGTGAATTTCTAACTCCTTGAAAGCCGACCTGCACAGTCCCTTTGGGCCCCTCTCCCCTTCCTTATGCAGACCAGAGCATCTCCTCCTGCTCCTCTCAGTTTCAGAATCCCCACAAAACTCATCTTTCTAAGGGCCAGGACAAAATTTAAAACTCCTGTCAATCATATTCGCACCTTCTTGAATTTCCACATGTCCTCAAGAACTCCAGCTCATCCTCCAAAATTCAGCTCAAACATCATCTTCCCTGTAAAATCTCTGCCAGGGGATGGAATCTTGTCAGGTTCTGTTTTCCCCTCAGGACTATCGCTCACTTCTATTAGCCCCGAACAAATAGCATAGACCAATTTGTTTATGTTCCTGCCTTATTTACAACACACTTGACTCACGAGAGAGTCTGTGTTTCCTCCTCTGATCCCCAGTGTCTTGCACTGTGTTTGCCACAAAATTAATAAATGTCTGTTGAGTAAAAAAATTAACTTGTGAATGAATGCCCAATATGGAGGAATCTGGAGATGGCAAGAAAAGCTGTGATTGACTCTTGTAGAGTCCCTTGGTCAGACGCCATCAGGCTGGAGGATGGGGACAAGGAGAACTTGTCCTGATACATCTCACACCCTTTACCAAATGGGAGACATCTAAGATGAACCAGACCCGGAGTCCAACGTCTAAAGGAGAAGTCTGCTTGGAATACTAACTGAAACTAGTAGAATATGGACAAGTAATTCCTAATCAGCCAGAGTACAAAAAAGCAGTATTTTGGATTCTTAAAAGCAGTCAGTAAACATCCTTGATTAGTGCTGAAGAGAGCATGAACTGCAGAATCGATTTTTCTCAAAAATGGACGTATTCACAGACAATGGCTCTGAATGACCACCCAGTGCCGCCATGTTGCATCATCAAGAGCAGCCTCTGTTGCTGTCGGGTGCACCACACGCACACACGCACACACGCATGCACGCACACACATACATGCACTCATGCACACACACACACACAGATTCTAAAAGCCCTTCTGAACAGTTTTGCCCCATCTGCTATAAAAATTTACATATCAGAAAGGGTGGTGTGGACACTAGGATTATTAGTTTTTACCCAAGAGCTATTGGAAGGCAGGCAGGCAGCCAGGCCCAGAGAACAAGACAGCACTGGCAGGTAAGCGGGGGGTGAGGATAGCAAGGAGCGGTGAATGCTTCCTTACTGGTTTGAAGCTTTCCTGAATCACAGCATTTTCCTTTCTCTCGCATTTTCTGGCTTTGTAAAGCCCCCAGCAGAGAGAATATGCTTACGCCGTGAAGCATTAGAGAGCCAGCAAGTGCCCAGCATGAGAATGGCCCCGAGTTGACGGCCCTAGGGGCTGCCTCACAACAAAAGGTACATCTGATGGAGCATTGGCATCAAAACTGGTCAACAACAGAACCACCCGTCTGTGCACATTTGCAAAGAGAGGCTTGCTGTAGAGCGCTGACGGGCACTGTTGCCTTGTCATGGGGCTTTCACAGCAAGTGGAGCTGAAGCCTGGTGTCATCAACTCTAACTGGAATTTCCAGATCTGAGGTTATTCCACAACGTTCTAAAGCCAGGCAGAAGCAGGTGGGTGGTGCCAGGCTTTGAATTCGGGCTATAGGCCTTCCAGCCAGGGCTCGTGTGCCAATGGTACCACGCTGGATGATAATCCTGTTGGCAAGGCCTCTCAGACTACTTCCAAATCAGGTGTTAAAATGTACTGATGATGACAGCATAATCCATCTAGGTCCATTGTAGGAATCATTACAATGTGTATTATTCATGTGTAAACTATAGTGTTGTTTAAATCAGCAATAACCCCTAACTTTACCAAACACTTGCTTTCTACCAGAAATTGCTGTTCCACAATCATTCTCAATTCATTCTTGGAGCGACTCCAGGTCATAGCTCCTATTTTATTATTGTCCCCATTTTACAGAAAAAAAAGCTAAGGCTTGAGAGGTTGCCTCACTCTACCCAAGGTTAGTAAATGGAGGAGGAAGCATTTGAACCCCAGAGCTCACACACTGAACCTCCATGTCATTGGTGAAAGGAGAGAGAATCTGGGATTTGAACATTTATAGAAAGGTCCCCAACCACAGGGTGAGGCCACAGGTACATAGCTCCTGGCCACAGGAACTTGGCCAGGTTGGGTACACCACGACATGCCATACCAGAAAGCAAAAGGACAGTAGCAAGTCAGGCTTGAAGTTCAAGCTTGCCATGTGAGCCTAACCAGAACGAAATTCCCTCTGACTTCGTGCATTCGGTCCCATGTTAAAAGCACAGTTGCTTGCTAAGGGAGACGTCATCCGCGTGTTTCTGATTCATTTACACTTAACTCATCCCAGTCTTTGATGAGACTGTCATACACAATGACTTGTAAAAGCTTTCCAAGAGCCTTTTACCGTAGTCTGTCTTCAAGTTATGCCAAGAGTAAATGGAACTAGAGCATCTTAAAATTTTAAACGTAGGAACCAAAATGTCTAAGGAGGCCAGAAATATGGCCAAAAAGACATTCTTGGCTCTATAGGGGACACTTCCAGAGCTGCAAGTGTAAGAGCTCTCAGAAACTTCACCAGCGAGCAAGCTTTTATTGTAGTTCAAAATCAGAAAGGACTTGCCTGAAAACCTCAATTTATAGCTCAGGTTAGAGCTTTTTTCCTCTAAGAAGGTGTCATGAATAGTTCACAGCATATAAGAGTAATGACCAATTGATATTTATGTCAGGATTTTCATCTTCAAATCCAAAGTATTTTGAATATATATATATTCCTCATATATTGAGAAAGACAAGGAAGAGGGGTGTGACTACCATGGGAGGATAGGGCTAGAAAATGAAGAGCATGTGAAGACAAATCTACCACACTTTCTCAAGACCGTCAGCTTCAAACACCCCCAATCCCAACAGGAACACAATTCTGTGTTCATTGCTTTATTTGCTGTATTCAGGGACACCCACATTGTCTGACACTTGCTCCTTGGGACATCAGCCCATCCATGATAACAGAAGAAACAGGTGCCTGAGAAAGCCATCATGATGCCAGAAGGCTAAAGCAGCTTAAAACCTGGGGGTTTCATGACTACAGAAATCCAGTTGAGTTTCTCTCTATGGATGACTGCAGTGAAAACATCTTTAAGGCGGCCTTCAGTGTAGAAAAACCATTCTGTGTATTTCCATCACAAAAGGGACTCTCCAGAGTTGAAGCCCTCCTAAGAGGGCTGGATTTTTTTTTTTTTTTAACTTGGGTGGTGATTATGGCAGGAAGAGGGGCCTCTTGGGGGAGGGGAGGGGGTCAGGACAGTCTTCCAAGCACATAGTGTGCCATTGAAACAATGCTAGCCACAGAGAGGGAAAGAGCATAGGTGCTATGAGGAATGCTAATGCATTGTTGATTCGCATGTTTATTTGGTTGTTTCCCCCCCAAACTTTAAAAAGACAGGAAGTTATAGCTCATTAAAATCTTTACATGCAAAAAAAGCCAACCCGCCTCTAATTACAGGCACTCTGAGAAAGAACTCTCCCACCACATTCATCCAGTACATTCGCCTTTCTTTGAAACTGGCTGGTATGTGGCTGTTAAAAATGGTTCCCAGCTGATCGTCTAGCACACACTCCTCTCTGTCTGGCCTTACTTCCCTTTAGAATCATTATGTAATGAAAACAGACTGATGCTAAGTCCAAAACGCCAGTGGGCCCTTGAACAAGAAAATAAAAATAGTAAGGGAAAGTCAAGACTGATGCTTTACTCCATCCTCCAAATAAAATTCCTGAGGGCCTTTTTCCTTCAGAATTCTGAAGTTTTAAAAACACAATTTCTCTTTCAAAAAAGCTATTTAAGAACGTCAGGGCAAACTTCTAATGTTCTAAATGGGAAATCCAGTACCATGTGGCAAATTCCTTGGGTTGTTTCCGTATGAGATGGTCATTGAGAGGGAGTGTGTAGCTTGTAGCCGGGTGGCTATAAGACTTTGGGCAAAGTACGTTGTCTCTTGCATAGTTATCGACGGCTGCATAACAAATTCTCACAAACTGGCAGCTTGAAACAACACACCCGTATGAACTCACAGTTTCTGTAGGTCAGGAATCTGGACCAGCTTAGCTGGGTCCTCTGCTCAGGATCTCTCACAAGGCTGCAGTCAAGCTAGGGCTAGAGCTGTAGCCGATGGTTCATTCGGGGAAATGTTGCTTCCAAGCTCAGGTTGTTGGCAAAACTTTGGTTTTTCAAGGGCTGTTAGACTGAGGCTCTCAGTTCCTAAGCAGCTGTTGGCAAGTTAGAGCCCATAGACTTTCTGGGGCATCTGAGTGGCTCAGTCAGCTGAGCGTCTGACTCTTGATTTCAGCTCAGGTCATGGTCTTGGGGTTGTGGGATCAAGCCCCATGTCCGGCTCCATGCTCAGCACAGAATCTGCTTGAGTTCTCTTTCTCTCTCTCCCTCTCCCTCTGTCCCTACCCTCCATGCACTCTCTCTCTAAAATAAATAAGTCTTGAAAAAAAAAATCCCAAACCTATAAACTTTGTGCTTGTAGGGATACTATTGAGATTGTGATGGTCTAAAAGTCTCTAAAATGTCCTTCTGTGTGGAAAAATATTTGTATTCCTTGATACATGGACCTCCCCTACATAGCAACTTGCTTCAGCAAAGCTAGCAAAGTAGAGAATCTGCTGGCAGGACAGAAGTCACTATCTCATGTAGCCTAATCACAGAAGTAACATCCCATCACCTTTGGCATATTCTGTTGGTTAGAAGCGTGTCACTAGGCCTCCCACACTCGAGGGGACGGATTACACAGGGCCTGAATATCAGGAGGCAGAGATCGCTGAAGACTGTCTTAGAATCTGTCCATCACATCTCTGTACTTCAGTAAATATTAGCTATCATTATCATTGGTTTTAATTTTTTTTATTTTACGATTTTATTATTATGTGCTATAGGTCATGCTCTTTTAGCTTCCTAGTGGTTTTCTGCACACATCAGAGTAAACAGAATAGGGAAGGTAGCAAGAAATGGCAGACCCAGCTGACTAGAATAAATCCACCCAAACTGGAATCCAGCTACCTCCATCCCATGACCAAGCTAACAATACTGTAACATCAATTAAAATGAAAAAGAAAAAATGAGCTTTCTAGTTAAGATAGGAGAGATCACTAATGCCTCGTAACTCACATCCGATCCTCTATCTACTCCCTTGAAAGCCATCCTATTTACTAAGTCTAACCTTCAGCGAACACCATCAACTTCCTATTTTTCAACATTATTCTGATCATAAGTTTATTGGAAAGAGCCAGAATTACATGACCTACGGGCTCCAGCACTGCCTTTATCTACGGTGTATTTAGGAGATCTGGTTTGCTGCTCCAGCCTCTTCATGGGGAAAGAATGGTGAGGTTGGTGCCAGTGTGCCTCATTTTAAGAAAATCTACTATACGAAAATCCAAACTTTAAATCTGAGAGACCAAGAGTGTTTGCATACAAAATAAACACATATTTATTTCCCTTGGCAAAATGATTCACCTCCAGCTTCCTTCAAAAGGAACACTCCTCTAAGCATTTATGAGTTTCGAGAGCAGATCAATGACTTGGGGGAAGAAGCCAAAGTTAAAGAGTTATGAGCCCACACAAAGTGAGCATTCGATATTAAAGAATCTCTCAAGTCATAATATCAATCAATTAAAGAGAGTTTTCTTTTATACACAGATTGAGAAGTTTGTCCTTCTTTGTTTCTCTGCACAGACCATGAGACACTGGAGGAAAACAAAGCACGTCCCAGACATTTTTGAAATGCTGGCATTTTGTATAATGCCAGACACAAGGCAGGTACCCCGTGTGTTTGTGGAGTAACCAAATGAGTGAATGCCTCACTGACTGATTTTCAGACTGACTTAATGACTGATTACTGAGTGACATTGTCTAAAAAGTTAAAGGTGTTAGTCTTACATACTATCACTGTCTTCAAAATATAGACATATTCACTAGCTGATCAATAAACATAGGTTTCAACAAGTGCTATTGGAACAACTGGTTATATACATGCAAAGAAATGAAGCTTAAGCCAAACCTTATACTTTATACAAACATTAATTCAAATTGTGTCATAGGCACAAAGATAAAACATAAAACTAGAAAACAATTCGAAGAAAACATAAGAGAAAATCTTCATGATCTGAGGCTAGTAGAATTCTTAGACATGACAACAAAAGCATGAACAATAGAAGAAGAAAACAGATAAATGGGATTTCATTGAAATTAAAAACTTCCGGGGGCGCCTGGGTGGCACAGCGGTTAAGCATCTGCCTTCGGCTCAGGGCGTGATCCCAGCGTTATGGGATCGAGCCCCACATCAGGCTCCTCCGCTATGAGCCTGCTTCTTCCTCTCCCACTTCCCCTGCTTGGGTTCCCTCTCTCGCTGGCTGTCTCTATCTCTGCCAAATAAATAAATAAAATCTTTAAAAAAATAAATAAATAAAAAATAAAAACTTCCGTTCACTGAAATTCACTGCTTTTTGTTTTTTTGTTTTTTATTGTGTTATGTTAGTCACCATACAGTACATCATTAGTTTTTGATGCAGTGTTCCCTGCTTCATTGTCAGCCCGGTGATGGGTATTAAGGAGGTCACGTACTGCGTGGAGCACCAGGTGTTAAATGCAAACAGTGAAAGTCACTGTTAAGAGAGGTAAAAGACAGTAACGGACTGGGAGGAAGTATTCCTAAAACAAATCTGACAAAGGACTTGTATTCGGAATACGTAAAGAACTCTCAAATTCAACAATATGAAAACAAGCAAACCAGTTAAAAAGTGGGCAACAGATTTGAGCAGACATTTCACTGACGATATAACGACAGGAAACAATGTTCAACATCCACAGTCATTAGGAAAATGCAAATTAAAACCATGATGATATACCACTACACACCTACTCGAATGACTAAAATAAAAAATACTGACAATACCAAGTGCTGGTCAGGATACAGAGCAATTGAAACACTCATACATTGCTGGTGGGAATGCAAAGTGGTACAGCCACTCTGGAAAATAGTTAGGCAAGCTTCTCATAAAGCTAAATATATACTTACCATATGACCCAACAATCCAGTTCCTATTTACCCCAGAGAAATGAAGACTCATGTTCACATAAAAACCTGCACACAAATGTTTATAGCAGTTTATTCATAATTGCCCCAAACTGGAAACAACTCAAATATCCTTCAACAGAGGAATAAACAAACTACAGTACATCCAGCCAATGGAATATTCCTCACCAATTTAAAAAACAAAACGAAAACTAAAACTACATGCAATGACTTGGATGAATCTCAAAGGCATTATGCTGTGTGAAAGAATCCAGTATCAAAAGGTTATATATCATATGAGACCATGTATGACATTCATGAAAACAAAGCCAGAGCGATGAACAGCTCAGTGGTTGCGAGGTGATGGGGGTGGGACCTGAGGGAGGTTTTGGGTATGATGGAACTGTTCTGCAATTGTGGTAGTGCTAACACTGTATACCTAAAGGGGGAGAAACCCCATTTTATGGTATGATAATTTTTAGATTAAAAAATTAAATAATGAAGATGGATTTATCTGGTTTTACGTAAATAAACTTCCCGGCCTGAGCTACCTCGTGCCAGCTTCCTGTATAATGAGAGGTTTCTGGTTTGAAAGAGCAGGAGACTGGCAACCCCTGATATAACCTCTCCCAGATTCACTCTAAACTACATCTGAAAACAGAGAAAAATGATAAAACTCACCAGATTACAGAGGACAAGAACTACCAGCAGCCAAGTTGGATTCTGAAAGGATTTTCCACATGATCAAGGGAACTGGGATAGTCAATGAAATTAGGGGCCCGTCTGTGCTAAAGACATCTCAAAATAGGTGAAAAGATCTTTCTTCCCAACCACATTATCTCCTGGTCATACAGGAGGCAAATAAGAAAACTAGACATCTATTTCTTTGCTCTTTTGGGAACCACTCCACAGCCAGAGTGCTGTTCCCATCTCCTTATTGCCAGTCAGACCCTGAATCTCTCAAAAAATAACTACTTATGAACATTGGGGTGCATGTGCCCCTTCTTTTCACTACATCTGTATCTTTGTGGTAAATACCCAGTGGTGTAATTGTTGGGTCGTAGGGTAGCTCTATTCTTAACATCTTGAGGAACCTCCATACTGTTTTCCAGAGTGGCTGTACCAACTTGCATTCCCACCAACAGTGTAAGAGGGTTCCCCTTCCTCCACAACCTCTCCAACATTTGTTTCCTGCCTTGTTAATTTTTGCCATTCTAACTGGTGTAAGGTGGTATCTCAGTGTGGTTTTGATCTGAATTTCCCTGATGGCTAATGATGTTGAACACTTTTTCATGTGTCCATTAACCGTTTGCATGTCATCTTTGGAGAAGTGTCTGTTTATGTCTTCTGCCCATTTGTTGACTGTATTATTTGTTTTTTGAGTGTTGAGTTTCAGAAGTTCTTTATAGATCTTGGATACCAGGCTGTGGAAGGAGCCGATATGGCCTTAAACAGACAAAGAGATAAAGAAGATGTGGTCCATATATACAATGGAATATTACTCAGCCATCAGAAAGGATGAATACCCATCATTTGCATTGACATGGATGGAGCTGGAGGGGATTATGCTAAGTGAAATAAGTCAAGCAGAAAAAGATAATTACCATATGGTTTCACTTATATGTGGAACATAAGGAATAACATGAAGGACATTAGGAGATGGAAGGGAAAAATGAAGGTGGGGGGAATCAGAGGGGAAGACAAACCATGAGAGACTGTGGACAATGGGGAATAAACTGAGGGTTTCAGAGGGGAGTGGGTTGGAGGGGATGGGTTAGATTGATGATGGGTATTAAGGAGGGCACGTATTGCAATGAGCACTGGGTGTTACATGCAAACAATGAATCATGGAACACTACATCAAAAATTAATGAAGTACTATATGGTGACTAACATAATAATAAAAAAAATAACTACTTAACAATGAACACTGGGACTGCTGCATGTTATTGGGACAGAGCAAGCTACATACACAAAGGCAGAAGCAAGAAAGATCTAAAAATTCAACATGAGGATTACAGTGTTCCTTGTATTCTTTCTGTTCAGATATGAGAGAATCAAGCAGAGATGAGGAGAGAAGCCCACCTTATTTTAGGAAGGCTGAACTGCATTAGCTGTCTGGTCTCTGGAAACTGCTCCAAGGTTTGTATCTTGGATCTCAGATCCAAGATAGGGGACCTGAGAGGAGGATATGACCAATACCTCCTGATGGATAATGAGGCAATGGTCGAAGCCACCTGGTTTATATCCCTGACTCCACCACTTACTAGTTGTATGACCTGGAAAAGTCATTTACCCTTTCTATTCTTCATACGTGTAAAGAGAATAATAGTGTTTATCTCATGGTGAGGATTAATAAAATAACATATGAAAGATTATAGCAGTGAATTTTCCTTCACTCTATACTATTTTCCCCCACAGTACGTATTTTTTCCTATCTACTCATAGTTAACTCAGAAGAGATTAAGTTAGAGGACTATATGATAATAATCCCTAACATTTATATGGTGCAATGTTATACCAAAACACCTCAAAAAT
The DNA here is from genome assembly GCF_024610735.1 of Ursus americanus. Taxonomy (NCBI): domain Eukaryota; kingdom Metazoa; phylum Chordata; class Mammalia; order Carnivora; family Ursidae; genus Ursus; species Ursus americanus. The sequence continues at coordinate 53,005,420 of NC_142127.1, forward strand.
CAAATTACTGATAATCACTAATAAGAGAAAATCTTAAAAGTAGCCGAAAAAACCCACAAAAACCAAAAACAGTTCAAACAGAGGAACAGAAGTAAGAACTATGGTATACTGCTTGTCAGAAACTATGTAGGGTGGAATACAATAGAACATCTTTAAAGTGTTGGGAAAAAATAAGCCCTGTCAACCTTGAATTCTATAACCAGCAAAACTATCTTTCAAAAATGACAGTGAAACATAGACTTCTTCAGGCCAACAAAGCTGATGAAATTTATTGCCATACTCAGCACATGGATGCTATTATTATCATTCTCACCATCATCATTCATCACTCACATTCCTAAAACGTAAGATTCAAGACAGGGATGCCTATCGTACCACTATTATCTAACAATATTCTGAAATTTCTATCCAAAATATCATGAGAAAAAAACAGAAATAAAATATCTTTATTGATAGCGATTGTGTGCTTAGAAACTAAAAAAAAACAAAGCAAAACTTTGAAGTGTTAGAATGATAGGGTTCAATAAGGGGGACTATTTGAAAACAATCATTTCAACAACTGTCATGTCTATTATCAACAATCAATTACAAAATATAAATAAAAAGAAAATCCTGCTCATAAAAACCACCAAAGAATTTTAAATTCCCAGGAAAAATCTTAGAGCCTTCTATAATAAAAATAAGTCTTCACTGAGAACTATTTTGTTTGAATTTGTTTTAAGGGACAATTGACACTTAACTACAGTGAAGAAACTTAATCTATCCCTACAAACCTGGTTCAAGTCTGGACCCTGAGTCCTTATAAAATCATGGAGGGGAGCCTGGGTGGCTCAGTCAGTTAAGCATCTGCCTTTGGCTCAGGTCTTGATCTCAGGGTCCTGGGATCGAGCCCCACATTGGGCTCTCTGCTCATCTGGGAGTCTGCTTCTCCCTCTCCCTCTGCTCCTCCCCACTGCACATGCTCGCTCACTCGCTCTCTCAAATAAATAATAAATAAAAAATCTTTTAAAAATAAAATAAGGGGCGCCTGGGTGGCACAGCGGTTAAGCGTCTGCCTTCGGCTCAGGGCGTGATCCCGGCGTTGTGGGATCGAGCCCCACATCAGGCTCTTCCACTATGAGCCTGCTTCTTCCTCTCCCACTCCCCCTGCTTGTGTTCCCTCTCTCACTGGCTGTCTCTATCTCTGTCGAATAAATAAATTAAAAAAATCTTAAAAAAAAAGAATATAAAAAATAAAAATAAAATAAAATCATGGAATCTCATAACTCCCTCATCTCTCTCCCTGCGTGAAGTTTCTCCAGAATGCACTCCTAGGATTCTAAGAGAGATCAAGAGAAGAGCCCATTCATTTGCACATCCAGCACACAGAAAAGTTCCTGACACAGAGTAAGTACTGAAACAATATTGGATAGATGGCTGGAATGAACGAATGAATTATTTATGCCCCAACTATGCCCATCTCCCCTAGAATGGGCCTCGGTTGAAAGCAAATGTTGTGGATCTTTGGGCCCAGAAAAAGCTCCTCCGAATTGACTCGTTCTCTCATGCCCGTGCTATAAGAGCACTTCTGCGATCAACCCAGTCCCTCCTGACAATTGTGGAATGGAAATAAAGCTTTTTTTTCCCTTATTGCACAGAAATGCATGCATTACATCAAGGCCTTATCTTCTGAAGCTGAAAGAAAGGTCCTATACTTCATCAGTGGATTCAGGGATTTTCACTGGCATGACTTTGAGGTTGCAGTCGCCCAAGTTCAACGAGGGTATTTTATATCTCGGCATAAAAATATCTCAAAATGTAGGAATCGTGCTCTTGATCTACTCTTAAAAGATCCTGAAACATTTTCATTTTGGGGAGCAGGAAGGAGGGTGTTTCAACAACTTTAACTAGCTTTTCAGGAAAATATTTATGGAGGATTTGTTTTCTTATTAGATGTTGGGAATACAGCAAGAAATGTTCCTACTCTCTTAGGGCTTCCATTCAAGTATGGGTGACTAGACAATCATCAAGCGAATAAATAAATGAACAAAATATTTACAGAGAGTGATACACACTGTGTGGACACTACTAGGGTAATGAACTCTAACTGGAGATTGAATTTAGCAACGTGTTTTCTTCCCTGACTGATCTTCAAGTTTGTGCCTATAATTAGTGCTTCCCACCCCACCCCCAACCCCTGGCATTGCCTTTTTTTTCTAATTTCTGGGAAAGTTACTAAAAATTTTTTTTACAAAGGGACCCCACATCTGCAGCCAACTCAGGCTATCATTTTTCTTCTTTGTGGGAACCACTCAATGGTTCACAAAACTTTTAGAGGGCTTCTGGAGTAGTCTGCCATTTCTATTTCAAGAAGATATAGGCAGTCTCTTGATTGATGCGAGTACATAGGCTTTAAAATTAGGAAACCAAGGAAGAATGCTTTCAGCTCACCTGGTACATTGCTCTTCACTTAATCACAGCACTGGGAGGGGTGCTCAGCCGGATGGGCCTTCCAGCACCAAGATTTCAAACATTTGACCGATATCTCCCTGAGATGTCAGAACTCTTTCTTAGTACCACCATACACCAATATTGATTCTATCGAAAGGGAATTACTTTTAATAAAGTTTTCTTCTAAACCACATGAGAAGATGCTATCTTATTTAACCAAATGGTGTTGATTAAAAGGTCGAAATGAATGCTAAGTGAGCTGCTTTGTTTACTGTTGAAAGCAATTATTTCTTCAGCCCCAGTGTTCCATCTCCATAAATTAATGCTCTTTTCCCTGTGCTTCATTGACGGGTGGTGAATTATGCAAATATTTTTCCTGTAAGAAATTAGACAAAGTAGTCTTACCACTTCTTATAACAAGACATTATAAATAATGGCAAGTAACAATTTGATTTAAAATATTGTCCTCAATCTAGGTCACCTAAGTTCAAATGTTTTAACCTTTAATCAACTCTATGAAATCAAATTATATTTGTAAGTACATAATTTTTTTAGAGAAATGAAACCATTTTAGCATTTCTTTTAATAAGAAAGTGATGTTAAGCCATTCTAGAAATACATCGTTTCAATAGTCATCTTCCGGTCTACCACCAGTTCTACTGCCTCCAAGGTCGTCATCTCAACCTGACATCAAAAATGAAAATAAACATAAATTTGATTCATTGATTCATATAGTCTGCCTGTTTCACAATTGGAGTGTGTGTATATTAACAGCTTAAAAGTCAGATCTCAGTGTTATGCCCCTATTAAAAAAAAAAATCAATGAAAGCCAAATGACTCAAAGTGGTTCACAATTAAGCCAAAAATTTGCTTGTGCCCTTTTTCCCACAAAAGGAGAGTTTTTAAATACAATTTGGTCAATACCCTAATTGCTCCAAAAGCATTTCTGATTAGCAGTCTTAGTAATGTACTAGCGCCTTTTCACCCCAATTCCCAGGATTTTGCACTATGGGTCCGCATGACTCAAGAGAAAGACCGAACTAGGTCCCCCCAAGCTGATGTCAACCTTAGAGTGTAAGCAGAATGCTTCCCAGCCCCCAAGCCATCAGGGCTCACTTGACCTCTGTCTACCCAGAGTTGGAAACCGCTCCGCTGTGCTCGGCAGTGAGGGAATGAAGTGCATCGATCGCTCGTGATTATTAGCTGGAGTGGAATGAGCCTCCTCCTTATTATGCAGATTAGCGGAGCTCCCCGTCCCAGCATATTGTGCAGATGCGGGCCAGCAGCTGCTCCTCCAGATGGCAAGTACACAACTCCATTAGGGTGGATCTATTGTCTGCTCCTGGCTTGTGGAGGAGCCGGGGCGGACTCGGCTCCGAGGAGCGGTTCCACGGTGAGACGTAAAGACGCACACACACTCTTAAAAATCTGCACCCAGGAGACTCTTTACACAGCAGGGCCGACAGCACTCAAATTAGAAATCTACCCTAAATAAGGACTTTCGTATGTCACAATTAAGCTTGTGTATTTTCTAAAGCAGATTAACCATTAAAATTGAGTAGCATAATTCAAATTTTGCAATGCAACGCTATTAAATATTCAGATTAAAAACAAATCCTAAGAGATTCATTGAGAAATTTGCACTTCGTTCAGCTCTTCTGGGACCTTCTGTTTTGTTAGTTCCCTTTTAAAGAACCTTTTAAAGAGGCAAGTTTATTTTTCACAATAACAAAATGTGATGAAGAACCGGGCTTCCCCTATTACAATGTTGCCCTAACACAGTTTGCCCTTTCAGAGTTATTGTATATTCCAAAGAGCATCAAAGCAGTTTACTCATGTTAGTCTAGAGTGAAAGTTCATTTATGAATAAATGTTTTTTAAGTCATTAGCCACGAAATAACATGATCTTCCTGCTGTGTAATTTTGTATGTGGTGTAAAATAATTTGATTACTAACTGAAGCAGTTAAGCAGGATAAAGGATTATCTTTGGTTCTTGTTTTTATTTTTAACTGATGTTTGCCTGGATCTTCCCCTAAAGTTTAACTTGAAAAAGGTCCCTGGTCAAGAAAAAAGCTAAGGAAATAGAGCTTTCTGAGGGATGGGAGGGAACTGCCAAAATGTTACAAGGAGTATAATTTAAAGGTCTTATCAAAATAAGCATATTCCACTAAGTATGGTCTTTGAAAGCTTAAAAGATTCAAGTTTAGAGGTAAATACACAATAGAAAGAAAAATGGCAACCTGCTCACTTACTCAGTTTAATCAATGTAGACAGTCAAATAAAATAATTTAAATGCATATCAAAAAGATACCTTTATAGAACCAGAGTTGAAACAGCAAGGAGAAAAAATGTGAATGGATTGTTCCAGAACCACGTTTTCCAAACTTTTTACCATCTCCCATGCAAAGAGATCCGTACACACATGCATGTCTATGTATGACAGGTTAAAAACTTACCCTTACTACACATGACTCATTCTGATGTTTTCTGTTTTATTCAGTTCATATTCTCTAATGCTGGTTATGACATTAAATGCATGTTATGGTCATTTTTATGACCTGCAGTTTGATAAATACTATTCCAGGATGTAGCCAAGCAAGTAATAGTAGAAAGGAAAGGAAGAAAAGAGAGAGAGGAAGAGAATGAAGGAAAGACAGACAGACAGACAGACATTTTGTGAATATCAACATCGGTGTTAAATGTGAGATGTGCCCTACTCCAAATTGCTAGACTCGGACAGAACCAACACTTCTCAGGGAGGCAGAATCAGAGAAAAGCCGCCTCCTTTCCCCCAGAATGAATCATAGAGTTAATGGCCAATGGCTGAACGCAGCACCAGAACCGATCGAATAGGTTTCAGGGTATTTGGGGGTGGGGGGTGGGCTATGGCTCTACAGCTCATGCTAGATGTAAGGTAAAATATAGCTTAACCAGATGCACCCTAGGAGATAAAGTGGTAAATAGCACATACTAGATAGGAAAAATAAGGCAGGTGAGAATTAGAAAAGTAGAACCCCTGTACTCCAGGCTAAAATAGATCCCTCTTCCATCCAAGCTTTTGTAGAAGGACACCCCAAATAACCAAGATCTACAAAATCACAAAGCCCCTCAACATCCAACCACCCCTACTTCAAGAACGCAACAGGAATAGGCTCTGTGAGTGCGTTAATCAGGAATTCAACAACACAGGGGAAGCATGTGATTACAAAACAGTAAATGTAAAACAGACTGAAATAATGATTTAGCAAAGTGACTGTCCTGTCGATGCATAAAATTTGAACGTAAAGTTCAAATTGTCCTGTGAATTCATTTTGGTTCAACACACATTTTGTAACGGAAGTCTCATGAGTCCAGGAACATGATTGAGCCTATTTACTACCATATCGCCGGCACACTCTACGGTGTCTTACACAGAGTAGCCGCTCAGTAAAGAGCTGATGAGTGAATGTGTCAGTGCGTATAATACCATATATGAATGACGGACATGTTACATAAATACATCATAGTACAATGAGTACAAAGATTCAACTATATACGGTACAGAGTCAGCAGAGAAAGATTTCTTGGGGAGGCGGGGAGCCACAGAACACTTTGAGATGATTTTGAAGGGTCATAAGAGAAGAATGGACATACCAACAAAGAAAACAACAGAATGTGCAGAGTCACAGAAGTGTGGTATAGTGAGACAACTGCAAGTCGTGCCTCGTGGCTAGAAAATTAAGTGTCCCGTAGCTGGGGAGATTGCGGGTGGGCACAGGGGATAGAAACCAGGCTGGAGAAGGAAGCCAGAGCCAGGTCATAACGGCCTTGGTAGCATGCCACAGAGGAGCCTGACCTTTAAGACACCAGAAAGAGTTTTAAGCAGAAAGGAGATACAGATTTGATTCAAATTTTCTAGATTACATAAATAAAGTCCACTTCATATATTTTAAACTCCTTAAAAAAAATTTGTTGTCCTTTCTGGCAATCGACAGCCCTGGGGATCAGCCCTCTCCTGTCTCTTGTGCGGTCTTTTGGAAGACATCAGGAAATGGAAGAGTGCTCGGTCTTCCCTCTAGACAAATCTGGCTGTTTATTTCTGGGTCTTGAATTCTAGACTGAGTATAGTACTCCTTTGCTAACCAGACATAATGAGTGTTGTTTGACTTCCCTTCCCCTAAAACTAAGCCTGCTTGAATGCAGGCCATGGACTGATCACATTTTGACCATTGATTAAGGCAGGTTAAAGATTCCTCTCGGTTTCAGGAATTCACGAGTGAACTTTAACTATGTCAGTAAAACATTTGATTTCCTCATCATAGCTTTACTGTCAACTTCAAATTTGCCATGGCACCTCCACTCAAACCTTTGTGTCACCCATAACTTCCCATTCCCCATTTCCATTCCTCAAAAATTTCCTCCCACCATGACACTTAGTCACATTCATTCTTGTTTTATGGTTGGATGTGAACATATTAGTCTCCCCAATGGATTGCAACCGTTGAAGGCAGAACAAGAGTGATTTATCCTTAATCTCACTCACATCCAAGTAGTAGGTAAGATAGAAATGAAAATAAATGAAATAGCATATGTGAAACCCCTATGTATAATGCAAATACTACGAAAGTTACAGTTCTTATTAGATGATTTCACACATGTGCACGCACATGCACATGGAGTAAAAAAAAATTCCATTATTTTTCCCATGAACTTGTCTATCCATCTATAGACTCCACTGGGAATCCTTCCACCCTAATCCCTCCATCAGTCTCCTCCCAACAATCTTTTGTTTTTTTTTTTTTGTTACCCCTCCATTCACATCCCAGGGTCTTGGCCAACAGTCCGCCCATTCAGAGGAGAAGCCCTTGCCAAATACAACCTACATGTGTATAGTTGGCTTATGGATTGTGTGTGTGTGTGTGTGTAATTAATCAATACATTGAAAATCAGAAGTCACATAAAAATTCAGTTTTGGATTTCTGTTGAAACGTGGTGACGACACGCTGGAGCCAGGTTGAGTCTTCCCCTTTGACTGAAGTATACCCTCTCCAGTTTGGCAACCCCCACGTCTCCGATCATCTCCTTGAACCTCAGCCAAGGGTCAGTTGTCACTTACCAATACGTTCATGCTGTTGCTTTCCACACTCTGGTATATTTCTTGGATTCTACATTTCTACCAAGAGTGGAAAAAGAAAAACAGATCGAGAAGGCTGCATGAATTTTCTTACAACAAACCTGCTGCACTCATTTATGTTACTTACGTGGCCACTGGGACATCGATTTTCAGACCCCCAATACAGAGTATCTGTTTCCGTGAGAGTCTGATCAAGGAAGCAGGACCACTGTGAATGACGTGGGAGCGGGGATTTACTATGCAGTTGAGGGAGCTGGGAAAGAAGTTTACACAAATCTGGCAGTGGTCCTAAAACCCACTGCTGTAGTCTGGAGGGCCAGGAATTGGGAAGAAAAGCTGCACATGAAGCAGGAAAGGGAAAAAAAACAAAAAACCCTGGAACCTCCATGCCTCTCTTCGCCTCCAACCTCAATGAAGCCAGAGAACTGAGAAAGAAGCTAATGTCCTTCACATGTGCCTGGCCCAGGACTCAGGCGAGCTGAAGGAAGAGATCTAGCAGGAGCTCAGTCTTAATACCAATCAGGTGAGCCAACATAGAGATCAGTGATAATATTCATGAGGGGTAAGGGAGCCCCACACTGACTTTCAGAGTATAAGAGCTGCTGCTTCACTTCTGCCTCCCAAATCTCAGGTAAATTTCTCCTGTGGCCAGCCCTGCCCAACAAGCACACAGGGAAGGGGGTTCTGGGGAATGTAGTTCTACTTTAGCTGAGCAAAATGGTCTAAAACTACAACCACACTCACCGGTACAGTTTGGGCAATTCAATTACTGGAGCATACACAATGAGTAAGGTTTTTTTGTTTGTTTTTTTTAAAGATTTTATTTATTTATTTTGACAGAGACAGCCAGCGAGAGAGGGAACACAGCAGGGGGAGTGGGAGAGGAAGAAGCAGGCTCCCAGCGGAGGAGCCTGATGTGGGGCTCGATCCCAGAACTCCGGGATCACGCCCTGAGCCGAAGACAGACGCTTAACGACTGCGCCACCCAGGCCCCCCCCTCAATGAGTAAGTTTTTATTTCACTTCATCTGAACAAATAAGTCTAACGTAATAATGGAAGGAAAGCAAAGATAGCTTCGAATATGTTGGGAGAGATTGTAACCATTATGATTCACCACCATGACCCGGCACCCAACACAGCGCCTTGTACGTTATGAAAGTTGACTACATTTCCGTGAATCACGTCAGGCAGTCTTGGTTACCTAGTTGAAAACCAAATCTAAAATGAGATTCGTAGTAGGGGAAAGAATAGCAGTAGCATAAAACATTTTTTCGGTTTTATTAATATTGTTTAATTGTTCAAGAAAGAGGCTCTGCCTTTGACAAAGTAAATAATGGTATTTACAGCAAATGTGTGTCTAGACCACCAGTTTTCAATTTTGAACATAAAAATGTCCTTCACACAACACGTCCTGATCAATAAATAAATCCTTACGCAAATCACTAGCATTAAGAATTGAGATACCAGCAAACAAAGAATAGAGATATAAAAAATAATAAATGTATTGTGGACATGAACCATTATAGAGTATTTTATCTGGGACAGGTACACATCAACTATTTCGCAAATTTCTTGCAAACAGGTAAAAATAGATGGAATAAAAAAAGAAAGATTAACCAAATTAACTAGAAAAATTAGACCTTTACTTCTTCAAATAACCAAAAAGCTGCAAGAAGTCAAATACATTTTTCTTGAAAAGCAATATGAAAAAATAAGGCAAACATAAAACTGAGTCTGCTTACATAATGTCATCTAGGAATTTATCCGTGTTGGATAAAATAGACATCTTCACCAGTTCTCATAGTTGGGTCAGGTCTAATCTCTATGATAAATTCTTCTTCTCCATATTACTCACAGCGAGTCTGCTTCCCTGATCAAACTGTGAGACCTCACAGATGCTTGGTACCAGGGGTCTCAAAGTTAAATGCATTAATGGACAAACAGGAAGAATCATCTCCCTTACTGGATTAATATATCTAATTTATTAAAAGTCATACCCAAGCTAAATTGATAGTTGGGAGCTTTCAGGAATAAACTTAATTTAATGGGAGCTTTCAGGAATAAACTTAATTTTAATCAGAAATTCACTAAAAAGCATTTTTTGAACATTAGAAATTAAAATGGCACATTGTATTAATAAGGTATTTAGCTCAGAAATACCCAAGGTTTTTAAAGAATCACACCCCTTTATGCATCTTTTCACAATAAATGTTGTGTCCCCAGCCCTTGCCACTATCAGTCTTAGAATAGAGCTTAAAATGAAGCCCATATTTTTTGAACACTGTTTCCTCAAAATGGGTAAATCTAAAACTTCCCAGGAATGATCCTCTCTACCCAGAAGTCACTGAGAAGAAAGTTCATGTACTTCCCAGAACCCTGAGGGATTCCATCATCCCCTTCTAGCACATTATGTCAGCAAGTTCTATGCTGTCCAAAGCCACACGCCAGTCATGAGGTTTCAAACACCCATCCTTTTAGTTAAATTTGAAGGATAGCCCCTCAAGGTCATCACGTCTAAACGTCTTCTACTTTGCATACTTGATTGTTTGAATGAATGAATGAACTTCTCCATAAGAACTACCTACAGGTACACACATACTGAAAATCTACTTCCAATCACCTTAAAAATATATTCTAGGCATGTTACAAAAGATTCCTAAGCATCATTTGTTTTTTGACTTTCAAAACTCATTAACAAATATTTACACCCTGGAATAGATCCAATTTTAGAATAAGTTACAGCTGGAGATCACAACCCAAAGAGAAAACTCTGAATCTCCCACACTTATGTGTACTTGATAAGAAATTCAAAAGGGCTGAGTAGAAGTTCTTCAGTTCAGGAAACTGAAATGAGAATAAATCATTACAGAGCTATGGGTGCCAGTTGGTGACCATCTAAACGTGTTAAGCACATATTCCTGATGAATTTTAAATCTGGTTTCCTATTTATGCAATAAGTGAGATGAAAACCCGTGTATGACTACATGTAGAAACACATATATCTGTTTATAAATTATACATCGGCAACAATCCTGCAGTGTTCTTTGGGCATTTTTCATGCTCACTAATGAATAGCTCACCAACTGCTGTAGTTTTATAGGCAGCAGAAAGTGACTTTGGGCTTCCAGATGTCAAACCCTTCTAATAGTTATTCAGCAGTAACATCAAGCACATGAATGGAGGTGTTCATTCAGAATCGTGTGTGTGTGAAATAAACAAGCTGAAAATCTTAAGATATTCTCTTCTGCCCCTCCCTTCTACACACACACACACACACACACACACACACACACACACACGACCCTCAGGCAATCTGCCTTCTAATGGAATACTGATACCAGGCATGACTTGGTGACCACTTTGGGGAGGCAGGAGCTCCGCTTCTTCCGTCTTTGCTCTGTGACAGTTTCTATGTCACATGCACCATCGTCAGCCTGACACATGTATGCGATTCCCCCTTAATAACCCAGAGGTGTCTCGAAGTCGGAGTTTCCCCTCCTGTGACTGATGACTAGGGAGGCACCGCACCTGCAGCCGGGCTGCCAGCTGGAGTGAGAGGACAGGCCCGTGGGGAATTCCTCCCTCTCCCAGCAAGGAACCTTCCGTCGGCATGACTTGCTTAGAGAAAGCTTTGGACAAGGTCCTTTCTTTTCCACTTCAGATCCCACCTTGAAACATGTGTCTCTGCCCCCTGCAATTGCCGTAAATCAGTTTCCGAGCAGAAATCACTATGCAAAATATGCATAAGCCAAGCCAATGGGTAAAGAGATGACAAGCCGCCCTGACTCCTGTCATCTGGGCTTTCCTCTTTCTTCTCCCTCAAAACCCCAAGAAAGTGAAAGATGACTCGGACACACAGAACTCTGAAACTGGAGGTGACCTCAGGAGGTCATCCAGTCCTGCCTTCTGCCATGACCCACAACATAAATCCCTCTTGCTCTGTTGTTGTATTGGGTTGTTATTGCTGTGGTTTTAACAAAACCAAAATGCGGGTGTAATCACTTGCCGTGAGAAATACAATGAGCCTCGGGGCACCTGGGTGGCACAGTCGTTAAGCATCTGCCTTCAGCTCAGGGTGTGATCCCAGTGTTCTGGGATCGAGCCCCATATCAGGCTCCTCCGCTGGGAGCCTGCTTCTTCCTCTCCTGCTCCCCCTGCTTGTGTTCCCTCTCTCGCTGGCTGTCTCTGTCCGTCAAATAAATAAAAAAATAAAATCTTTAAAAAAAATAAAAAAAGAAATACAATGAGCCAAGGAGCCAGAGACTTCAATTCCAATCGCCAACCCATTCTCTCTGTGTAACGCCCCCTTAACTGTTAATTTTATGTACATTATAATATGCTGCAATTCAGTGTCCATCGTTCCTTATTAAAAAAATGGCTATTCAATTAAGTAGCATTGTTGACTTGGAAAGCACTGTGAATTATCTATTTCTTCTCCTGGCCCCCTCTCAGGTGATAGCATCTAAGTTCTTCATTTCCAGATAAAGTTATTTAGTAGTATGTGGGCTAGCCCAGGCTCCTACATAAACCATGAGGGAGGCTGGGATAAGGCTCGGCTCTGCATGAGACACCTTAATTCTCATCATTCTGAAAGGCACAGCAAACTGCTACTGGGAGAGGACAGTCTACAGAAGCAAAGAGCACAGACCATCAGTGGAAGAGCAGATGCTGCCACATTTGATAGGCTTACTACCCAGCACATGGCAGGAAGGTTCCCCCCAAAGAGCCAGCTTTGTCGTAATGAAGCAGACTAGCTACTGAGGCAGTGAGAGTCAGCGGGCAAGAGCACTTGCTGAAAACAAGCACTTGAAAATCTTTCCTCATGTCCGTCTGAAGCTGGTGCAGAGACGAGAAGAGATACAGACAAATCTTTTGACGCTAAGCGGAAGCGTCCAGGCACAAAACGCCACATATCGTGTGATTCCATTTATATGAAATATTCAGAATAGGTAAATTTAAAGAGACAGAATGCATATTAATAGTTGTCAAGGGATGGGGATGAGGGTGGGCGGGAGGATGGAAAGTAACTGCTCATTGTAAGGGGTTTCCTTTGGGGATGATGAAAATGTTCTGTAACTAGAGAATGGTGTACAACATTATGAATGTACTGACTGTCGCTAACAGTAAACTCCATGTTAGGGGATTTTACCACAATTTTTTTAAGGATATGCCTGCAGCCTTTAAGAGAAGAAAAATTCGCTCCAGTGCATATGGCCCTCCCATGCAGCCTGTGGGGTGTGGGGGAGCAGCTAACGGTCCAGAGGGAGAAGAGAAGGAGGAACCCCCAAGAGTGAGGGAGAGGCAGCTGCTCCCTCTTCCAGGATTATGCCAGGCAAAGGGCCTTCACAAGGCACTTTCTCACATATGGTCAAAGAGCTAGACAGACCTGAGCTAAAATCTGGCTCATTTCTTCCCGCTAGGTGACTTTTGACAAGTCCTATCACCAGACATTCCTGGACATTTGAGTACTGCATTGTGACTGTGTCAAGAGCCCTACATATGTCATCTCCTTCCATCCGTGCAAGCCCATGAGGCAGCCACTGGGAGCCTCTCAGATTTCCAGATGAGGAGCCCGAGACTCAAAAGACTTAATTACATTGCCCAAAATCAAACAGGCAGTAAGAACACAGTGAGGTTCTTACGCTTAATATTCTCCATTTCTAAAACAGGGAGAATAATTGCTGCTTTGCAAGAGTTTTACAGGGATTCAAGATTAATCAGGGAACATCACCAACACCAGAATGGCACTGCTCAGATGCTCACTGAATGGTAGCTAGAATGAGCGATTAGTCTTATGAAGTAGCCCTACAGAGAAAGCATTTTCCCGAGGGAAGTCCATGGCTAGTTACTGATACAGTCACGACTAGGATCTACACTGACCAACTTCCAATCTAATGCTCACTGACCATGCTTTGTTTAAAAGGACATATCCAGGACAGGGGTCGGCAACAGATCGATACACTCAGGACATCAGGAATGGATGCAATTAGGCATAGGGGCAGAAGACGCAGGCCTGTTTAGAGAGCCAGACTCTGAACAAGGGGAGGGGATGGGGAAAGCAGTGAGCTCTGGTTAGAAATGGTTCCTAAAGAAGTTATCCATTCGGTGAGAAGAGTTTTGGGGAAGCAATCACTTCTGATGGTCCAGGTGCCTCCACAACATGACCAAACCTATGAATAATGGTAATAATCATGACAGTGAGCATCATCAGTTGTGCACTTACTACACCCGGGAATTAGACAACGTGTGTCACATGTGTTTTCTCGGATACCTACACACAGGTATGGAGTGAGTACAATGCCACCCACACACATCTTACCGGTGAGAAAACTGAAGCCCAAGATCACACAGCTAGTCAGTGGCTGTGCTGGGATTCTAACCCAGGCCTGCAAGACTGCAAAACCCTGGCTCTTGACTAATATGTTACTTCCTATGAGGAAGGCTACCAGCTCCTTATTAGCAGTCATGGCTGTGTTAGGCATGAACATAAATGGGCTCAGTAAATGTCAACCTCTATTTGAGTTCTAACATTCACCAAGAAGAAAAAATAAGACAATGTGGCCTAGGACCAGTTAGGCATACTACAAAGCAGAAACTTCTTCTGGAACAGTAAGTTCTGCACATTGCAGCCTATCACCAAACGCAGAGACTGATGCCCACATCAGGCCCATCCATGGGCCTTCTCCCAGAATTAGGGCCTTCTCCCTTATAGACAGATAGTCCAACACTCCAGCTTTCCAGACTTCTTAAGAATATTTTTCCAGATGGTCCTGGCTCCAACAAGCTAGACAGAATACTTCTTCCATTCCTAGGCCATGGTGGTGCTCTTGATACAACTAAAGCACTAAAGATACAATTGGCCACACGTGGAATTTGGCTCTTAAAAATTACGTAGGTCAAGCTTAGTAACCAATACATAAAAGAAACCCAAAGACTATTTACTAGTCTCGTAGCCAGCTATGTACAGTGGAGAGAATGTTCAGGATTTCTCCTATTTGCTTTGTTTTGATGAAACCACCAACAACAACTTGTCTGTTTTTCTGCTATAAGAAAAACATTGGTGGGGCGCCTGGGTGGCACAGCGGTTAAGCGTCTGCCTTCGGCTCAGGGCGTGATCCCGGCGTTATGGGATCGAGCCCCGCATCGGGCTCCTCCTCTATGAGCCTGCTTCTTCCTCTCCCACTCCCCCTGCTTGTGTTCCCTCTCTCACTGGCTGTCTCTATCTCTGTCAAATAAATAAATAAAATCTTTAAAAAAAAAAAAAAAGAAAAAAAAGAAAAACATTGGTGACCACAGGTCATCTTAATAGGCTGGAATTAATTACGGGATTTACTTATCTGAAAATTATGTAACTCTGTAGGTATTTGTATCCTGATGGATGACCGATGGGTATACTAACACTCCTCATGGATTCTAAAATACAGTCCCTTTTTGGGGCACGTTTTAACATCTCTGAAATGCTGATGTGCTCTACCAGCGGCGTCAGCTAGGCTGCAGTCTTGACAGAATGGTCATGCTCTGCTCATCTGAGAACACGAAAAGCACCAACATAAAAACTTGCAGGATGGATATTATTGACACGGAAGAAAATTCCAGGGGTAATAGTGGAGCACTTTTAAAGAAATGCTGTATTACCAATGCCCTTGATGGCCCAGAAAAAATATTAGGAAGCATCGTGTCATGGTTTAATTGGCAGCATTTTGTTTTAAGATTTATTTATTTATTTATTTATTTATTTATTTATTTATTGAGAGAGAGAGAGCATGAGTGGTGGGGGAGGGGTAGAGGGAGAGAGAGAATCCTTAAGCAGACTCCCCGCTGAGTACAGAGCCTGACCAGGGGTTTGATCTCACAACCCTGAGATCATGACCCGAGCTGAAACCAAGAGTCGACTGCTCAACCAACCTAGTCACCCAGGTGCCCAGCAGCATTTTGCCTTAGTGATGAATAAAATGATGGTGTATCTTATTATCAGTAACATCTTAGAGTTGATGGAATAATTAAGCAAATTAAGCAGCAAATCTACCACAATGCAGTGAGCTTACAGGAATAAAATAACCAAAACCCTGACAATTAAAAGAAAATAAATATAACTCTCTCACTCTAGAATATCAAAGTTTAAAATGTCACAGTAACACTTACGTGTAATATACACTCTACCCAAAAAAAGTTAACACCTGAGAAAAAACTAGGAAGTGAATCATCTTGTTGTTTCTCAAAACTTTTAAAAAAAACATTAGTATATTTTTAATACAGAGAAATTAAGGAAATCCTTCAAATCCTCAAAAAAAGAATAATTTATGTTGCAAAGTATTAAGCATTTAAACTTAAGTAGATAGTTGGTAAGCCTCAGTTTCTTCATTCATAAAATGGGACTTTAGCATCTCCTTCATTGGGTTGTGAGGAGAATTCAGTGGTGGCACCTATAAAATGTTTAATAAAGAGATCCACACAGTAGAAGGTAAATAATTCGTAAATATACTACTCTGATCATTGTCTTTATGATTCTTTTACATCCTGGACCAGGACTCAACAAATGCTTTTGTTAAGTAAAAGAGTAAGAAATAAAAAACTGAAGTGTCATATTTCCATCATTTTAAAAGATTTTATTCCCAGAAATGAATTATTTGAAAATGTTGTTTTTAAGCTTACATAATAGTTTCCTCATAGACGCAAAACCAGATGATTTCCAAAGTATTTTTGCAGGAATAGAGATGAAAAAGTAACCCCATTTTCTTTGACACTACGGTACTAAAAAGGATTAATGGTTCAGTACTATCGGGGAAAAGATACAGCCTGCAGAGATTTTCTTAGTATCGGGGTAGGAGATGAGGGAGTTGGGGGGGCGGGTTCTGAGGGTAGGGAGAAGAGGGGGGAAATTACAGTTAGTTATAATCCACAATTCAGTTTCAATCTTTGAAGCAGACTCTGTGCCCCTAAACACACACACACACACACACACGCACACGCACACTTTTTTTTTTTTTATAAAGATCTTGAAACTGTTTAGTCAAATGGGTCTTAAATGTCAGTCCTCTGGTGGGGAAGGAAAAGGGCACCACACACAGATCCTTGCCCTGTTTGGTTCAAGCAAGATGTATAAGAAAACAAGCTCAAAATAAAACAAGGGATAACATAATTATAAACCATCCTTCTCAAAAAAAAAAAAAAAATCAATCTGTTCCTGACATTAAAATGTGAAACAACTCAAGAGATAGTTGCAGATTTTAGAATTTTATAATCAAGTTTCTTAAAATCCTAAAAATAAAGTATTTTAATAACACGCTATTTCCTACTACATTTATATGGTGAAATTACTTTTTTGCACATATTCCATGTTTACATGTCAAACATGCCTTTTGGAAATATCTACCGGACACTAATTACAGATAGAAACCCATAGCTTCTTAGGGAAACAGCAAGGTCAGGTGAAGGGCATGGGCGGGAAATCGGGAAAACCTGTGTCTCCTCCCAGTTGGGTGGCCCTAACCAAGTCTCTTGACCTCCCTGGATCTCGATTTCTCAATTTGGGCTTAAAAATCTCTAAATTATTTTCAGTTCTAACATTCTTTGACCATCATTTGGACCTAGCCCAAGGTGACCTTACTGTCAATAACAAGTGTAGGGAATAGTATTTATGCTTACTATGTCATTGTCTTAACTGCTACTGCATCTTACTGCTCTGTTTGCTTCCAAACATGCCGTCCGCCTTTTATCATTGTGCTCCCAACACACACACTTCAAGGAATGAATAACAAAGACTCATGCTGTGAGAATTATATATAGCATTTCATGCGATGTGTTGGACATAGCCATATTTTTGGTGCTAATTATGAAACAGTAAACATAGAAAGCTGCTATCCCCTCTCTCTGTCTGCTGGGCCCACATTCCACTTCCCTCGAAGGTCAGCATGGTTTCCAGGCAAACCCCTTCTCCTCCACCTTCTGCTGGCTAGAGGACAGTGACCCCCTTAAGCTCTCAATAGCACAACTCCAAAGAAAAGATGCAATTTAATTCTTAGCCTGAAACACAGCCCATTTGGAAGGACACCGGTCACTAGGGTATTGTTAGTGCCTTGAAATGGCCAAGAGGGATTGCTGACTCTGCGAATATCACTCCAAAGGCAGGAATTCTATTTGAATTACTAACATAACAGATGTTTGCTGGGATCCACCATGCAGTCTGCATACAGTTATGCTAATTTGGCAGTGCTGCTCTTCCAGTTAGCTCTGAGCCATTAGAGCACGCAGCTAGTAGGTCCTTCTGTCTAACTAATAATTGCCTATTATTGATATTAATTAACATTTTTTGCACCTTTCCTCAGTTTTGACCCAGTATCTGTTGGTAGTCTAATCACTGTGGCCTATTAAAAGTCAAAATACAGAGGCCTGTAGTAGTCATGAGCCATTTATCAAAAAGCAAACAAGGCCAATTAAACAGGCAGCCAGACAGTTGTCTTGATTTGCCGCTGACTGTTTCTTGATCACCATTATAAATTGCTAATAGGGCAGAAAGCGCTAAGCAGGGAGCATCTGTGGGGGGCTGGTTATTGCTCACTCCCCGCCTGGTGACAGGTGAGAGAGAGGCTAGTGATGGTCTTATTGATGCGAACTGCCCATCAGTTGGTAGTTATTGTTAAAGTTCATGATGCTACAGCTGATCCCGTCCTGCTGAGAGTCAATCAAATTAATTAGAGCTAGAAATTCGTCTTTATTATTTTAGAGCACAGGTACAGAAAGAAGTCCTGTAATTTGGATCCAAAGGCAATGAAGAAAAAAATCTTCGTGTAGTACAGTGTGGAAAAAAAAATCAGATATTGCTTCTTCCATTATTTATAATAAGGGCTGTGGCTAAAGGTTTTTATAGGCACAGATCAAGAGATCATAATAGAAGCATATTGACAGATTTTTTTCTGCAATACTCCAAGGAACTGGCTGTAGCAGGAAAATATATCAAAACCTTATCATCAGAGCTGAGATCTTCTGTGAAAAATCAATAAAGAGTTATACATGGTTTGAGTTTAAACAGTTCTCTGTAGTCATTTAAACATAGTGCATCTGTACAGCTTTTTACCTCTGGAGACCAAGGTAACCTAGCAACCGCAGGGCTTAAACCGATTAACTACAAATGAAGTACTGTACGCCTATCAAAGCAATTGTTCATCGTTGCCTTTGTTGCAGAGACTAAGCTAATTGAACATGATACAGTATGAAGATAATTAACACCCATGAGTTTGTTAATTGCCTGTTAGCATTACAACACAGCTCTCGGTTTCTTTTTAACTGTCTCCTTTGTAGCCTCTTACTTCCCTTAAAATGGTGCAGGACCTGTTTAACTGGCAATGATATCTTAGAGTTTATTAACCCTTTTTAAATTGAAAAAAAAAAAAAAGTCCTGTCTTAATGAAGCATATTGCATGTGCTTGTTAAATGCAAGCTCTCACTTTGTCTATTTTCCCAAGACTAGGAATTTGTTTTACAGATACTGTACAAACTATGTTTATTTATCGTGCTAATTTATTTCAAGCCATTTAGCCATTATAAATGCTCTCGAAAAAAAAAATGGCTTTAGTGTTTCCCTTTATTATTCAGCTGCTCTGCTGTTGAGAGTGAGCGATAAATGTCTTTGAGGGTTGGAATATTAATTGACGGCAGCATCTGGTCAGCAGCTGACCGGCTCCGGTTGCCCTGCTCCAACCGAGCGGGCAAGAAAGAGGCTCTGCCGCCTCTATTTGCCAGGCTCTTGCTTTCCTCCGAGTCATGGACTCAATGAACCCCCATTTTATCTCTGCTGGATCACTGAATGGTTGCCAGAAAATCAATTGCGCAGGAAAATCTGTTAATCTAAAGTGAATTCAATCCAAGGAATCATTTCAAATAAAAATTTCAATCATTACCTTTTCAGAAAAGCACTTTTTTTCCCCCTCAAGTCTGTGTGCCCGAGTCATGACAATACCTCGAAAGGCCCTATCACAAGAGTAATTCAAAGTCAATAGAATTGTCTGCCAAGAACAGCTTGCTTTTTGAAAAAACAAAAACAAGATAAGGTGGCTGATTACAAGCTGAAGAGAAAATGGAAAACCCCCATGTCACATGGCCAGAAACAATTGACACCCTGAGGCCCAGGATACACATCCAGCACTCAGAATGGGCTCTTCTCCCCTGGAGGGGAACACCTTGGCTGTGTCACCATTGTTTAACGTGGATTTTCCCAGATGGTCCTCTGTGTTTTTCATTCCTGTGTCGTGGTTAATATTCGCTGGGAAGCCAGTCCCAGGAGGGCCCCTTCTAGTGCCCAATTACAAGTTCTATCATCAATCATAAATATTATTTATTCAACAAAATGAATTGCTAATTAATAACTGATGAGCATTATGGCCTTGAAGACTGTACCACTATTAATTATGGTTGGCATGAAAGGGGTCTACCTGGCACGGTTTCACCACAATTAGCCTCGGAAGCTTTCAGGGAATCTGTCTATTAAGATAACCAAAGAAAAGGCTGGCTTCCTCTCTGTCCTGCATAAGGATAAACAAACACCACATTGTCTCCAGTCAGGACTCCACCAAACCAACGCCAATATCCCAACAAAGGTCTTCTGTGCACCATGACTCGTACAAGAGCCTGGGAGGGACAAAGAGAGGACTGCGCTTGGAGGCCTGAAGGTGCAGCCACACATGGCCGCCATGCTCCTGCTAACGTGCTGTAGGGGGCACGCGGCCACAGCATGGTGGGCAGAACATGGCTGCTAGCGTCTTTTTGGACTCGGCCGTTGCCTGGCGCTCGTTTCGAGCCCTGGGTGCAGGCACACAGGGGCTAAATCACTTCAGCCGATGGCTGGCGAGCCCGGACGGCTCCCATTTCCTTGCAGTTAGAAGGGAATACATCATCGTTCACCTTGAGGACCTTCTGATCAGAGATTTAAAGAGGAGGGAGTAAGAAATGCCTTCCTGCCCACTGCTGGGGAAGGAAAAACCAGAAGCTCTGAAGAATAAACACACTTTAGCAGAGTAACGCTCTGAAACTCTGTGAAAGCAGAACAGATCTCCTACATCTGTGCTCTGTGATCCCACCCAATCGCCACACCCAAAGCCCTGTAGGTGCCCAGTAAATACAGATGGATGATAAAACATTGCAAACACTTGTAGAAGGGAAAAGACTAATAGAAGGGGAAAAAAAATTTTTTTTTTCTCCTCACTCCTGTGCCTACAGGCTCCAGAAGGTAAAGAGCTCATTAAGTTGTTACTCACAGAATTCTGTAGTTTAGACAATCATTTCAAATTTAGTGCTAGTTGGATTCTGGAGAACAAGCTATCTGCACAGCTCAAATTAACAGTAGAATTGAAAAACTATTCTCTTTGTGCTGGGTAATCAGAACAGCAACTTTCTCATTATTTCAGTTAAAAATGTTTGCAGGTTCAAATTACGCAACTATCTCCCCTTACCATTCTGCCAAACTGCACAGAACACAGCTCCCTTTTTGTCAGGAGGTACATATGTCCGGAGGGGCAGGCGGGAAGGAGAAGAGGGAAGAACAGGTATCCCCCGCCTCCAGACGGCACAATTCCTGGTGTACGTTATTTTTAGCTTTATAAAATCTAGAGTTAGAAATGTCGGGGAAGTGAAGGAAATGATCACAAAACAGCCTGATTAGGCAAAACGTCCTCTGAGTTGCCCCACGTTTCTCCTTCTCTATAGATAAAGGAAGTGTGCACGGTCGTGAAGGGCGGGCCAGCACTCAGGCCAGGAAGTGGGAAATGGCTACAGTGTTTTAGGAGAGCAAAGGGAACTGCGTCCACAATGGCCAGGACAGAACCACACATAGAGTCTGCTTGGTTGACACGGATTCGTGGGAACAGCAGTGAGAACCTGAAGGGAGAGCCAAAGGAGGTAGGGAGTGTTCAGTGGGGGGTGGGAGATGAAGAAGGGAGGCTGGGCAGGTAGGAAAACTCAGACTCTGAATCCGACTCCACCACCATCCGTCCACGTTCAGGAGCCTGAACAAATCATTCAATCTGGGTGAGTCTCAGTTTCCACTTTTGTAAAAGGGGAGTACTAATACTTACTCTGCTCATCTTGCAGATTCATAGGGGGGATCCAATGAATAATGCATTTGTGGCTTTAGCTTTGAAAGTGCTTTGAAAACTACAGAGACTGTTATCTAGAAATGTAAGATTCCTAATAATTACATTCATTTGCTCCTAGCCCCTACCAACCCAGTTCTTCAAACGAACAGGCCGGGTAGTTTCCAAAGGCCATAGAAAGGAGCATATCCAGCAAACTCTAAATTTGAGAACTCAAGAGTGAGTGGACACTGAGAGGCCATCAAAGCTTATGTGAGGAGAAATCGTGTTTTGTTACATGAAAGATCAGGTAAAGGCACCTGACACAGCCATTTCTAGTGCTCACATGCAGGGCTTCTCCTACGGCGAAGTCAAACCTTAATGTCATAACAAACACATGGGGAAACGGACAGCGCTGAGACACTCTGGAGAGGTCTGGCGTGGCATCTAGAAACCTGCACTTTTCCCCAGGAGCTCGGGTCCCTCAGAGGCACGCGGCGCACAATATCCAATGAGAGGCCCCGCTCTAGCCTCCGGAGCAGAGCACACCCCAGCACCCACTTGCTGTCAGTTCCCCAGGACGGTTGTAAACACCCCTGAATCAAGCGAGGTCTTCCCAAGAGTCAGGGGCAACAAGAGGAGCTTTAGTCTTAGTTTTCAGGAAGCTCAGACTTGACTCGAGCTGTGTGCACCTAGTCAGCATGGGAAACAGCACATTAGAGACGTGCTTCCTGGCACTGATCAAGGAAATCAAGAGCATGCTCCTGAAAGCCCTTGGGAAAAGCAGCACCATGTCCTTCACGCAGAAGGACACCTGTGTGTGTGACCCAGATTCCATATACTCAGGGTGCCCTTCTTGCCTTGTGGCTTCGTGACAAGGGAGGTGGGAGCACCATCCCTAACAGCAGGCTTAGATACTGGCAGTCTGCAACAAGGCATATATGAGCCACCGTCTTCTTGGGATCTAGCCTTTTCTTGTTTTTGGCTTAATGGAAAACCCTCGACTGTGGAGGGGAAATACTCCTTTTTCATTAAATGAAACATGTCATTCAATATTTATACACAATATTTTATACAATCTTTCATACAATATTTTATACAGTATTCCTCCAAACTGTGTTCCATGAAATAGGAGCTGTGAACAGATGTTTACAACAAAGGCTGTTCTGAGGATACATGAATATGGAGAATACTGCAGGACTTCTCAGGGCTTTCGTGTTGCTGATGAGCTCACAACCCTCCAAGAGAATCTGCAGTAACCAGCACTTCCCAAATCTGTTTGGTCACAGGACCTTTTGAGGAAGCCTGAACAGAAAGATATCTAATTCAGTGAAACACAACTAGAAAAATCCTGCCTTGGAGGAAATGTGCATGCATTGTCTCATGTAATCCTTTCAGCAAACCCACTGACACAGAAATTATCAGCATTGCCATTTTATAGAAGTGAAAACTAAGGCTCAAGAGACTTCTATCTCCAGTAGTCTAGAAATGAAAGTTCAGTGAACCCAAGGAAGTTAAGTAAAAATAAATCCCCCCATAGACACACTATGGTGAAACCATAGATCAAAGACAAAAAGAAGATCTGAAAGTAGACCAAGAGAAAAGATAGACTACCGTCAAGTAAGTGACAGGTCATTTGACAGCTAAATTTGCCATAGCAGCAACGGAAATTAGAAAATAGTGGAAGATCTTCAATGAGCTGCAAGAAAAAATGACCAATTCCATGCTCATTAAAATGATCTTTTAGAACAAAGCAAAATGAAGACATTCATTCAACAGACTCTCCCGATGGGATTTTAAAGGATATAATTCAGGCAGAAGGAAATTGATCCCAGACACAAAAAGAAATTATTAGCAAGTAAAATGGAAAATACACGACTAAGTCTAAACAAACATTGGCCATGGTCCCGTAATCTAAGTGGGATTCCCTGGGAAATGACTGTGAATTTGAGGGAATTCTCTGGTGGGGGGGGGGGGGGCAGACACGTGTTCCTTGAGGAAGTAGAAATGGCAGAGAAAGAAGTTGAATTGGAATGTAGTCATGACAAAACATCCCCTGATCCCACAGAGAGGTCTGGAGCTGGATTGGCCATCAGAGTTGTCCCACATTTAGGGAAGGGAGACTTTATCCACTCATATACACACACCAACCAGGCTTAGATATGAGCTGCCACTGGGGGGCTGGGGGGAAGGTAGGGGCACGGCTTTGAGCAAGGCCATTCTCCTCTGCTGATAACAATTCCCAATGAGGGCCTCGGTTGAAAGCCATCAGCCACCAACACTCCCAGCATCTGGCAGAAGCAGCGTCTCCATCCTGAGGGGCAACCAAGGCAGGGCACACAGGATCCACTACAATGCTCAAAACAAAAATGGTAGAAATAAAATGTATGATCAAATAGCATATAAATCAAGAAAGATGATGGGAGTTAGAACATTCTAAGGTTCTTGAGTTTGGGACAAGAGTAAAGATGGTGATTAACTTTCAACTTTGATAAGACTGATTTTTTTTTTAAGAAACAGCTGTTTACTGCTTACAAGGGACACGCTAAAACGTAAGGGTATGAAAGGGTAAAAGTAAAAGGATGGGAAAAGCAAGGCAAATACTAGACCAACCAACAACAGAAAGCTTGGGTGGCTCTGTTTATATCAGACAAAATAGATTTCAAGGCAAATAGAATGACTAGAGGTAAAGGATGAGGTACAAAATGATACATTCAGCTCACCAGGAAGATGTAGCGATTCTACTCATAGTCTCAAATACGTTTGGCCAAGATTGTTAGAACCACAAAGTACAACCAAATACAT
Source organism: Ursus americanus (assembly GCF_024610735.1). Classification (NCBI taxonomy): domain Eukaryota; kingdom Metazoa; phylum Chordata; class Mammalia; order Carnivora; family Ursidae; genus Ursus; species Ursus americanus. Next base: position 53,029,832 of record NC_142127.1, read on the forward strand.
ATCAATACATAAATATCAATCAATCAAGCACCAAATATCAGTAAGGATACAAAAGATGTGAAACTAAGGCTCATGCAAGTTATGACTTGGGCCAGGGGTGAGATTTAAGACCAGATTATCTTACTCTGCTCCAAAGCACTTTCCACAGTTTCCTCCAGATAAGAGAATGGAAATTGAAAGAATCAAGGGACAAGAAGAGCTACAAGACTGATATCAGACTTTGATTGTAAAATGTATCTTTTTGGTGGGAAAAATATTTTCACATTTCTGTCACTGAATTCTAACATTGAGAGTATTGAAAGTTATGCTAACGTCTATGAAGGGGAAATGGTAGTTTTGCAGACATGAGTCAGGTGACTCCAATACGTCAGTCGTTCCTATTTCCTTGTTCTTCCTTGTTAGGTGTAGATGGTGGGGGAAAAAAACATATTTCTTTGCTGCTCAGGACCAGTGACAATACTGATCTTCACAGAAAGAACCTCTGCTTAGTCTAAGTTGTCTGGGGAAAAGCGACTTACCATAATACAAAATCTGATCTGAAAATAAGAGTGATGCCCCCAGCATCTCTTCAGATTTTCAGGCTACATTGTATCTTATGGATAAGACAGATCTGTTATGAAGTTAGATAAGCTATAATCAATGTCACCGGAACATTGGAGAAGCGTTTGCCCAGAATATGAGGATTTCGCCTCCCTCTCCCCTCAGAAGTCATGGATAATGGCACTTCGAGAAAAATGTTCCAGGGCAGGGACCATTTTTCTGTTTTAACAGGCTTCATCTTCTAGTAAATAGACACTGAGCCAAGCCTGGCAAATGAAATGCTTTCCAGGGGATGATCCCTCCCAGACAAATTTCCCACAAGGACAGACAGCGAGCCCCTAGAAACATGCTTCTGGGGAGACCTAGCTCAAGGTACCAGGCAGTTCACCCTGAGGACACCGATCCGCCTCAGCCCTGTGGCTCAGCAGGCAGTCTAGAAGCCCAGCCTTGGGATTCTTACCTCTTTGGGGTCTTTGATTTCTCTGGACAAGGGACCAATACTACGTTTTCCCATTCATCAGGTGGGGGGGGGGGGGACCCGTACACTAACAGGCACACTAACTTGCTCATTAATCCAGGGTGTCTGGTCCCTGTTCAAAACCACTGCTCCAGCCTTAGCTTCTCATCGGACTTTTCTTAAGCACCTGGTGCACTTTGTCCAGAGGAAGCAAGTACTTGAGAGCATGGATTCTAGGGTAAGGCTCTCAGTTGGAACTCTGGCTTCACCACTGACCTTAGGCAAACACCTTAGCCTGACTGTGCCTCAGTTTCGTTGTCTGTAAAATGGGGATGATAATAGTACCTTCTTCGTAAGAATGTTAGTAGGATTGAGTGAGCCCATCCGTGCAAGGGATTTAGATGAGTGCCTGGCACAAGTTACCCTCTGTGATTGTGACTGATCATTTCACTGTCTCTTGTGAAGGTTTCTTAGTGTCTTTTCTTGACCAGACCCATCTCTTGGTATAGAATGGACCCTCTCTTTTTCCAGGACATCATTCAAGAGATGTCTTGTCCTGAGTGATCTCTTCCCTTCATTTTTTTATCTGGCCTTTTTCACTTGTGCAACAACTTATTTTTGCCAGTCCCAGAGCTAGTGGAACTCCTTATGGTTACCAAATTTAGGAAAACTCTCAAGATCTTTTCCAACGAAGTCCATCTTTCTCTGAGTTGGTCGAAATTAGTGCTTGTCTCTGCCCCCCAAGTTTAATGTCAGTGAGAGTTAGGGTCTGTCACTCTGGGTCCTTGACTCACTGTTTCTTAATCTGCTCCATCCTGTCTCCCCAGTCTGGGTCTGGTTACCAGCTGGTCTCCTCAGTAGTTCATTGGCCTGAGGTGCCCTCTTTCCTAGACAAAACACCCCTGCATCAACAATCAGTGGACAGACTCTGGGAGGCACCCCCAGGCCAGCACTTTAGGCCCAAGACCCAAAGAACATCACATGAGTGTCATCATAGTCCCTTGACAATGGCACAGGCTCTGGCCTTGGCTGAGTCAGGAGGAAATACGTCTTGACCTGGGAGTTGCCCCTACCTCCCATTGATCCCTCTCCTTCATCTCAGGTCTTCATCCAGATCTACCATCCAACTCACCCCACCTAGGGAACAAACTCACGAAAACTGAGAAGCTGCCTCTCTTGATGGCTTTGAATTTCAGTGAGAAATTTTGAAGAGAGCCAAAGATATCATGGAGGCTTTTCAGACAGAAAGCTCCCTTCAGGTTGGGATGGTCAGGAGGAGACATCTCTCATGGCTGCCATATTAGATGGCTGCCCACCCTGCCTACTCACCAGGCTGTCCCTGGCCACAGACCCAACACAATTTCTAGGCACACAGTAGGTTCTAAACAAATATTTGTTGAATTAATTAGCCATTATCATAAATAATGTGAAACTATCCAAATAAATGGTTCAGTTGTGCCCCGGGCAGAGTTGCACCATACCTTAAATGCAAAGCCTTTGTATGATAAGGAAGAAGAGAACTAACCGGTGTGGGAGGTCCTATCCTCTATCAGATGGTTCACTTGTTTTGTTTCATTTAATCTTTTCTACAATTCTGTAAGGATTATGCTATTATCACCCTGAGTTTACAGTGAGGAGTCTCCAAGAGATTACGTCACTTAGAAAGGCATAATGGAGGGGCGCCTGGGTGGCTCAGTTGCTTAAGCATCTGCCTTCAGCTCAGGTTGTGATCCCAGAGTCCTGGGATGGAGTCTCACATGGGCTCCTTGCTCAGCGGGGAGCCTGCTTCTCCCTCTGCCTGCTGCTCCCCCTGCTTGTGCACTCACTCGCTCTTGCTCTCTCACAAATAAATAAATAAAATCTTAAGAAAGAAAGAAAGAAAGAAAGAAAGAAAGAAAGAAAGAGAAAGGAAGAAAGAGAAAGGAAGAAAGAAAGGAAGGAAGGAAGAAAGGAAGAAAGGAAGAAAGAAAAGAAAAGAAAAGAAAAGAAAAGAAAGAAAGAAAGAAAGAAAGAAAGAAAGAAAGAAAGAAAGAAAGAAAAGAAAAGAAAGAAAGGAGTAAAAATGTAATTGTTTTTTATGCCTTTATATCTTCAAACTTTTTTTCTAATAAATTCTTAATTTTCAAACAGATGACAGGAAAATTTTTCCCAAAGGAAGGATCAGGGTTCCATAACCACCTGACTGTGCACCATCCAGCCCTGACCCACCTTCCCCTGAAGAACCTCTCATCTGAAGGAAACCATCAGAAACCCCTGGATTCAGAGTCAGACACACCAGCTTTCAAATCCTAGCTCTGCTGCCCATGAGTCATGAGGATTTAATGTCTTTCTACTTTGTACCTACAACAAAACAGCATGGTTGTGATGACTGCCTGAAGTTATCATGCATACAGACGGCGCTCAGCGAATGGCAGCCATGTGACTTGCTCGTGCTTGCATAGCAAGCAAGTGGTAGAGGCCAGTCTCAGCCCCAGGTCCATGAGGTCAGAGCCCATACCTTTCCTTCCCCAACACAGCAACTCCAGGCCCCTAAAGAGAAGGTAGCGAAAGGGCTCAGGACCCAAAGACAAGGCAGTTTAGGAACAAATCTGGAGCGCTAACAAGAAAGAACACTGGCAGGGGCGCCTGGGTAGCACAGCGGTTAAGCGTCTGCCTTCGGCTCAGGGCGTGATCCCGGGGTTACGGGATCGAGCCCCACATCAGGCTCCTCCACTATGAGCCTGCTTCTTCCTCTCCCACTCCCCCTGCTTGTGTTCCCTCTCTCGCTGGCTGTCTCTATCTCTGTCAAATAAATAAATAAAATCTTTAAAAAAAAAAAAAAAAAAAGAAAAGAAAGAACACTGGCAAAGTGCAAATTTGCCAAGGCGACCACTGGCCCTCACTTACACAGAATGCTACCACTCCCCGGCCTCCAGCTCAGCCCATCTCCCGGGCAATGGCCTCAATGTGGGCGAGGCTGATGGGGAAATACATCTGCCTAGTGGAGGACTGTTGAACCCATCCTGAAAGACTGTTTCAAACATGCATGATGTCTGAAATTTCCTTTGTTTTGGAGTTTCTTTTTTAATCAGTTTGCAAATGTGCTAAATATTTAAATATTTTACAATAGATGTTTAAACACTTCTAAGACAAATGTATTAGGAAGCTTTGAGGTCAGTTTGTCATTCTTCTATCAAAGCCTCACCATCAACTCTCTCTCTAAGTTTAACCGTAGATACAAGAAAGTTACACCCTTCCACTCTCTGCAGCAGCTCAACATTACTATTCCGCTACCAAGAACAGACAGTGTAGCAGATCTGGGATGTCCTTTATCCACGTCCCCCTCCACTGGAGCAAGCTTTCACCACCCCTTCTACCCCAGCCTCCACCACTGCAGAGAGACCAGTGGGACCTAGAATGCCCTGTTAGTCACCATGACCGAAGCCCGCAGAGCAGCTGGCCCAGGCTCAGCGGACACCAGCTGGGGAGGCCAATGCTGATTCAGGGGTGGCACGAGGCTCCCCAGTTTGGGCTCAGTGACAGGGAAGGTGAGAAAGAGGCACACCTGCAGGTTATTACTCAACTGCAGGCTTGAAGAGAATGGCAGGAAGAGAAGCAAACGGAGATAGGCCAGTTTTTAAGCAAGGTAAACGGAGTCCAGCAATGGTCCTTCCTATCAAGATGATTCACAACTTATTAACTATCTCTGAATCCACACTATTTCTCAAGGTAGAATTTCATGGAGCTTCATTATAAGAAAGAGCACTGTCCTAATTTGTATTTTTCTTTCCTAAGAAGAACTGTCAAATGGTGGCTCATTTCTTCACTTGAACAGGGCCATTCATGAAGTCTCACGGACATAACATGAGACTCAGATTACAAATAAGAAGGTAAATGCTTTATACTTGAGTTGTTCTATGGCAATCTTTCAAACCAAGCACTGAACCACTCAAAGTATATTCAAATAACTTCAGACTGGAGTTCCTTCTCCTTCCCCGCAAAGTGCCCTTTGCTCATCGTGGTAGTCAAAAAAGTAGCCCCGCATGTCTTAAACCTTAGAACCTGCAAAGATGACCTCTACATGGCAAAAGGGACTTTGCAGTTGTGATTAAATTAGTGTTTGGAGATAGAGCGATTATCCTGGATCATCCAGGAGGGCCCGATGCAAGTGAGAGAGGGAGGCAGGAAAGTCAGAATCGGAAAGGGAATGATAGAAGTGAAAGTGCAAGGCGGGGGTGAGGGGTTGGAGGCGGTAATTGCTGGCACTGAAAATGGAGGAAGGGGCCATGAGCCAAGGAATGCAGGGAGCTTCTAGGAATTGGAAATGAATTCTTCCCTGGACCTTCATGAAGGAACAGGGCCTTGCCAACTTGATTTCAGCCCAAGGAGACCCATTGCAGACTTCAGACCTTCAGAGTTTGTGTTGTTTTAAGCCACCTAATCTGTGACAGCAACAATAGGAAATGAATATGTTCACGTATTATCTTCCTTCCCTCATACCCCATCCCATGGGCCCTCCACGTGCGTGCTGTGGCCTGCCCTGCTGGAAGCTGCAGTTTGTCCAGGAAGCCTTCCTTTCTGACTCACACTCTTACCCCCAGAAGAGGCACTGTGCCTCTCTCAGTTCTGACGTCTATCAGGGCATTTGTCACACTGGATCATAATTAACTATGGGCGTGTCCATCTCCCCCACCGGGCAATGAACTTCTGTAGGGCAAGAACTGGGTCTTGGTTTGTTGTTGTTGTTGTTGTCGTTTATCCCCTGCTCTCTGCACAACACAGACCCTCAAAAAATATTTCTTAAATGAGTAACTGCTATTTCAAAAGTTTTGAGAAGTTCACCTTCTCCTGAAAACAAATAATAGCCATTTTCACCTGAGATGGTGAACATCTACTCAATGAATAAACAAATAAAAAAGGCCATTGGATCACAGAGCCTTCATCCGTCAACCGTATCAGAGAACAATAGCATTGTGCTGACCAGCCCACTACCCATTCCAGGCAACTCTGTCTCCCCAAAATCAGATTATCAGCTTCCTTTTTGTCAGTCTTCTCTAAGGCATCTCAACAGCTATGACTGGGTTGAATACTGATTTGCCAAACGTTAACTTTGCTTAGATAACTTTGTTCCAGGTTATTCTCTACACAGTAATAGTGCCAGAAAAGACAATCTGTATCATTCTCAGAACTTGAAATTTTTACCTATATTAATAGAAGAAAAAAGTTACAAAAACAATGCAGCTACTTTTCTGAAGGAAGGGGGGAAAGTGGCTCATTGAGGAAAATAAAATTCTGAAGGGAACAGAAGCAAGATTTTACAAGACTATTTGAGGTAATGTCAAGTACAAGAACAAAAGAACATAAACTAAGGCTCAGAAAGGGTCATACCCTCAAGGAATTTAGGCAGAATTTCTTTAGACATAGAGAAGGAAGTTTATAGAGTAAAAAACAGGGTTGAAATGGGGGCTAGGCTGTTGTAAATATATTTGAAGCTGTTAGAACAAAATTGTTCCCTGAGTTATACTCAAATCCTGATCATGGCTTCTAATTCCTCAGAACACAGCAACTTGAGTTGAGTAATGGGATCTCTGGGTTGGTGTCCCTTTTATCTTCTTTTTAACTTCCTTTAAATCAGTCCTTTCATTTAAGCCACTTGGCTGGACCTCGGGCTATGTAATCCGGGCAACTCGGCTCTGCAAGGTTACCACACAGCACTGTGGTCTCACAGATGAGAAAACCAAGACATGGAGATTAAACTGTTTGCCATAGGCTAGATGGCGAGTCCCTGACTGGGAAAACTGGAAATCGGATTTAATACACCATACAGGTGCTGCTTATTGAATTGAACCCTGAGCTCATGATTCTTTTCCATCTCAGACATGATGCCATTGCGGGGAACTCCCACCGCCTCCAGTGAGCATCGTTCTTACTACTCACCAACCATATGCAAACCTCGGTATGACAAAAGATGCCAGTTTATTGTCTGGGCTCTTAACTTGACACTGACTCTTGTTAAACGAGTAGTTCAGTCAATCATGTGATGGACTCAGCAGGGAAAGAAATCATTCCCAAAAGAAAGAGAGCTGAGCTAGCAGCAGTAGGATGGGTGGAGGTGGGACAGGCCCAGAGAAAGAAAGGGGAGTCAAGAGGGTCCTGAGGTGCACAGAGGTGTGTGGACAGCACCTGTCCTCAGGTGAGGTCTGATGTAAGGGACAAGTCAGCAACCTCTCGGTCCTGGGCAGATCAGGAATGGAAGCTGGCTCAGCACTAGACCAGACCTTTGAAGGGGCACCCCAGATCAAACAAACCCCACTTAGGGCAAGTGACTGTCATAGAAAGTCATGGACAACAAAGTAGCATGGATTGAGGTGGCTGGAGTCAGAACAAGGGTCAAGCAATCAACTAGTCATTCCTGTCCTTCTACTCTGCAAAAGGACGAGATTGGCACTAGTGTTTTTAAATGTACATTAAAGCAAAAAAATGAAACAATATGTTTTTCTGTCCGATTGGCACAAAAATTTGTAGAACAGTTAATGCTTCTAAGGGTGCTATAAAACAGAAATTCTTCTATTCACTGATGGAGACACAAAGAGAACAAACTTCCTGCAATCATAATTCATTCATTTACTTAACAATTATTGGTCGAGCACCTATATATTCACTGAGCACACACTTCTAAAAATACCTTGCTTTTTGTTCCCCCTCCTTTTCCCCAATGTTCTCTTGCCGCCCTCTGGCCTTCCAGAGCGTCTCATCACTGATGATACACCCTGACCGCCCTCTCGACACAACGGTCCAGGATGCAGACCTATCCCTCTCTCTTGTTTCGATTTCAAACAAGCCTGATTGGTGTCCCATTCTAGCAGGACACTGTATTCAGCTAGCTCCACGTGGGAAAGTACAGGGAGAGACATCAAAACACATTGAAATTGAGTAAATTCAACTAAAAGAACAAAAATAAATATTTTCCCATAACCTGAATCCTAAACACAAGTCAGATATTTCACCCAGTACTCACCTGGAAACAACCATCTATTCCGACTCTGAGGTAAACTGTGGTGTCTCATTACATGTGCACAAAATCACACATAGATGGATTATGGGCGATTGGATGGTGATTTCGACCACACGGAATTTTCCCCTTACTCATTGACCTCAGGACCTAACCCTGCCCCTCCGAGGCTCCTCTAACTCAAGCTCACCAACTGGTGCCAAAGAGCTAATAGTCAATCATCTATTCACACGTCCCCGATGCAGAGATACTTGAACTGGAAAAGCAACGCTTTATCCAGAAGGAATAACAATGTTGCAGACGCAATATTTATTAAGAGGTGGCCTTTTAGCCAGTCTCTTACCCGTACAGCAGACCTTGAATTCTGTCTTCTTCAGATTTATTAAAGGGAACTGGGCTGGTTCAACAAGGTGGTTCACAGTGTCTTGGACATTCTTGTGGACATTTGCATATGATTTCAGAATATCTCTGTCAGTGTGTGACTCAGTGAATCAAATCAACATTTACTGAGCATCTAATGGGAACCTAGTATATAAGTACTTCCCTATGTATCATCTCATTTAAAACACGCACTCACTCTGTGGGATAGTTTTATAGCTATTATTATAGCTCGAAAAAACATTGTGTTGTACAGTTGGTAAAGCAAAGATTTGTTTTTTTTTTTATTAATAATGATTTTTTATTATATTATGTTAGTCACCATGCAGTACATCCCCGGTTTTCGATGTAAGGCTCGATGATTCATTAGTTGTGTATAACACCCAGTGCACCATGCAATATGTGCCCTCCTTACTACCCATCACCGGTCTATCCCATTCCCCCACCCCCCTCCCCTCTGAAGTCCTCAGTTTGTTTCTCATAGTCCACAGTCTCTCATGTTTCATTCCCCCTAAAGCAAAGATTTGAATTAAAATCTGACTGACCGCTGAGGCTGATTGCAATGGTCTGGTGCTCCTGAATGACTTGCCCACGGCCATTTGATCCCACTTACAACCTTTTTATTTGGGCCAGAAAGTTGCCAAGTTCCTTCTGTCATCCTGGTAGTAGACTGACTAATAATCCCTTACATCTCTGTATCGCTTAGCAATTTGAAAAGCACTTGTAATTTTGTTTTATCTCAATTGTCTATCAAAATGCCATGGGCCAGCAGAGCAAATACTCTCACCCTGAATCTCATAAAGAAACCGGTGACCAGAGAGGTTAAGAATGGACTAATTTCACTGGGTTGGGAAAAAGTGAACAACTTCCTAGCGGGGGCTGATGGGACATGAACTCTGGGATGCCCTGCAACACTGCACAGACCAGGCTTAGACTTTTCATCAACATCACCAAACGGCCGACCAGTAGAAGAGCCAATAGAACAACGTCTACCTACGGCAACACGACCAGGAGGCCAAGGTCTGCTGCGAGGAGCCTACGTCTGCCTCCTTAGGAAACTCTTTCTGGCTCATGCTGAACAGATTAGAACATTCCAAACTCATACCAGGACTTGAGTCAGAATGCAAAATATTTCTTTTCAATTTCCATAATGTTTTTCTCCTTTCTAAAATTGCTCGTTTAATTAGAGATCTGCCTGCTGCTCCTATCCCTTTCTCGGTTACTTTCCGAAGTACGAAAACTATATCAGGCAAAAATTTCTGTGCTTGTTCTCCAAACGGCGACATGCTCGCATCCCTACCCAGTTTCAGTTTTCTCAACTATATCTATGCTTGTAAAGGCTTTATTCATGCTTAAGGAGAGATTAGATGGTATTTGGCTAGAGATCCGAAAACATACAAATTCCATCTTCTCCACAGGGAACCCAAGACAGAAAACACACAAGGAGAAATAGCAAGAGTGAAACAAAATACCACATTCTTATTAGCCAGATGTGAATATCTTAGATGAATCCTATTTCCCATACACTGGTGTGGACCGTAGGGAAATCCCACCGACCATTATTCTGTATTTATATTCCAGAAGTAATAGTGACAACCTTGGATTTCATCCCTGGACATTTTCCCTCTGTTGAGCTGCCAACACATACCAAATCATATCTTCAGAGGCCACAAAAACTGAAATGCAACATACAAAGGGAACAAAATGGGGTTACCACAGAGCTACGCTTATGCTCTGTCCAGGCCTCTCCATCCTGTCGGCAGCCTCAGACAGCGTCCGACTGCAAAGCCATCAACAAACTCGGCGGAGAGCAGAGAAAACTTTCACTGCAAGAGAGGAATGAGCACACATAATAGCAGATTCCCCCTCATGAAATGGAAGTCTGAGGGCTGAACCGCGAAGTCAGGTGTACGAGTAAGACCCACAAACCCTCCAGCACCTCAGGGCTGGAAATGCCAGTCCAAGATTTAAACAGATGGAAAGCGCCTCCTCTGTCCTTGAGAGGACAGATAAACATAATAAAAAGGAATGTGATGCCTGCTTTTTAAATTTCTCTTCTCCGTCACTTCTCAGCCATCTATTTCCTAAATGTTACAGGAACTTAATGCTACAATAATTCAATATGCAGGAACATGTAGTCAGCCCTGAATACCCAAGACCCAATAATTGAAGCATATACCACTGAGATTTTCGGTTATTGGCTTGAATGTTCTTTTGTGGCCACTTTTCTATGGAGTTTGAAACTTTTCCAACCCCTATCTTGCTAATTCCATGCATTAAAAACTGAAATGCATCCAAAGTTCATTTCTAAAGAAATACGTTGTACCAAGAATGATCATTATACTAAAATCTGGATGCACATAAGCGAGAGCCTGACGTATTTAAATTATCCTTTCTAGAAGGTACGTAATAACATTTCCCCCTTGCCCTTATATCCCACAGAATCACGCCCAGGAAATTGGGTGTATTTCTTAGGTTACTTTGAATAGGACTGATTTGGAATGACTCTTAATGGAATCTTTGACTTAGAGAAGGCACCCTGAGGTCACAAACAGCCCACAAATATGTTCTGTTTGGTCAGCACAAGGATTTTACATTTTAAAAAATGTGTTGCCAACATTTAAACATCAGGAAATTTCTCAAAAGAAATGGAGGATTCTTGTCTTACCTTTTAAAATCAGAACCTCTGGCGATGCCCAGGATCGGCCGGAGTGGGGAGAAGGGTAGCTCCCTGAGGACAGCCAAATGATACTAGGCCCCCACTGCCCTCACCACCATCCCTCCCGGTCCTTGGAAGCATTGGAGTTTATGACCCTTATTCCAAAGTGGTAGTTCTCACCTGAGCGGCTATTCAGGCTCACCCAGAGAAGACGCTTTATTCTCCCCCGACTACATCCCAAATACATGTGGAGAATCACTGTCTTCAATATCATCCAGCCCCTCAGTGAGATAGAAAAAAAATGCTACCTCTCTTAACTTAAAGATACTCATTTATGTTCTACTCCTATCACTGAGGCAAAAACAGATGCTACTATAAAGGGTGTCTGACCATCAAGCCTTCCACCAATTTGCCTAATACATTCGAACAACCAATCAATACAGAAAAGGGAAAGAAAAATCTTCACGTTAATTCATTTTACCCTGATAAAACTGGCAACGTGTCTTAGTCAAAATAGTCAAAGCAGTAGCTATCATCTGTGATACAGCTTGACTTTGGAGTTTGATCCCATGCTTTGCAGCCTTGCCAGAAAAAAATCTTTTTAAAAAGGGGTGGAGGTGGGGGTTTCCTAGACAGAGCAATTGGTTCTATGAATCCCTCTATATGAGCGCTAAGGTCCTAATGTCTTAAACAGCCATCTTTGCAACAAACTCAGAAACAATCCAAGTCCCCAGGCCTCCTCGGGACTAAGGCTAGTCCGAGTGTGGACCACAGACCAGCAACTTCAGCTCACCTGAAAGCTTGTTCAAGATGCAAGTTCTCAGGTCCCGTTCCAGGCCTACCCAATCAGAAACTCTGGGGGGTGGAGTCTGGCAATCTGTATTTTAACAAGCCCTCCAGGTGATTCTGATGTGTGCTAACATTTGAGAATCATGAGTAAGAATCTTCTGGGGAGCTGAAAACATACAGATTGCTGGGCTCCACTCCCAACTGCATTTCTGACAAATTCCAATGTGATTCTGTTGCTGCTGGCTAAGGACCCACACTTTGAGTAATGCTGCTCTGGATGCGTGGTTCTCAGTCCTGACTCCCCATTACAATCACCTGAAAAGGAGAAAAAGGGAGAAAGAGACCATCGCCCAGGCCCCACCCCAGACCAGCCGAATCAGAAAACTCAAGGAAAAAGACCACGAACCTGGTATCTTTTTAAACCCACCAGGTAATTCTAACATGTAGTCAAGTTGAAAACCACTGCTCTCGACACAGCTAGTCTCTACGGTCAATTTTAGCTCCCCTAACACTTCGATGTACTCATTTATCTTCTCTCTGGAAATGTTCTGAGACTATTTCTGTCTCGAAACACAGCCACGGCCAATAATCTCAGCTTTTCAAAAAGCAGCCTCTCATCAGTTTGGTAGAAATTGTCCCCAAAAGTCATTTTCTGACCCATGCTTGGGTTCATATTTGAAGATGGTGTTATTTGGGGATAACTGCTAAGGGACAATGTCAGCAAATTGTTTCTGCCAGTAGGTAGAACCCATAGCCGGGAAAGTCAGACATCCTCCAAATAACACATTCCATGGCAAAAACTAAATGTTTTGGCTGAGGGAGAGACACACAGATGTTCTAATATTCTCAACACCAAAGCAGTTTCCTTCCAAGCAGCTTCAACAACTCCAAAAGAGATTTGTTTAACCCATTAACTAAAGTCAGCAAAGGTATCAATATGGCGGTGGGGGTCAGAGGACGGCACACACAACCTCAATACCTTATTATGCCAGTTCAGGCAGGAGCTGCTAGAGGAAATGGCTTCCCACTGTACGAAACCATGTTAGGGACTTTTAAAAAGCTATGATGAGAAGAAATGTAGGTAGATGCCAGTATTTGCCCAAAACAGTTCTAAAATGATTTCTAAAGAAATATTCCATAGACCCAACGGATCAAACTTGAGTTTTTCCCTGAAGAAGCATGTACTAGTGACAGCTCTTCAAACAAGGGGAAGGAGCAAGATGAAAGCAAAATGTATATTCATGTGTAATAACAGAGTAAGACGATGCTGTAGGAAAAAATATTGATAAACAAATATTTTCCTAGAGAAAGTGGTATGTATATTTTAGCTTCATAAAAATACACTTCAAAGAGGGGGAAAAACTTTTTTTTTCCTATTTTGGCTTTATTAGAACAACAAGAGACTTTGTGACTCCCATCAAAGCACACCCAGGTCCTTTTGTCATGTCTGAGAAACTATTGATTCCTCTATTAAATTGTGCTATATGGAAAAATCTTGACAAAAGCAGTATCATTTATTAGACTAACAAATATGTTAGTTGAACCAGCTTTGGAGACTTCTAAAATCCATTATACAACTGCAGCTCTTTCTCAGAGACCAGGATGTATTACAGAGACCAATTCTGAGGACACAGTATGACTAATTTACTTGCACATTCCAAGAGACCATTATTTCTTAGGAAGAGTAGAAAAATTATAACCTTCAACTTTGGGGGAAATCACCAAAAGCTGATGTGTCTATACCGAATATCTCAACAAGCTGATTCTAAGTCTCCTAATATTTTCATCCTCAGCATTTTCTGACACTAAAATTTTTACAAGGGGAAAAAAAATAAGAGGATAGACTACAAAGAACACAACTGATTGTATAATCTGAGCTGTTTTTTTAGGAAAATAAGCAATTAATATGTATAAAGTCTTCAAACCCTGCCCCTTGGTGCTGCCTGTTCACACCTCGTTTTTCATACACCCCAATCCACTCCTCACCCCCTTTCTGTTCCTTCTTTTCTGTCGACCATAAGACAGTGGGACCCTTTAAAGTCCTCAAATAATGCATCCTATTCCTGGCCATAGGCATTCTCCTCCATGGCAGGCAAGATACGCCAGACCGAGAGAATCATAGCCCTAGCTGCTTCAAAGTTCACTTGTCCAACCACTCTCTTTGCGGAGGAAGGAACTGAGACCCAGAGGGAGAGAGACCCACCGAACAGACACCACAGATCGCTGGCAGAGCCAGGCTCCCAGTGCCATGTGCTTCCCACCTGTCCGCAACACGCGCCCTCTCCGTCTGTTGCAAATGTGAAAAATCAGGCCCATCTTAGCTCACAACACTTTGAGGTCTTTGTGGTAATCTGGAACACTGGGGCCCTTCTTGATACTGTCAAGAAGTTAAACTGATCACTCCTTCCGATTAAGGCCAGTGGTCAGTGCCTAGACCCTGTGCAGAGAATCAAATACGTATCCTTCCAAATGCACACCCAGCTCCACTGAGCTTTGAGCTGGAATTGGGGCGGGGGGTGGGGGGGAGATGGTCTTTGAAGCGCGGACTTCTGAAAGGAGAAGGGGATGTTTCTGGGGCTGCCTGGTGTCTCCCAAGTACAAGACGGCTGGCTTGACCTTTCACCAGTCTTTTCAGCCTCTGGAAAAAGTGGCCAGGACAACAGGAGGATTTTGTCATAAATCCCCAGTGAACCCAGAAGGAGAGGGGAAACTCGGTTGCCTTTGTCTACATCCAGGCAAGAAGCTCAAGGTCAAGCAGACCAGACAGTCCCAGCACCATCCTTGGTCAGCATGTGCTCTGCGTGGAGTGGATGAGGCAGGAGGGGAGGACATGGGAGGCACACAGGGGAATGAAGGCAGGGAGGAAGAGAAGAGGAAAGAAGAGAACACAAGTGAAACAGGAGAACAGATGAGGGAAAGGGCTGAGTTCTGCAAAAGAATTGTGGTAGAACCTTCCCATGCTCACCCAGATCCTGCTCTCCTTGCCTTCTGGGACCTTCCAGACCCATGGAGGGGTGACCCTTCCCAGCTCTCGGGTGGGTCCCTGTGACTAGTCCACGCCAGAGCGGGTGGAAGTGACACGGGTGGAGTGTTCAATACCAGCATGAGTCCCCTGGGGGCTCAGTGTTCAGCCCCTGGGGAGAGCGGTGACACTCGTACCTCTGGGGAGTGCCATAAGACTGGAGAAGCCTGCAATGCTGAAGCGGCACATGGAAGGAAGACATTTGTCCTGCAGTGGCTCCCAGAGCTCCCGACAATTCTGCTTAAGTGAGAAATCAACTTTGCTATATTAAGCAATGACATTAGAGGGTGTTTGTCACCGCAGCACAACCTCGCCTATCCTGGTTCAATAGGAGATAGATAAAGGGTAGGGAGCAGAGAAGAAGGGAGAGAGAAGGAGAAAGAAGGGAAGATAAGGAGAGAAGAGAGGGAGTGGGAGAAGAAGGAAAGAGGGAATGTGAGGGTGAAACACCATGGCCCTTCATGTAAATTGTCTGAATCCTTGTTCAACTAGGAGCACAGGACAGACGTGAGAAAATGTGCCCAGAAACAACTCCCAAGGGAGAAGTCAGTGCTCATGGGCGCCCAGTTTACCTCTGTGATGTGTCTGTAGTCATCTCCTTGCTGAGTAATGCACATATGTTTATTAAATATTGTATCACTAAATGCTGGACATGGTAGCAAGCACTCTGGCGATGGAGGAGACCAAGACAGACGTGGTCCCTGGCTCCAAAGGGCTTGTAAACGATTCTTTCCTTCCCTTTAAACTCTGCAGGGAACTCCATACCAACATTCCACCTGGCAGAGAGACAAGAAGGATTGCAGACATCAGCGCACCAGGCGGGGATGTTTGAGTGGAGAGTTCCAGAGGCTGCACAGGCTGGGCCTGCCAGGAACTAGCTGAGGAACCGTGGTGAGGAACACACGGGCTCTGGGAGTCAGTTTCTTCATCTCTCACGTAATGAAATTAGACCTAATGACCTCCATGCCGTTTTCAACTCCAGTAACAGTGATAATAGTAACAGAATCAATAATAGCAGCAAACATCAAATGAACATTTGCTACATGCCGGGCACAGAGCTGGGATTATTGCGTTTAATCATTCACATCAACCCTATGAGGAAGACATTATCATACCCATTTTGCAGATGCATAAACTGAAAAGAGGTGAAGAAATTTGCCCCAGACCGCAGAGCTAGTAGGTGGTGGAGCTGTGATCTGGAAGAAAGGCTGACCATGTCCTGAGCCCACACCCTTAACCACTCTGCCAACAACTGTCACCTTGAAATGTAGCTATTACAGTGGTTAAAGGAAATTAAACATGGAAACAAAGCAGATATGTTCTTTTTTTTTAACTTTTTTTTATTTTTTATTTTTTTTATTCATAATAATATTTTTATTATATTATGTTAGTCACCATACAGTACATCCCTGGTTTCCGATGTAAAGTTCAATGATTCATTAGTTGCGTGTAACACCCAGTGCACCATGCAATCCGTGCCCTCCTTACTACCCATCACCAGTCTATCCCATTCCCCCAGACCCCTCCCCTCTGAGGCCCTCAGTTTGTCTCTCAGAGTCCATAGACTCTCATGCTTCATTCCATGTTCTTCAACATTCTAAAACACTAATAATGCAACCATCCCACACCCGAAAAGAGTCCTAAAAGAAATAAAGTGCCTTCCAGAAACAAAGTTTAATCATTATGTTCCAGCTCTTCTGAGAAATGAAGGACTTTTGTTCTGATTGTGTGTCCATCCAGTTGCCTCATTTAATCACACGAAGGACAATACGAGTCTTCCCTTCAGATATCCCCCCCATGGCTCCAACGACTGTGGGGACGACCTGCCCCTCCTTTGTCCACTTCTGACCAGCTGGGTTACTGGCCACCCCGGCCCTGGGCCATTTGCAGCCCGAGGGCCCTGCAGTCTTCAGACTCAGACATATTTCACCCGAAACACCTCCACCCATCACTCTTCATTTCAGCCAGTGTTGGTTACTTGTGTCCCTGTCTGGCCTTACGACTAAACAAGAAAGCAAACCAACGAGCAGTACAGACATTTTTCTCTGGGCTTGTAATGGAACTACAGGTATTCAGTGAATCTTGGGGATCTAACTTTTTAATTAAAAAGTTGTTTCAAAAGAGCAGTTGAGTAGAAATTCTAAGTTGCTGCCTGCCAGCTCAAACTACCATGCCTAGGAACCCAGCACCAAAGAAAACTGTATGCAGAGCAAAGTCTTCGAGGGAAAAGACCTGGGAATACCTGTAGCCTGGCGTGTGGCCGCATTTGGCTACAGCCCTGCTGAGCAGCTTGATTCTGGGAGATCCCCCCGCGGAGGCGCTGGAGGCAGCCTCGGGCCCACATTGTTCATGGTTCATCTTGAACCACGTGTGTCTGGTTCAAGGTCTTTCAAAATGTTTGAATTTGATGTCACTATATTTTAAACAAGATTTTGCATAATATCCACACTTCAGACTTGTCTTGAAGTCAGAAGATCTGGCAAAAGTCTTGAGCCCACATCCACCCAGAGCTCCAGTGGAACAGGGCCTCGGCTCTCTGATTCCCTCCCTGATGTCTCACACACGGCCTGCTTAGCTAACCTCCCTACCTCCCTGGGTCCTGCAGGCCCCTTGAGTGAACCTGTTGAATCCTCATGCTCATTGACTAGGGAGCCAAGGAGATTATGAACAGTTTGCATGTGGACGTACACGTGCTTGTGTTTTTTAAAACACTGATCTGGTCTCTCTCGTCTCCCTGTGACTAAGTCTCCACGCAGCATTGCCACATTAGCCTGAGTAGAATAAGGCTCACCAAGACAAAGTCCAAGCTTAGTGTCCCCCTCCCAAATGATATTGCTGGTTATCTACATGGGACCCTTCCCTTCTGAGTTCCATATGCAAATATACAGAGACAGAAAGCAGATTAGAGGTTTGCCTGGGGCTGTGGTTAAGAATGGGGATTGACTGCAAATACACATGAGGGATCTCTGCGGAGCCATGGAAATGTTCTAAAACTGGATACTGGTGATGGTTTTGTGCATATTAGTAAATGCACTAAAATCATTACATTATATACCAAAAACAGGTACATTTTATGATATGTAAACTATACTTCAATAAAGCTATTTTTTAAAGGAATTATTCTGGCTGCTTTATGGAAAATAAATTAGAGGGGACCAGGGGTGAAACGAGGGCACCCACTTCAAAGGCTCATGTAATTACACAGGTGAAAGTCAATGGGGACATGGGCCATGATGGGAGCAGTGGAGGTGGTGGGACGTGATCAGACACTGGACATGTCTGCAGGCAGGACAGACAGAAGATGTTTGCTGGGAGAATGGAGCTGCCTTTTACAAAAATGGAGGAGACCGTGGGAAGGGCAGGGTGTGGGAGACATAAGTAGTTCTGTTTTAGACATGGCAAATTTGAGATGGCCTCAAGATAGGGAAATTGAGAAATTGAGTAGGACGGAGTATAAGTTCAGGGGAGAGGCTGTTGAGTGAAACTGGAAAAACCAGTGGAACTCCATTGAACCAAGCCATTGAACCAAGCCATCGAACCAAAGTCTAACAAAATGCCTCAGCATTCTCATGATGCAGGTTGCTTGGTAAGATGCAACAGGCAAAAACTGCATGCACACACATACACACACGTACATACACAAACATACATATGTATATATTATATAGACACATACTCGTTTTCACTATAGTCACATATATCAAAGTATATGTATACTGTCAGAAGTTAGCAGGCACTTTGGGGGCACAGAGCTCTGGATTAGGGGTGAGGGAGTAGTGTAGATAGTAGGAAAAAGGAAAGGATACAATCCATCTCATATGCACTTTTTTTGGGAAGAAATAACATCCAAATACATCCTCATCATGATAGGATGAGGACGCCTAACACTGTATCTTTGTTCCTCATTCACAAATTAATATGTAACTTAAAAAACTCCAGTTGCAACCCTGAAAAAAGAAGAATACAAATAAAATATAAAAAGTAAAGCATTGGAACTAGTATAAAGTTATATGTCAATCATATCTCCATAGTAAAAAAGAATTGCAAAACTCAGAAAATAGATAAGAAAATTTTTTTAAAAGTAAGACAAAGTAAGATAACAGTAAGATATTTGGCTGCTGCTTTTTATTGGAGTTTATCAAAAAATAAAGTAATTCAATGGAAGGCAGTTTATATAATCAAAATATTAAATGTGCATATTTTGGTTTTTTTTTTAATAATAATTTTTTATTGTTATGTTAGTCACCACACAGTACATCCTTAGTTTTTGATGTAGTGTTCCATGATTCATTACTTGCGTATTAAGGAGGGCACATATTGCATGCAGCACTGGGTGTTATATGCAAAAAATGTGCATATTTTGGACCCAGGGATTCTATTTCTAAAAATTTATGTAAAAGAGATATTTTTAAAAGTCTATAAGTATTGTTCCTCATATTTTATTCTATTGCTACTGCTAATAAAAAATAAAGTATTACTAATAAAATAAATTGAAAGCAAATGAAATATCTTTCAAGAGAGTTTTTGAGAAAGTTACAGTGTACCATACAATGTAAACAGCACACACAAAAATAATGAGGTGATTCTGTCTTTACCAACACAAAAAGAAAGCTAAGACATGTTGTTGAAAAGAAAACAGGCATTAAAGAACATCTGTGCTTTAATGAGGAGAAAGGAAGTGCAAGTGGGATGCCGATTCATCTAGAAAGTCCTTTCTGGTAGCAGAGTAGGGGCTGAGATGGCGCCAGTTTGGAGGACAGACAGGAAGAGCAAAGAGACAGGGACAGGGTAAACATGGAGATCAGGCAGTTGGTATCACACAGGTCTGTCCCAGAAGAGAGACAAGTAAGATCCTGGGGCTGGGAGACTCGCTGGGAATGGAAGGTGCAGGAGGGAGGGTGGGAGGAAAGTAGATTTCAGAGGGGCAGGGCTGGGCAAGCAGGAGAGGGAGGCTGGGAGGGCAGGGATCGAGCCTCTAGCTCCACTCACCACATGACCCAGTCCATTAGGAACCTAGGACTCTTCAACAGCAACGCTGCTGGAACCCCGCCTGGACAATGCATCAGCCCCACGGCTCGACCACGTATACACATAGAAGCTTCCTCAGATACACAGAGAAGCACCTTTCTCATATGTTGGTTGGTTTATGGTTTGTTCATTTCCTATCATAATGGGGAAGGGTTCATCAATGACAACCAGCCCTTGAACTCTGCCTTCTGAATTTCCACCGCAGCCAACTCAGAGAGAACCCAGCATCTCTTCTAATCAGAGACTGTAGGATTTTCCTTATTTTGGAAAAACTTTACCAAATTGATCAAATGACTTCCACCTGATCGGTGGTGTCTCAAAACCTACATGTCATGTCCCACCTGCCCAGGTCCTTGAATGGCTTCTGAAAAAGCCCTGTGCTCCTTTCTTGCATAATTCCACTCACCTCCTTCTCTGCCAGCCCAGTAAGGAAAAGTGAGAATTTTCATTGTTATCACACTAATCCCACTCACGCTTTGTGATTAAGTCCCTCCTTCTGTTTGATCTCCTGTCCCCACCAAAGTAGGGGAAAACCTGAGGTTCCTCCTTTTGGGTTTGGTAATGAAAGGAAAGGTCTTTTGGAGCCATTGAGGTGAGCAGTAAAAAAGATGGCAGACCTCGCCCAGAGATGGGGCTTCACCAAATCATATCTTTTGCACAATCAAAAATGGATGCTGTTTGCAGGCTCCACCTCTCCTGGAGAAAAGCAAAGAATGCCCTAAGCCACCCTCTGGAGTCATTCTGTTGCTGGAAGCTTGGGAAGAGCCCCGGCTGCGATGAAGAGCCTCGTGCTGGTCCCTTGAGGCTTCCACCCCGTAAGTGGGATTTTATGCCCAAGCTTGCAGGAGCCCTGTGTCTGGGCCACTGGTTCCTGAGAAAGGTGGGTACTAACAGGGAGGGCTGTAACCATCCCTGAAAAACATTTCAAACTGTGTTACAAGCTAGCCCCGCCAGAGAGAGGGCCCCTACTTCGCTTTCTACGTTGTTTTTAAGTCTCTTCAAAGCACTCAATTAAAAAATGTGGCTTCTATAAAACTCAGAGCAGACTATTATAGAGCAAACAGCTGCCATGTGATTAGAAACACAGGAAATGTTTTGAGGCAGGGATGCTTGGTGCTATTAATTTCTTCCTTTGTGTTCCAAGTACGGTTCCCAGAAAATGGGGCAAGGTAATAGTTTGTGTTCTTGGTCTCATTTTTACTGTTAGACATTTATAAAAGAAATCATATTCATTGTAGAAAATGTTTGAATATGCAGAAAAAGTATAGCAAAAAAAAATCAAACTTACTCATAATCGCAGCATTCAGGCATAACCACTCTTCTGGTGTTTCGTGATTTATGTTGGTACCATAGTTCCTCTACTTTGCAAAAACATAACTGAGATCACATTTTACATAAAACTTTGAAAACTGCTTTTTTTTTGCTTAACTTCGGTTCATAAACATTTCACATTTTTTTAAATCCTTATAAATATAATTTTAGTGTCTGTGTAGTATTCAATCATATGGATATGACATCATTAGCTAACAATTTCCTAATAAGTAATCCTGTGATAAACATCTTTGAGTCTCTTTCTGCATTTCAGATTACCCCTTGAAGACAGTTTGTCAACAATGGTGTCACTGGAGAGGGGCAAATGCTGCGTCCTGTTAATTAAAGGACAACATAACAGCAATCTTTTATTATGTTTTGCCTTTATTATACCCTACTAAATATTAATATATTAGCAAGGAAATGACTTTTTTATAGCTTTTACTTCTTATAAGGCCTTTTTGAGTTATAAAATTGATTTTTTAAAAGAATCCTATTCCTAGAAAAAGAAAAAGGAAATATTTCAAAATGTTAACTGTGCTTGTCTTTAGGAAATGGAACTTGAATTTTTTTCCTACTTTTCATTTTATTGCAGTTTGCCAAATTTTCTTTAATATGTGTAATACCGCTTTTACAATGTTTCATAAAACAGGATACAGGTTTTTTTAAAAGAATGTCTGCTCTTCTCTTTTACGTTTCTAGAACAAGGCACTATAGATTGTGAGCATTTTTTATTCATCTTCATGCTTTATTCAAGCCTGCAGTTGAGAAAGAAGGTTGAATTCTAGACTTTCATTTTTTTTCCAGAAAATTCTTTGTGAATAGTGTAATTGGATTCGAGCAAGGGAAACTGAAGCTATTTATAAAAATATGGAATCATGTCTTTAGTACCACCTGTATGATTTGAGAGAATTTAAGGCTAGTATCTTAGTCAATTCCGGCCGCTCTAACAGAATGCCATAAACTGGGAGGCTTCTGAACAACAGGCACGCATCTCATTTCTCCTTCTCCTTCTCCTTCTCCTTCTCCTTCTCCTTCTTCTTCTTTCTTCTAACAGACGTGTATTTCTGACAGTCTGGAAAACTGGAAGTCCCAGGTCAGGAAGCCAATGTGGTCAGGTTCTGGGAAGAGCCGTCTTCCAGATTGTAGACTGCTGACTTCTCACCACGTTGTCACATGGTGGGGAGCAGAGAGAAGAAGCAAGCTCTCTCCTGACATTTATAAGGGCACTAATCCCATTCATAAGGGCTCCACCCTCATGACCTTATCTAATCTTACTGATCTCCCAAAGTCCCCACCTCCTAATACCATCCCCTTGGGAGGCAGGGTTTCAACATAGGAAATTGGTGGAGGATACAAACAGTCAACCCATTACAGCTACCAAACAACAAAGCTCTCTTTCTGCAAGATACACCTGGGTATACACACACACACACACACACACACACACACACACACACAGGCTCATTTAACACTCAGTCTATTTGACTCCGGCTCCCCTGAAATGAGAAAGCAAACTCTCAGAGAAACAATGATGAGATTGTAAGTCAGGTAAATGGGGAGTTCCTCATCTCCCCCCCAAAGTGAAGACCATGTATTCACAATTTCTTTCTTCCCATCACAAACATAATTTTTCATTTTGTTTTCATTTTGGTTTTTAAATGCTTAAGTAGCAAAAATGCTTGGCTTTTTTCTTACAGAAATATAGAGGTCTGGAGTAGGTTGTAAATTACTTGGAAATGGTGGTTTAAATTAAAAATAATCTGTGGCTAGTTTGTGTCATATAACTTTCACACCAGAATCATGCCACCCAGGGAGAAGGGCATAGCCTGGTTGTCAAGGGAACACTTCCTGATTTGAACAAATAAAATTAAATAATATCTGGAAAATGTATTGAGATATTTATTATTGTCATCATCATCAGTGATAATAAATAACATAAGAGAGCATTACAGGATTTTACAGAGCCTCAAACACGGAAAGTTTGGAAACAAAGGTCAATTCAGGCAAGAGGCTTTTCTTGGCAGGAAAAAAGAAATCTAGAAGACACTAAGAAAATTCTGTGAAGAAATAGATGTCTCTATTTAAAAAAAAAAAAAGAACAGGAGAGAAGGCAATTAGAGCAGGAAATAGGTAGAAGAAACTGCATATATTATTATTATTGCTATTTCTCCTTAAAAGGCTACAATATTGCAAAATAGCTTTTGATGCCTTAGGTTGCAGGAAAAATATACTTCTTTCCAAAGCTTCAAAGAAAGAAGGAATTTGGGAACAAGTATAGCTATAAAGAATTCTGGCTCTTTAAGTAAAATCAGATATACTAGTTTTCCTATTTAGTCTCAGAAAGGAAAACCAGAATTAAATTAAAAACCATTTGTAACAGTTGAGGCTTAGTAAATAATATTCTTAAATGTGTACCAGGGCATTTAGATTTCTTTATATCTGGTTCTATATCTTATTCCATTGTTTAGACTTAAAACTGGCTGCATTATTTTTGTATACCACTATTTTTGATGGCATGAGTCTATAGAGAAAAAGTTTAACTGACTTGGGTTCTGATTTGTTTGTCTTTCAGACGTAGTTGGTAAAAGCCTTGGTAAAAATCTATAGGTAAAAGCATGAGTGTTCACCTGGTGGCAGAGACCCAAGTCGTAGGCATGGGGCCAAGGAGGAGATATCCACTAAAGGGTTATAATGACAAATGCAAATCTAGTAATTAAAAGCAAACTTACATTAGCTTAAATACTTTATGCCACCGTTAATGCTTGCTTCTTCTGCCTCTGTTGCTATGGAGATGAAGAGCGCCGGTAGGCTGTGTATCTGCGGTTCCCAGCTAACCAGGGCTGCGCGTAGGGGGCACCTGGGGGAACTTCTCCAAGTCCAGCTTCTCCAGCGCCACATCCCCCACCCTTGAAACTCTGAGGCAGTAGATGTATGGAAAAGATCATCAGCTAGTCTGTAAATACTCAGCTCCTTTTTTTTTTAATTTCATAAAGATTGGTTTTCTCCAAATTATGATTTTCCAGCTCATAGTGCCTTCAATGAATGAGAAAATTTATGAGAGATTTAGCCTCTGACATTTGGTAAAACTCGTATAGGTATAATTGCCCAGATGTTTAAACTGCTTCAGACTTTTCTACCACACGTGGAGTTTGATGAGGTTTGGTGTCCTAGGTCCCGAGTCAGCACAGTCCCAGGAAAACACTGCTGCTCCACCCTTTCCTGGTTCAACCTGTTAAGCAACTAATATCAATGATTACAAGGATTCCCCGAGCAATTTATAATATTAAGGAAATTCGATTGCTTATTAATTGACTTGTTTTTCTGGCTGTCTGACCAAAACAGAAGAGTCTATGAAGACATTTTTTGTTCTTTCCATTTCTTTCCCTCATTTGCAAACAAACAAAATGAGGTCCTGGGAGAATACGCGTATGCACGCAGGTGTAGGAGGAGAGTGGGGGGAGAGGCGCAGGGGATTAGACTGCCCTCTGGAAAGGCAGCCAGCGGTCCTGCTCTCGTACCAGCTCTCATGTTGGGAAAACGGAATTGTACATTCATGCTTCAGATCGAACCTGTAAGTACAAGAGAAGGAAGTGCCTACCAGAGACTGAATATTTCGTCTAGCAGATGAGAGCACGTTGAGCATTTGTACCTTGTGTTGCAGATTGAGGAACTCATTGCTGTTGCTGATTTGTCTACCGAGCTAAGTAAATAAGTACCCAGCTCCCCAGAAGGTTTAGCACCACACAAAGACCCATGAAGCATAATTAAATGAAAGAATGAATCTCAGTCCATAGAAGTTTTGTAGCCACAAAGGTGTCACAACCACCTTGGTAAATGATGAGTTGACATCTCAGCTACAGATCAGGCTTTCTAAAGCACATTCACCTCAAGTCTTTTACTCAAGGGATCAGGCTTGGCGAACAAGATGGCGCCATGTTCCTTGGGTAAAGAAAGCCTCAATTGTGCCGAACAGCTCGAGAGGAAAAAGAAT